>NC_142089.1:80260629-80598962 GCF_054644295.1 Miniopterus natalensis
GGCTTTCTATTCTGTTCCATTGATCTATGTGTCTGTTTTTATACTAGATTCATTCTCTTTTGATTACTATGGCTTTGTAGAATAGTTTAGTATCAGGTTGCATGATATCTCCAACTTTATTTTTCTTTCTCAAGATTGCTATTCAGGGGCTTTTGTGATTCCATATAAATTTTAGGATTGTTTTTTCTAGTTCTGTGAAATGTACCATTGATATTTTGATAAGGATTGCATTGAATCTATAGATTGCTTTTGGTTGTATAAACATTTTAACCATGTTAATTCTTCCTGTCCACCAGCCTGATGTATTCATACATTGTTTTGTTTCTTCTTCAATTCCTTTCTTTAAAGTCTTATGAATTTCAAAGAACAGGTCTTTCAGCTCCTTGGTTATTCATTCCTAGCTATTTTATCATTTTTGTAAATAGAATTGTTTTCTTAATTTGTCTTTCTGATAGTTTATTATTGGTGTATAAATGCAACTAATTTCTGAACATTAATTTTATATTCTGCTACTTTACTAAATTAATTTATTAGTTCTAATAGTTTTTTGGGCAGAATCTTTAGGGCTCTTTGTATATAGTGTCATGTCAGCTGCAAATAGTGATAATTTTACTTTCTCCTTTCCAATTTGGATGCTTTTTATTTCTTTTTCTTGTCTGATTGCTCTGGCTAGGGCTTCCAGTACTACATTAAATAAAAGTGGTGAAAGTAAACATTCTTGTCTTATTCCTGATCTTAAGGAAATACTTTTAGTTTTTTTCCATTGAATATGATGTTAGCTGTGAGTTTGTCATATGTGGCCTTTATAATGTTGAGTTATGTTTACTCTGTTCCTACTTTGCTGAGTTTTTTTTTTTTTTTTTCTTATTTTTATCATAAATGGATCCTGGATTTTACTCAGATGCTTTTTCTGCTTCTATTAATATGATCATATAATTTTTATCCTTCATTTTATTTATGTGGTGTATCACGTTAATTGACTTGGGAATGTTGAAACATTCTTGGATTCCAAGGATAAATCCCACTTGGTCATGGTGCATGATCTTTTTAATGTATTGCTGAATTTGATTTGCTAATATTTTGTTGAGGATTTTTACATCTATGTTTATGAGGGGTATTGGCCTATAATTTTCTTTCTTTGTAGTGTTTTCATCTGTTTTTAGAATCAGAATAATTCTGGCCTCATAAAATAAGCTGTGGAATCTTTCTTCCTCTTCAATTTTTCTGGAATAGTTTGAGAAGGATTGGTGTTAGTGCTTCTTTGAATGTATGGTAAAATTCACCTGTGAAGTCATCTGATCTAGGACTTTTGTTTGTTGGGATTTTTTTTTTTTTTTATTACTGCTTCAATTTCTTTGGTTGTAATTGGTCTATTCTGATTTTCTGCTTCCTCTTGATTTAGTCTTGTGAGCTTGTATGTTTCCAGAAATTTATCCATTTCTTCCAGATTTTCAAATTTGTTGTATATAGTGGTTTGTAATATTTTCTTTTTTCTAATTTGTTGATGAGAAGGAGAGGGAAACACTGATTTGTTGTTCCAGTTATTTATGCATTCATTGATTCTTGTATGTGCCCTGACCAGGGATTGAACCCCAAACCTTGGCATGTCGGGAAGATGCTCTAATCAACGGAGCTACCTTGCCAGGGCATATTTTCTTAAATCCTTTATATTTCTGTAGTGTCAGTTGTTACTTCTCTTTCATTTCTTATTTTATTCATTTGGGTCCCCACTAGTTTTATCAATCTTGTTTATCTTTGCAAAGGACCAGCTTTTGATTTTATTTATCTTTTGTATTGTTTTTAAGACTTATATTTTATTTCCACTCTGAATTTTATTATTTTCTTTCTTCTACTCACTTTGGTAATTATTTATTGTTATTTTTTAAATTTCATTTAGGTATAAGGTGAGGTTGTTTATTTGAGATTTTTCTTTTTCTTGAGTTAGGCCTATAATGCTATGAATTTTCCTCTTAGAACTGATTTAGCTGTGTACCATAGAATTTGGGTTGTGGTATTGTCATTTTCATTTGTTTCATGTTATCTTTTGATTTCTTCCTTGATTTCATTATTAACCCCATTGATTGTTTAGTAAGATGCTATTTAGCCTCCATGTGTTTGTGTGTTTTTCAGGTTTTTTTATTGTAATTGATTTCTAATATACCACTGTGGTCAGATAAGATGCTTGAAATTATTTCATTCATTTAAAATTTACTGACAATTGTTTTGTGTTCTAACATTTGGTCTAACCTGGAAGATGTTCCATGTGCACTTGATAAGAATCCGTATTCTGCCAAATTAGCGTGAAATGCTCTGAAAATATCCACTAAATCTATCTGACTTGTGTGTTATTTAAGACTGCTTTTTTCTTGTTGATCTTCTGTCTGGAAGATCTATCTATTGATGTTAATGGGGTGTTAAAAATCCCCTACAATGAGTGTATTGCTGTCAATCTGTTCCTTTATGTCCATTAATATTTGTTTTAAACATTTAGGTGTTCCTATGTTGAGTACATAAATGTTTAAAAGAATTATATCTTCTTCTTGGATTGATCTTTCAAATTATCATGTAATGTCTTTCTTTATTACTTATTACAGCCTTTGTTTTAAAGTTTATTTTGTTTGATATAAGTATTGCTACCCTAGCTTTTTTGTTTGTTTGCTTCCATTTGCATGAAGTATCTTTCTCCACCTCTTTACTTTCAGCCCATGCCTGTCTTTCATTCTGAAATGGGTCTCTGGTAGACAGCATATATATGGTTGTGGTTTTCTTTTATCCATTCAGCTGCTCTATGTCTTTTGATTTAAAGTTATTATAGATAGCTACATATTTATTGCCATTTTATTCTTTATAATTATGTTTCTCTCTTTTTTTCTTTTTCTTATTATAGAAGTCCCTTTAAGCATTTCTTATAATTCTGGTTTGTTGGTGATGAACGCCTTTAGCTTTTTGGGGGGCAGGGGGTCTAGGCAGATCTTTACTTCTCTTTAATGGTTTTGCTGGGTAGGTCAGTCTTGGTTGTAGATTCTTGCTTTTCAACACTTTGAATATTTTATGCCAATTCTTTCCAGTCTAAAATATTTTTGTTGAGGAATCAGCTGACAGTCTCATGGGAGTTCCAACAACATTGTAGGTAACTAACTCTTTCTTTTTCTGCTTTAAGATTATCTCTTTATCTTTAACCTTTGCCAATTTAATTATGATGTCCCTTCACGTGCATTTTTGGGTTGATCTTGTTTTGGACTCTCTGCACTTCCTGGACATGTAGGTAATTTTTTTTAAAAGCCAAGTTAAGAAAGTTTTTAGTGATTATTTCTTTAAGTAGGTTCTCAATCCTTTGCTCTCTTTTTTCTCTTCTGGTACCTTAGTGATGTAGATATTGTTACACTTGATGCTGTCCCTTAAACTATCTTTATTTAAAAAAATTTTCTTGCCCTGTTGGGCGTGGTTCAGCAGTTGAGCATCAATCTAGGATCCAGGAAATGGTGGTTTGGTTCCCGGTCAGGGCACATGCCCGGGTTGCGGGCTTGATCCCTGGTCAGGGGTGTGTGGGAGGCAGCCAATCGGTGACTCTCTCATCGTTGATGTTCTATCTCTCTCTCTCCCTTCCTCTCTCTGAGATCAATAAAGATATTAAAAAAATTTTTCTTTTACTCCGATTGAGTGTTTTCTGCTACATTGTTTTCCAAATTGCTGATTCAATCTTCTGTTTCATCTAACCCTCTGCTGGTTCCTTCTAGTGTATTTTTTATTTCAGATACTGTATTCTTTTTTCTGACTATTTTTTAATGGTTTCTATATTTTTATGCTTATTATTTTTTTATTTAAGTTCTTACTGAGTTCATTGATTCTTCTCCTATGTTTTTTGAGCACCTTATAACCATTGTTTTCAACTGTGTATCTGGTAGATTGTTTGCCTCAATTTCATTTCTTTCTTTTTCTGGGGATTTCTTCTGTTTTTTCATTTGGGGCATGTTTATTTGCCTCCTCATCTTGGCTGCCTCTCTGTATTTGTTTCTGTGTGTTAAATAGATCTACTATGTCTCCCAGTCTTGTTATGATGGCTTTATGTAGTAGGTGTCCTGTAGGGCTCAATGGCTCAGTCTCCCTGATCACCTGAGCTATGTACTCTAGAAATATTCCTTATGTGGGTTATGTGAATCCTCTCTTTCTAGTTGAGTTTGGTTTTTTAAAATATTTTTTGTTGTTGTTTTTTTTTTTTAAATTTCAGAGAGAGGAAAGGAGGGGGAGAAAGAAATAAAAACATCAGTGATGAGAGATAATCATTGATCAGCTGCCATCTGCACACCACTTACTGGGGATTAAACCCTCAGCCCAGTCATGTGCCCTGAATGGGAATCAAATAGTGACCCAGGTTCACTGGTTGATGCTCAACCACTGAGCCACACTGGCAGGCTCTAGTTGAATTTTTATTGTTGTTGGTCTATTTGTCAGTGGGGTTGACCCTCAGGCTGGCTGATATTCCTTCTGTAATGTAACTAGTTTATTATAAAAGGATATAACTCAGGAGCAGCTAAATAGGAGAGATGTAGAGGGCAAGGTATGTGGGAAGGGGCATACCATTCTCCCTCACCTCCACCTGTTCACCAACCAGGAAGCTCCTTTGGTGCCTTTTACTTAATCTCCTTTTTCTTGACTGGTTGGTCTTACTGGAACTTCCAGTACTGCTCTGTTGAATTGGAGTGATGAGAGTGGGCACCCTCATCTTGTTTCCTATCCTAGAGGTAAAGCTTTCACCATTGAGTATGATGCTAGTTGTGGGCTTGTCGTTACAGCTTTTACTATTTTGATAAAATTATTGCTCTTCAAACCTAGCAGTTTAAAATAACAAAAATTTGTTATCTCTCAGTTCTGTGAGTCAGAAATCCTGAAGCATCTTAGCTGGGTGGCTTTGGCTTAAATCTGTAATGAGGTTGCAGTCAAGCCATCGGCCAGGGCTGCTGTCTCATCTGAAGGCTGGAGTTTAATTATGTCCTTTTGGCAGGCATCTGTATCTTGCTGGGTGTTGGCTGGAGATGGACGTTTCTCATCATGTAGGCCTCTCCATAGCCTCCAGGAGTGTCAACCCATTTTGTCAACTGGCTGCTTCAAGGGTGAATGATGTGGGACAGAGAGAGAGAGGAGAGAGAGAGAGAATATAATGCAGAACTCACTTTTTAAAAAATAACTTAATCTCAAAAGTGACAGCGTTACTTCAGCTATATGTTGGTCACATAGACCAACTTTAGGGCAGTGTGGAAGGAAACTACACCAGCAGCCAAGGATCACTGGGAACAATTTTGAAGACTGCTTACTGTATTCATGTTTGAGATCTTTAACACAGATGAAAACCTTTAAAGACTTTTATTATTTTAATCTATCTCATCTAATAACTTGTGGTAACATACAATTATTATGTGGAAATTTGGGCGAGATGATCCCTACAGTTCCTTTGAACTCAAACACTGGTTCCGTGGCACTTTTGTGCCATCGTTACAATGACTGGGAACTCCCTTGTACAAGGAGTGGTCTGAAAAGCCGGTACCCTGAGGGCTGCCCATGTTTATTTAGGAATCTAAGAGAGAGGAACTTGAGGCTATGAGGAAAACTGAGGTGAAAGATTGAAAGACTCTAAACTGTATTCAGATGGAAGGTTGAAGAGGAAATCTTCAGAGGCAACATGCAGCATACCTAGTAGCCAAGGGGAAGATAGAAAGAATTCAGGACTGTGTTGCGGGTGGGCCGAGGCCAGATGTCTGGGAAGCATGAGGGCACCTTGTTTTACAGTGCTGGGCATGCCTTACCGTATCTGGGAACGCCAGCTGGATGTCTGTCCATTTTACTCTTGAAGGTCTTGAATATTCTTAAACTTTTGGGTTTTGATATTGGACGTGTTATACGCTGTGCAGCACTGCTTTCTATCTTTGTATATGTGGTTCTTGCTAATTTTTACTCGTTAGAGCTTTGCCGAGGATGTTTTTTAGGGGAAGAGATTCTCCAAAAGCTTTAGTCTTCTCTATATGGGTGTGTGCATTCAGCTGTCCATCCTAGATACTTTTTTCCATGACAGGACAAGTTCACAATTTTATAATTATAGGAAACAGAGTAAGGAATTAAAAGACTATTGGTCATTATGAAGTTCCATTGCATAAGTTCAGGAAAGAGTAAATAAATGCAGGCGCCTTCCAATGCAGTGTCCACCACTCCAAATGGGTATAAGTGGTTATCACAGGCCTTTTCTTCCCCAGGCCTAATTGCAGGTTTACTCCTGTTTTGAGGAGTCACATGATACACAAAGTAAAGCTAGGCTAGGACCTGGTTTACAGACTGAAGTGTCTGTCCATGCCCCACTCAATCCTAGAGAACCAAGATTCGGGGCCGGGGGAGTGGCTCCTGCGTGTTGCTCTGCAGCACAGGTTCTTTGTAGCCTGATCCTCGCCACAGTGCGTGCTGTCCACTGTGACTGATTTCCCAGGACACACAGTAACTCTGCTTCCCAATCTCTCTCTATCGTGAGGCCTAATCTGGATCTTTTGCTGCCATGGGATGGTGCCTGTGAGCTTCATCAGCCCCCAGAGACCATACCGTGGAAACGATGAAACCAGGCGCATTTCAGAATGACTCGCAGACTAAATCCACAAATGGAAACAAAGTCATAGTAAGCCAATAATGTGTGTAGAAACCATATGGCTATGTTAAATGCTGACAAAATACTTCAATTAAATATGTGCATTCCACAATTGTAAGTTTATCAAAATGCATTACATGAAAAATATTAATTTATAGGTCACATCAGCCTCACTTACTTTGACATCCATTTTCATGCAAACAGGTGGTCCTCCTGGAGGTGGAAGATTAAACCTCATATTCTCGTGAAGTGATGAGCCGTACCTGCGGTTCCCAATAATGGGGACGCAGTGACTGGCACTAAGAACCCTTTTATTATTTTTATTTTTCATTTATTTTTTCAGTCCTCACCTGAGGATATTTTTTCCATTGCTTTTTAAAGAGAGTGGAAGGGAGAGAGAGAAACATCGACGTGAGAGAGACACATCAGTTGGTTGTCTCCTGCATGCGCCCAGATCGGGCTGGGGATTGAGCCTGCAAGTGAGGTACATGCTCTTGGCTGGAGTCGAACCCAGGACCCTTCAGTCAGCAGGCTGACACTCTAACCACTGAGAAAACCTGCTCGGGCTCTAAGAACCCTTCGAGAAGTGCCTGCCCTTTTCCTAGTTTAAGTGTGGCCTTGCGCATGAAGTTTGGAAACAAGGAGAGCACCTTTTAGAGCTAATCGTGGGCAGAGGCTAGCTCTCGGAAGCCCGCTCTCTGCGTGTCTGCGTGCGCTCAGCCCTCAGCCTCGGGGGGGACCCGCGTGGCCTTCCCGGCCCCTGCGCTTTACTGACTACAAACAGCCCCCCTCTGCTACCATCGCCCTGTGCTGACTGCTGCCGCCCTACCGCCCTGGAAGGCCACAGGGAAAGGAACACCGCTTGTCTGCATTTTCACATGCCTGGGCATTGACTGCGTCAGAGGCAGACAGAAACCTCCTGGGCGCAGGGGAGGGAAGCATCGGCTGTGTTCCAGCATTTACCATGACACGCGGACCCTTTCCCGTGGGACACGCGCATCGCAGGCCGAGGCACGGGCTTGAGGATTTGGCTGCCTTCCCCGAAGCCCTGTCTCCGCAGAGGTGAGAGGAGGTGTGGGTGAGAGGCAGCTGGCTCCCCCACGCTGATCAAATGAGCCTGGCATCGCTGTAAAAGTGGAAACGCAGATTCTGGACACATACTGGGCTCTCCTGGGCTCTGATTGTATTTTGCTTTGGCAACGTGCAGGCTTCGTTTTTACAGCAGCAGATGTTTTTTAAGACTCACAGGGAAAGAGGTGGATCGGGTTCCATACCTGTGCCTGTCACGGGTTGCTTGCCAAGAGGGGCCCTCTGAACCGAACACCCAGAAGGCGAAGGACACGCTCGGCTGTCTTGAAAGGCACTTGGAGAATAGCTTATAAACGAAAAATGAACTAATTCTCAGGCTGGTCAAAACTTCCTCATTCTTTGTTCATTTTTATCTTTAGCCATAAGGACATAATTTTATCTAGAAGAGAAAACCCTCCTGGGGTTTCCTCCCTGGAATGCCGTCACACTGGGGGCCCGCGCCGCTCATCTGCCCCACATGTGCTCTGAGGGTTGGAAAGCTCTGTCCCTTCACTGCTCACACCCCGACGTCATGCTAGCATCTGTCCTGAGCAGAGTGGACCCTCACCACGTGCCGGGGCTTTCCTGATTTCTCAAAGGCACCCTAGATCCGAAGCATCCTGAGATTCCCCAGTGTCCTCTGACATAAACTCGGCTTTGGTGAGAGTTAACCTTCAGGAGAGGCAGGCGGCATTCGAGCAGAAAGGGTGAAATTAAGTGGGTGCACGTTGCAGTCCCCCACAGACCGAAAGGCTGCAGGGACTTGGAAGCAGGACACTGACAACCTGCTGTGCCCCGTGTCCAGCCTGCAGGGGGCAGAGGCAGTGAATTCTGGCTCCATATGTAAGAGTTTATCTCCCCTCACCAATGTACTATCTTTGGTTGTTTTGGATTCTTGTGATAGTGTGGGCTAAACTGTGTTCCCCTAAAATTCATTTATTGAAGTCTTAAGCTTCAGTACCTCAGAATGTGAATGTATTTAGAGAAGGGCCTTTAAAGGGGTAATTAATTTAAATAATGAGGTCATTGGGGTGGGCCCTAGTCCAATCCAAGTGGAGTCCTTGTGGGAAAAAGAAATGAGCACACACTGGGAGACACAAAGGAAGTGTGAGCACAGGGAACAGGCCATGTGAGGACGCAGAGATGGCTGAGGAGACGGGACTCAGGAGAAACCGGCTCTGCCGACACCTTGATCTTGGACTTCCAGCCTCCGGAGCTGAGAGGAAAGAAACTGTTGTGTAAGCCCTGCAGCCTGTGTTATTTTGTTATGCAGTCTGCACAGACTAATCCAGCGGACTTTTCCCATTCTTGTGGCAATTGCATAATATCCAGAAAATCCTCCCACCCTCGCAGTCATTCCCCTCTGCTGATGACTTTAGCTTGGGAGGTGAAGGCTGTTGACTAGGGTTTGACATGTTGACTTGCTCTAGCCAATAAAATGTGCAGAATTGACTTTGTGCCAGTCCCAAGGCTGGGCTTTTTAAAAATTTTATTTTTCAATTAAAGTTGACATTCAATGTTATTTTATATTAGTTTCAGTTATAAGCATAGTGGTTAACAATTATACAATTTACGAAGTGATCCCCCTGATAATTCAGGTACCCACCTGGCACCGTATATCGTTATTGCACTATTATTGACTATATTCCCTGTGCTGTACTTTACGTCCCCACTGTTCTGTAACTACCAATTTGTACTTAATCCCTTCACCTTTTTCACTTAGCCCTCAACCTCCTCTCATCTGGCAACTGTCAGTTTCTTCTGTTTCTGTTTTGTTTGTTTTGTTCTTTTGATTCCACGTATAAGTGAAGTCATATGGTGTTTGTCTTTCTCTGTCTGACTTATTTCACTGAGCATAATGCCCTCTAGCTCCATCCACATTGTTGCAAATGGTAAGATTTCATTCTTTTTATGGCTAAGTAATATTCCATTGTGCGTGCATATATATATATATCACACATCTTCTTTATCCAATCATCTATTCATGGACTCTTAGGTTGCTTCCATATCTTGGTTATTGTAAACAACTCTGCAATAAACATGTTGGGGGGGTGCATATATCTTTTCTAATTAGTGTTTTGGATTTTTTTGAATATATACCCAGAAGTGGAGTTGCTGGTTCATAAGGTAGTTCTACTTTTAATTTTTTGAGAAACTTCCCAAGGCTGGGCTTGAAGAGGTTTTCCACACTTCCGTGGAGCTCACCTAGTCTTCTGTGGAAAAATGCAGGCTAACTTGCTCACTGCCAGCCTGAGTGACCCCTCAGACTTCAAGCGTACAAATGAGCCCAGCCCAGGTTTACATGGCCAGCTTAGTGCAGCCCAAATTGCTAAGCAAATGATTGCTGAAACACACTCAATTTTAGCGGTTTGCTACGCAGCAAAACTAACTGGTATACCCTCCATCTGATTTCAGAGGAGCAGGTCGGAGCCAGGCTACCGTCTGTCAGTTCACATATTTATGTGTTTCTTATATGTGATCATGCTTAACACCCCAACCCTGTGCCCCCCGGTGAGGAAGACACGGAAGTTGGAAAGTGAGCTAGTTAAGTTCCATCTACGCAGTTTTGAATTCTAATTCTCATGTGACCAACGTGCCCCCTGCTCTCCCCCAGCCCCCAAGCCAAGCTCCCCCTGTGGCTGTGAATCTGGAACATTCTGTATTAAAGGCTGAGGAGTCCCTTCCAGCCCTATCTTTTGGTGGCTGGATTGAAGATGTTACAGAAGGATATCAGCCCTTCTTTTCTCTAGCCAATTCTTTAATTTGCCCTTTGTGACTTTCTGCTTTCAGAATTCTATCACTTGTTACCACTTAATGAGAGAGAGAGCGAGAGGGCGAGTGCCCCATTTCAAGAAAATGGACTAAAGGGATCAACACCGCTCAGTACTCACTTTCTATTGAGAGCCTCTGCTTCTCATTTTGAGGCCAGATTTATGCCCACCTGGGAAGGAGGCTTATAAAACAGGGCAGTTAGAGGACATGCTCCATCAGAACACGTCCGAGTGAGTTCTGATGGAGGGGAGCTCCCTGCTAGGGTGCTGGGAGCCCGTGACTGCTCCCCTACACTTTCTGGGGGGCGTTGCTAAGGGCTTGCTCTTGGGAGCATAAGGAAGGTGAGCCACATGTAGATCATTTGTGGCAAATGTGGCTCATGGGCTCCTTGCCAGGTGCAATCACTGGCTTTCACTGCTGTAAATCTATCATCTGTAAGACATCTTGTACGTTTTTGAGACAGAGTAGTAAAGGAATCTGCCCCAGATCATTAAAGTCGTGTGTGTGGGAGGTCCGTGGGGGGAGGGGCTGCTGCGGTTTCACGCGGCCACTCCGGCCCCAGCCCCTGGGTAAAAGCCCAGGGCGCTGCATTGTGGGAGTTTTCCAAGTCTAAACAGTCCCTGATGATCTATATATTTTAAAACTATAAAGTGTATCTACAAAAGAGCACATTAGTGCAGGCCCACGGGCACGTGCGCGCACACACACACACATGCCATCTAACCATTCCCTCAGCCCTCTGCCCAAATAAAAACATTTCAAACGCTGGGATCTGATTTCTTCTTTCCTGCGAGCGGTTGGCCTTATTTTATGTGGAGAGTTGGTTGTAAGATGAGCTCTATCTGCTGTTGTAAGTTAGGCCGTGATGCTCCAAAGGCTGAAGCCAGCTCCCCTCTAAGAGCATCATCCTATAATGCAGAACAGAGCGGGTTTGCTCCTCTGAATTAAAGCCTTAGTACTTTGCTTGATTTTTGTTTGGCTTTTTTTTTCCTTGAGTAGAGACAATTTAATCTCAAAATGTGAAGTAACCTCAAACTTTCCTACTCTGTTTTAAAGTGTGTTTCATCTTAAAACCACCCAGGAGGAAAATGTGAACGGCCCTGTCCTTGGGCAGGCAAATGCCTCCCTCACTATAGGAACAGAGATGATTCAAACGTGCATCTGTCAAGCTGGCGTCACAACGAATAGTGAAGATACGCGCACGACACTTTCCCTGTTGCACCTCACTTCTTTGAAGTCACCTCGCAGTAGGCCCCTGAGATCCACCTGCTGATCCCCCAGTTCCACGCAGCAGTGCGACCTCTGCTCTGCAAACAAGCCCACAGTCAGGCCCCCTTCCATCGCATTTGATTTCCCCGTGTTCTGTATTTTATCTTTAGATTGGGAATTTCTTCTCAGTCATTACTAGGTTTCCCCTCCAGGACTCAAGGGAAGGTTCTAAGATTCCCAGGATCTCATGCAGACAAAACCTTTGGGGAGTTTTCCCTGGCCTTTGGCGCCTGTAGTTGCTGATGAAATGTCCACTGCCCCCTTCTGCATGGCCCTGGGAGGACTGTGGTTCTGTTGCTTGGACGGTGTGTGGGTCCAGGAATCCTCACCCAGGTCCCCGACACTGCAATCCCACCTCCCCAGGTGCGCACCCACCATCCCGCGTGCTCCTTCAGGTCTCGCCGCCTCCAGGGCCCGCTGCCGCAAGCCCGCGTGTGCCCTGCCCTTCCCGCTTAGAGCCCCCGCCTTTCCTCCTCTCTGGCTCTTTCCCATTCCCCAGCACAACCTCCTCTGGACCATCAGCACTCCGGGAGGGCAAGAGGCAGGGAGGGAAGAGCTGATCACAAAGGGTCTGTGCACAAAGCAGGCACCCCACGCCCGTAAGCCTCAGCCTTGCATTTTGGGGTAAGGAGAGTGAAGCGCAGGCAAGAGAACTGATGTCTGGAAAACCGTACAGCAGATGCCTCAGGGCTGGGACCTAAAGGAAGCCTCTGGACGCAGGCCCTGTGCTCTTTCCATGGCGGAAAGCTGAACCTGGGGCGTCTGGTTTCTGAATCCAAAGAATTCTGCAGAGTGGGATTCGAGTTCAAGTCTGCTCTATGGAACAGATACGGAATTGTTTTCTTTCCATGGGTAGTTGACTCGTCAGTCGAGCCTTTTTATAATCTGTTCCTACGGCCATAGGAGTCCGACTGCTGGTGTCAGGAGCCAGTGGGGGAACCGCCCTCCCAGGTACTAGCATCCCCAGTGTCCAGCGCGAGGGTCAGCAGAGCGCCGGCGTTTCCAGCGTCCCTGGAGGTCAGGCAGCGCTGCGGCTGTGGTCAGCCCTGGCGCGCAGGCGGAAAGCCGAAGGTGCAGGTGGCTGCCGAGCCAGGAGCTCCAAACTCTTACAGCTGCGGCAAAGAATGGCTTGAAAACTGGAAAAACAAAGTCAGTTGTAGATTTTTTTCTCATATTAACAAAATGGATTGCATATTTTCACAAGCATAAATGTTGATAGGAGCCTCATAGGGAGCCTCTAAAAATTTCTTTTTAAATTCTTGAAGGGAAAGTTTATTCATGCTCCGTTTAGAGGCTTCCGGTTTCCAAACGAGGTAAACATTGTGTTCTTTCAATTCAGTTTTGGAGCCTATATTTTCTGATGGAGCATGCAAAAAAAATAATTTAGAGATATTAAAAGAGCTCCATTTCTGCCATCTTAAGTTTATGTCAGCTTTAGCTAAATCTCCCTATTTCTGTAGCTACTCACTAGTGGAGCCTCTGTACCTATGTCCATAAAACTTGCTGCAGTCCTACCGGGAGCCTGACTGTTGTGGTGCTTGTTGGCCTCTAGGGCACAATTTCCCATGTTAATTTAAAGGTTTTTTTTGAGCCTATTTAAAAAATCCAAAATTAAAAGCAGCCACATAATAACAACTCAAGTAAAGTCCAGAACCGCTACCTAAAACAGGTGGGTTTGGGGTTCTGAGGAAAGACACACCCACTGTGGATGGAGGAGCTGGTGGAGCACAGTGGGCCGAGCATGGGCCTGGTCCGCAGGGTGGTCCTGCTACACCAAGTAAGGCTCACATAAGAACCTCCAAACCAGCAGAGATTTTTTTTCTGCATCTTTTTTTAAAATTTATTTTTATTATTGAGAATATTACAGATGTCCCCTATTTTTCCCCCTTTACCCCTTCCACCCAGCTCCCGCCCCACTCCAGGTCTTCACCATCCTATTGTCTGTGTCCATGGGTTATACACACATACATACAATTTCTTCGGTTAATCTCTTCCCACCCCATCTCCTCCTTCCCTCTGAGATTTTTCAGTCTCTCCCATGCTTCTATGTCTCTGGACCTATTTTGTTCATTAGTTGATTTGTTCATTAGATTCCACATATAAGTGAGATCATGTGATATTTGTCTTTATCTGCCTGGCTTATTTCGCTTAGCATAATTTTCTCCAGATCCATCCATACTGTCCCAAAGGGTACGAGATTCTTCTTCTTTATAGCTGCATAGTATTCCCTGGTGTGAATGTCCCACAGCTTTTTTATGCACTCATCTACTGATGGGCACTTGGGCTGTTGCCAGATCTTAGCTATTGTAAACTGTGCTGCTATGAACATGGAGGTGCATATATTCTTTCTGATTAGTGTTTCAGGATTCTTAGGATACATTCCTAGGAGTGGGATCACTGGGTCAAAAGGCAGCTCCATTTTTAATTTTTTGAGGAAGCTCCATACTGTTTTCCACAGTGGCTGCACCAGTCTGCATTCCCACCAGCAGTGTACTAGGTCCCCTTTCTCCACACCCTCGCCAGCACATGTCTTTTGTTGATTTATTGATAGAGGCATTCTGGCAGGTGTGAGGCAAACCTGTAGAGAACTTTTACAAAGATTTATTTTGAGTCAAACAGAGGATATACTTGGA
Source organism: Miniopterus natalensis (assembly GCF_054644295.1). Lineage (NCBI taxonomy): Eukaryota > Metazoa > Chordata > Mammalia > Chiroptera > Miniopteridae > Miniopterus > Miniopterus natalensis. Next base: position 80,274,997 of record NC_142089.1, read on the forward strand.
AGTAAGATCTCAACAGGCTGAGATCAATGCTTTGGAGAACCAGTTCGCAGTTCCTTTTATGCATTTAAGATTAAGGAGGGATTTTAAGGAAGATTACACAAAGGTGGGAGAAGGCAAAGCAGGGCTGGGGCTACAGGAGAGTTAAGATTATGTGTTCCCTTGCATGCTTTGAAGGAGGGGACTGAACAGGAGCATTTCAAAGGTGTGTTAACCTGGGTGTGTTGAACAAGGCCAGGGCTTGCTGAAGGCAAAGATAAGCCTTTTAGGAAAGAAGTTATAGGCCTGGCATGTGGCTACCCATTTTGACCTGCCCATTTAAGAACTTATGATCAGATCACCCTGAGACCACTTTCCACAGAACCCCTGTCTTTATCTATAAGTTAATGAGGTTATGTCCAAAGAGAGAAATAATTCATCCACACTTAGCTTTTTCTCTCTTCTACTTTAATAGAGTTCCTCTATATTTTCATACTCAGTGGTAAACTCATTTGTGTTATTTTTTTGGAAATATATCTAATTTCTAATTTCAAATATAAAGAGTATATGTGAATTAATTTTATTTAAATAATATAAAACTGACATTTCATCTCACTGACTTTAAAAGATGACCTGTGTATATACTTTGGGACATACACAAATATTTCTAGTTATTAGTATTAAAGCAGTAAGAGTAAATTTCAATTGAGGGGTTATTTTAAAAATCCAAATTAACACAATTCCAAACCTTTCCGTGAATGATTAAAAATGATTCCAAGGTCAACTATAGAAAAGTGTCTACTTTTGTTCACAAGCTTGGCTGTTCCCTCCAGCCCTGTCTTTTTTTTCCTGACTCTTGTCGATGTAAGAAACACCCAGACCTGTAGAGAGTTTTTATAAGAGTTTATTTGAGCCAAATTCATGACAATTGATGGGAAGCAAGATCTCAAATATCCCAGAGAAGTTTGCAGTTTCTTTTATACTTTTGGAATTAAGGAGGGAGGTCAGGAAGGTTGCAAGAGGGAGGGAGAAAGCGAGATGGAGATCAGAGCACAGCACAGTTAACAGGACGACCTGCTCTCTGGGGGTGGTTACGCCTCCAACTGGTCTAAAAAGAGGGTTGCTCTGACATTGCAAAGATGCATAAACCTAGAGGCACAGGAACAGTAGACAGGGCTTGCTAATGGCCAAGACTAACCTTTTACTAAAGAAAGGATACGCCTGGGTCGGGACAATCTGACATGATCTGCCCAGTTAGGAATTTATGATCAGATCATCCTGTGGGGTTACTTTCCTTTACCGGACTTGTTAGTTTTATTGCAGAACCTCCCCCCCCCCCCCCACTGTCTTATGAATCTTTAAGACCAATTTATTTAATTCTAGAAATAGAAAACATATCTATAAAGACATTTACTGTACACAAGCTCAATAAAATGCTAATTGAGAGGACATGTAAGTAAGACTAAGAAATTTTTAGAGTGCTAGAAGTGAATTGGAACCTTGTTCAGGGCAAGCATTTGTAGTTTAAGGTATTGTTTATTTACCCACTATGTCTCCCTAAATCTTTTTTAGTTCCTAAAAAAGAAAAATCTTCAAGATAAGGCCTTGTCATGAACATATGAAGCTGTGTGAGCTTTCAGTAACAGTTTATGCCTATATAGCACAACTTAGCTTCTATTTTGTTTTCAAAGCCACTCCAGAGCCTAAAATATTAATTTTTTGCTCTCTGAGGAAAAATACATTCCATGGGAAATAGCAGGAAAATAGCGTATGTATTTCTGAAGTTTCTTGGTGGGAGAGCACGATTGGTGCACCCAACTAGTTGTTTTCAGCAAAGTATGTAGTAGCCAGATGCCAATGGAGCATGTTTGAGGCCAGTTGACCTATGTTTTGTGTAAGATTTCACTGCTGGTAGCTCCAGCTTTATGAAGTGGTCTTGTTCTAAAGCCACATGTGTGGAGCAAAGTGTTAGCTACTTGCCTCTGTGTTTCAATGTTTTGGTTCTAACACGCTGGGTTTTGATGAGAACACTGCAGACAGTAAAGTGAGTGAGAATATGTGTTTTTGTTCATTCAACCTTTACTTATATCTTTATTGATATAAGATCAATATCTTATATCAATAGGAACAATGGTTAACAGCTCCTTCACAAATTCACACCTTTCCTGAGAGAAAAATGGTGATGTGTTGAATAGACCCATACTATCAGCTCCTGTTTCAGCACTGGCATTTGGAATAATAAACACCAATAAACAGTTATTTAAGGGCCCTGAAGGCTCAAACACGGCTGACCAAACCCATTATGACATAAGAAAGGAATCAGACCAATAAGAAAAAAAAAACAAAATCCCAAAATAGTATAATCAAGTGCAACCAAAAAGCAAAGGAAGGTGTGGGCTATTTTTAAAAAGTATTCTTCCATTTTATCTTCTTTTTGCAGCCCAAAGTGGAGCTAGTCTTTCTTGGCTTGCCCAGGGGACAGCTGCCCTCAGTCAGTCCCTGGTCTGCATCCAGTGCCACAGCGTCTACAAGACTGAGCAAATGAGTAAGGCCAGGACTGACAGGAGACTCTGCAGGTCACAGTAGGCAGTTCCAGGTTAGCTACTTCTTGAAATTATTATAGTTTCCCCCCACCAAGAATCATTTATTTTGAAAATGACAGTATGGCAGATCTACCCCCCAACAGGAATAAAGAACAGGCTTGCTTGTGTTTGCGTGATTTTTTTCCTCTGGTGCCTGAAATAAAAACAAGTTGCCTGAAGGAAGTGTACTGAAAGGAGGCTGGTATGAAAGTAAAAGCCTAAACTCAGATGTTAGATGTTTTTGAGATTACTTATCTCAAGGAAATATAGATTAACAGGCCAATTTGTGACAGCAAATTGGCCAATGAACTATTATTGATACCAGACATGAAAGGGTCCCAGCTGCCAGCCACTACCAGAGTCAATAAGCAGAGACGAGGTTGAATCTTTGTGGTGCGTTTATTAATCGGATAGCTGGCGATCTGAAAGAGCGGCGGGTGCGACACCCGGGAAAGACCACTCTCTCAGTTTCCAGGGTCTGTAAGAAAATCTCTCCTTTATTCTATTCCTATTACATGCCCCTCCCCTATCATTAAGATTTTCTCTTATGAATATTAAATGAAAATGACTTTTTAATAAAGAGAAACAGAATTTTTAGAATTGTGTATTTATTCTTAAAGGTGGATCATTTAGCTGATGGGTCATTTGGCCCCTTGGTTTTATATTTGCTTCAATAAGCACTGACATCAGCCAAGTTTGACCTAGATACTAAACTTATAACTCTTCAGAGTTGGCCGTGACTTCAAGGGCCATTTGGACCAAACTCTACCTCAACCAGAAAGCTGTTATAATATTTCTGCCGTGCCAGTCAGCTTCCTCCTGGATACTCTTGTTAAGGAAGGGGTGCTGACACTCCTGGAACAACCTCTTCTTTGTGCACATCTTTTTTTTAAAAAAAAATATAATTAATTAATTAATTGCTTGACTGATTATTTAAGTATAGTTGGTATACAATATTCTACTAGCTTCAAGTGTACAATACCGTGATTCGACACTTACATACCTTACAATGTGATCCCTTCACTGGGTCTAGTAATCATCTGTCAGATCTTCCTTATTTGAATAAAATCCACCTCTCTGCTACGTCCTTCCATCCTTTGGTTCCTCCACAGCCTTTGCTATCTTAAGTCATTGCCATTTGGCCCCAGCCTTTCCACCGGGCGTCCTTTCTCCAGTTGAGACGTGCTGGTGTGCTCAGCTCTTTATGACATGGGGCGGTTTCAGGTCCCTTCTCCGCGTGTGGCCCAGGGGAGCCCTCTGAGGGTGATGGCTCCAGAGCTGGCCTGGCCTGTGAAGGGCGCAGCGGAGCCCTGACCCCCCGTCTCCTGGGAGCGAACCTGCTGCCTGGACGACTCTGACACCCTGAGGGCGGGTAAGGGTAGAAGGTGTGAAAATAAAAGTTTGCAATAATTTCACCTTCCAACTTTGAGAAAGGCTAGCAAGCTTTCTCCCCTTTGCCCCTTTTCATCTCATATTTAACAAGCCGGAGCCGGCGGCCGAGGCTGCAGGGGCACCTTCCCCAGCAGCGGGCCCTCTGCTCCGAGCCGAAGCTCCCCCCGCTCCCCACTGTCCCCAGATTCTGCGGTAGAATCACCAGAACTTGAGCCAGCAGAGCGTTTTGCTCAGTATTTTTACTTACTTCTGCCCTCTGTCAAGAGGCGCCTGACCCACTCTGCCTTCATTTCCCCAGGGAAGGGAAGTGGGTCTCCACACTGGGGGGTCCTTATTCGGACCCCATCCAGAGGCAGCCAATGGTGGAAGCAGGAAGGTGCAGAGAAAGTCCTGGGAAGGAGCCTGCGAGTCCCCAGAGTGAAGTGGTAACAGAAGAGAGGCCTGCGGCGTAACCACGAGGAGAGTCCGCTCTGGAGCCAGGGGACACTGCCTGGCACCCGCGGCGGTGTGGGTGAGGCCAGCAGCCAGGTGTGGGGGCCGGGACGAGGGCAGGCTGTCGGGACCTGCCTGGCCCAGCGTCCAGAAAGGCCAGGGGGACGTCTCAGCAGGACCTGGCACGGAGGAGCCGAGATGCGGAGCGTCCTCTGGCGATCTCTCAGCTCTCCTGTGCTGTTACGGGGAGAGCCCGAGCTGACGCAGGGCATTCCCATCATTCTAGAAGGAAGACATCAGTTGATGTCAGCTCACAGAATAGTAAAGGGGTTTCTTACACACTTTAGTTTATGAACTGAGATTAATGGCCACTACGTATTTAGTAATAACCTTTTGTTTTGAGTTAAAAAGTTGATTTTGGGTAGGAGCAAGATGGAAAATACTATCAAACAACTAAGAGACATGCAGTAAACCCACATTCCAAACTGCTGTCCCTCATATTTCAGGATAAAGCTAAGGTAATGAGGGGCTGAGAAAAAAACATATAAACTTTTCTTTCATTCATACATTCATTCATTCAAACAATCTTATGGAGCACCTACTATGCCAGGAAATAGAGTGATGAATAAAAATAGACAAGGTTGCTCACCAGCACTCGCGTCAGAATTTCATCTTTTCAGTGTATAAACATGCTCAGGAGGAAAGTCCCCTGACCACAGGGCCGGTGATGTTTCTCTTTGTATTTACTATGGCCTTTCCCTTGGGTGCCCACACCAGTCGCTCTTACGGAATAGGGTGAGTCCTGAATTATACTTGATAATCTGCTAGTTTTTCTTCTATGGTTCCTGCCATAGAGTTCATGAAGGTGTGTCTATGTCCAGTTAATTTACAAAAGCATTATTAATCATTTTTTTCTTCATTGGCAGGGCTAAATTATATATTGTCAATATTCTTTAAAGACCAGGAGTATAGGTACAGTGACATGTTAAATTAACATTATGTTAACTGTGGTAGGGCACAGATTTTCTTTTCTTTAATAATAGCTTTATTGAGACATAATTCACATGCCTACACTTCACTTATTAAAAGTGTACAATTCAATGGTGCTTAGTATATTCATGGAGTTATGAGCTACTATAACCACCATCACAATTTAAAACATATCCATCACTTCCCCCAAACCCCTGTGCCCGTTAGCATTCACTCCTGTTTCCTTCCACCCACCCCCACCCTTGACAACCACTAATCTACTTTCTGTCTCCATACATTTGCCTATTCTGGACATTTCATGTAAATGGAATCATACAAATGGATCTTTTGTGACTGATTTCTTTCACTTAGCATAATGTTTTCAAGGTTTATCCATGTTGTAACATGTCTCATAGCTTTCTTACTTTTTATGGACAAATAACATTCCACTGTATTGCATATACTGCATTTTACTTATCCACTCACCGGCTGATGGACACTTGGATTGTTTTCACTCTTCACTTGTTATGAATAATGCTGCCCGGAACATCCATGCGCAAGTCTTTGTGGGAGGGTATGAGTATTGTAGGGTCATATGATAACTCTATAACTTTTTGAGAAACTTCCAGGCTGTTTCTCAAATAGATGCACCATTTTACATTCCCACTAGCAAAGCACAAGGATTCCAATTTCTTTGAATCCTCGCCAGCACTGTCTGCCTTCCTGATTATAGCCTCCTTACTGAAAGTGAAATTACATCTCATGGTGGCTTTGGTTTGCATTTCCCTGACAGCCAGTGATAAAGATATTTTGATGTGCTTATTGACCATTTTGTATATCTCTGGAGAAATCTTTATTCATATATTTTGCCCATTTTTAATTTTGATCATTTATCTTTTTATTATTGAGTTATGTGTTCTTTATATATTCTAGATCCAAGTCCCGTAAGTCCCCTAGTAAATATGCGATTAGCAAATATTTTCTTCCATTCTGTGGGTGTCTTTTGAAACTTAAAAGCTTTTCATTTTTATCAAGCACAGTTTATGTATTTTTTCTCTTGTTGCTTTAGGACACAGCCTTTTGATGGTAAAGAAATAAACATTTTTGAATGCGACTGACATCTAGAGAAATGATGGTAATATTTTAAAAATATGATGTTGAATATGAAAGCACCTTTTGAGTTTTTAGCTTAGAGGTAAAGGATTATGGTTATTTGAAAACAGAATGTTTATTACATAATGAACACAAAATGATAGATCTTTTTCTGTTAAATATTAGAACCCCCTTTCCTGAAGGGGACTCTTATAGAGTTCTTTATGGAGATGTATGAACATGCCTATTAGAATATTTTTGTCAAATCATTGTTCAGGAAAATAGTGGCTTCGGTATACATCCCTGAGTAAAGTTATAGCTTCTCTCTATGAATTTTATCTGGTCCTTGGAGAGTGAGAGTGAGGCCAGGGTCCTGTGAGTGGGGAGGGTTGCTCCCTTGGGCTATTATGAGACATTAGTGAGGAGCCTTCAGGAAGTCAGCTTTCCTTTTTCAAAAGGAAAGTAAAGTAAAGCAGACTTTGAAAACCTCTGGAGGAAAAATATCCCACGTAAGCCTGCCATCCTGGACAGTCCAATGCCTCCTGACGGAGCTGGAATAACAGGCCTCCTCTGTGGCAGGGGCTCAGGTGTGCCTGGGACTCTGGGATTCCGTTGTCTTTCTGCAAACCCAAAGGTACTGAGGTTTGGACATGTGGCAATAAATCATGCTGTAGAACAATTAGGCCAGCTCAAAATTTCTAGATGCACTAGTATCAGACTTTCATTAAGTGGACTTGGTTATTAAAATTGAAAGTGAAAAAAATTAATGAACAAGTTCAAATTCATGAGTGAAGGTTCTGTCCGATGCATCTGTCATGGGTTGAATGGTGTCCCCTCTAAACTCAGTGCTGAAGTCCTAACCCCAGGACCTCAGAGTGTGACTCTATTTGGAGACAGGGTCTTTAAAGAGGTGATTAAGTTAAAATGAGGCAATTGGAATGAGCCCTAATCCAATCTGATTTATGTTTTTATAAGAAGAGGAAATTAGGACACCAACAGGTACAAAGAGAAGAACATGTGAAAGTAGAGGAAGATGCCCATCTATAAGCCACGGAGAGAAACCTCAGAGGAAACCATGACTTTGAACTTCTGGCCTCCAGAGCTGTGAGAAAATGAAGTTCTGTTGTTTAAAGTCCTCCTGCCCCCCGCCCCACTCACTGGCGCCCCACCAGCAAACAAGCACACCATCTCTTTTCAATAACTTCTGGGAAAAGTAAATATGTTTTTTCCCTATAAATCAGAAAAATGTAATAAAGAGAATGCAATCAGTTTGTATGGATGTGATCATTATGCTTCAAGCAAAGGTATTTATGTTTGTGGCTGACATTTGTAAGGCATTTATAAATTTCTTTTGTTTTTATTTTCACAGCTGATCATTAAAAGAAGCCACTGAGGTAGTTGCTGCTGTTGGCCACAGTTTACAGGGGAGGAAGCAGAGAAACATCCCCAAGACATCAGCCAGGAAGGAGCAGGGAGCTTGCGTCCAGTTGTTTGACCTTGAGCCCCTCCTCCCTCAGGTCAAAACTGCATTCCTGGAACGAATGGCTGGCTGTGCTGCTGGGAAAGGAGCTGCAAGGTGAAGTGATGTAAGTCTAACTTATATTATATGCATATATATTTTAAATTTTTATTTACGTTATAATGGAGGAAATAATGTGAACCAAGTGCTTGATTCTCAAATTATTGTACAAAGAACAAAAATACCATATGTGATCAGGTCTAAGTTATGTGCCTCTATAGCATGCAGTGAAAATAGGGGCATAATATCTGCTTTTATAAAACTCAATTTCATTTTTAGCATAATCCCCAGGAGAGGGCCTCTGCAGAATGGGATAGAGAGCTAGAGAAACAGCTGGAGATTCCTGACTTGTAGGGTTTTCCCCAAGGATGAGGGCTGGAGTGACCCCAGGGAGAGACGCTGTGAGGGTGGGGAAGGTCCCCTGAAGCCTGGCACTGGGGCCTTGGGTCTTCTCGCTGGGGCCTGGCAGGAGGTGGCTGTGCGGTTCGGTGTCTGCGAGCTGTTGTGACACTGAGGTAGAACCGGAGCTCGGGCACCTCTGGCTGAACTCACGTTTGCAGAGGGCTCTCGGGTTTAGCCAAAGGTCCAGGGGCAGACCCGGGCCGTCTGGCAGAGAATGCGGCTCCTATCCCGCTGAAAACCAGGCCCGCCGCGTGGCAGCAAGTGCAGGGCTCAGCGCCGGGCAGGCCGTGCGCGCAGCGAGGCTCCCGAGTGGGCACGAAGCGCCCAGCTCCACGCCCAGCCCTGGGAAGCCTGCCCCTGCTGTGCAGAGAGGGCGGGGAAAGGGGCACAGCCAGAACCCGCTCCTGCAGCCCTAAGGGCTGGGCCGCTTTCTGATAGCCCAGCAAGGCGAGCGGTTTCCCCTCCTTCCAGCCGCCCGGGTCGCCCTGGGTGTGACGCTGGGGCAGGCGGGTGGCCTGCGGCTGGCTGCGCCTCGTGCTCCTGCAGCAAGAGCTCCTCCGAGAGAGCCCGCGCCCCGAGCTGGGCTGCAGGGAAGGGTGGCCCTTGCTGGTTCCAGGAGGCCGATGAGCGTGTGGCTGGCTGTGGGGACCGGGGACCATGGCCGGGGCATCTGCAGGTGGCCTCCCATCACCCTGAGCAAGTTCTTCAGGGGGGCCCAACATTGCCTCTGGGCTTTCTGAGCAGAGGAAACGCTCAGAAAGAACATTTCCCCGATGTTCTGAAGAACGTAACTCTGACGTCCACTTAGAAAATGTGATCAGATGGAGAGGTGACTTGTCATGGTGCCTTTCCTGTGTCCTGGTGAGAAACCCTGCACCAGCCAAGCTAGGGGAGCAGTCCAGGGCTTTGCGACAAGGAGCTCACTCAGGCACGGTCTTCGCTATCTTTTTACTTCTCTTTAAATATGAACAAAACCAAAAAACAAACCCACAACCAAAACCTCCAAAAAACAGTATAAACTAGTTTGAGGCTCCTCGGTCATTTTTCTGTTTCTCTCTCTCCCTCTTTACATGCTGTGTCTGTCTGTCATCTGTCTTTCTTCCATCTGTCTAAATCTGATAGGAAACCGGAGAGGCGCAGATGTCTCTCACCCCACATTTTCAGGGGAAACCAGGCTCTTGCTGGCTGTGAAACCTCACTGTGTTGACCTTTTGACAAATCTTTGGGCCTGAGACATGGGACCCAGTTGTACCCCATTTTCTGTGGCCCTGATGGAAAAGGAGATGGATCCAAAAAGGAAGAGCTCGCCGGGTCCCGTGAGACTGCCCAGTTCCCCTCCAGCTTCTCTGTGGGAAAGGAGACCAAAGGACCCCTGAGACATGAGTATCGATGGTTTTCTCAGCGTTTCTGACAAAGGTGCCTCTCCAGGGGTGTCCTAGCTTTCTCTTTTCCGAGGTTCAGATTTAGTACGCTTTTGCCTGTTTGATTTTTAAGGGCAATAGTCCAGGATTCAGCATCATGCCAAACTGAACTTACGCGGCTTAGTAAACCTGACCGGCATTCGCATTGTTCAGTCTCTCTGGTCTACGTGAGATGCTTTAGGAAATGAGTATTTAGCAGCTTGGGAATTTAACTAAAGGCTGCTGTTTAGTCTTTGTGGTTTAATAATTTGATTGCCAGTGAGGCTGTCTTTTCCCTGCACCTTGCTCCCAGTGGGTGGCCAGTCCCCTTGAATGGCAGAAACTGTAACAGGCTCATGGCCCGACGCTGGATTCTCACGAGAAAAAGTGCAGGAGAAACAGGAAATGGGACCTCGGGAGTCTGTTCTCATGACACGGACTCAGGGAAAACAATGGGATGGGCCCCTCTTTTTCAAAAATCCTCAGTTGATTTTCTTCTTTGATGATCTATCTTTCTCCTGCCCCTTCGACCCGCCGGATCGGATTCTCCGCTGGGGGTGGGAAGCAGGATATTTTCACAAGGCCTGTGTTTTTGAGGAGCTCTTCTCCAGGCCCACCCTCATTTCCATTCTAGCTTCTCAGGTACCCCGGAGACCTCCCGTAGGAATATCTCGGATAGCTGAGGCTTTCCTGCTCATATTTTATGCTAAAGAGAGGAAAAAGAAGCCTTTCATCTATTTAAAGTCTTAAATTGCTTTTAAAATAGCACAACATAAAATATTAAACACTGCTTGAGATATCAGTTGTCCCTTTAATATCAGGAAGGGCCTCATGGAAACCACTTAAGGAAGAGCATTCTTTCCAGGGGCAAGAGCTGTCTCGGAGCAGGTGCTCGGCCACCAGGGAGCTCAGGTACTGGTGACAGCTGCACCCGCCACAGAGAGCTGGCTGAGGGGGGAGTTTAAGGATGCGATTATTGCTACCTTGTGTGACAAGTGGCTCCCGTAGCCAAGAGAAGCTTCGGGGAGTCTCTCTGTTGCTTTGCAACCCCCCCCCCCCCAACATGCCTAGGTCCCTGCAGGGCCAGGGGGCTGCTCAGGTGCGGTGGCTGGCTCGTCAAGGTGGACTCAAGGGGAATGGCTTTCTTCTTTCAGTTTCTAAACTTATTGCCAGCTGTTCTCAGTGTCCTAAGGCTCATCTCTCAACCTTCCAAGCACAGGTTCACAACAGATGGCACTTTTCTAGCTTAAATACTTCCCCACTTTGCTCCTCTCCATTCCTACTGAGACCCTCTTTGCAACACCCTCTCAGCACCGGCCTTGAGGAAGCAAACAGCCCCTGCGAGTGGCCCCCTCCTCGGGGATGGCCGCGTTGCTTTCACTTGGGCTTAGGAAATCAGCCAGGTGCTGCGACGTGCTCCGTTAAACTAATATTTCTCTGTAACAGTGCTCTCAATGAAAAGCTTCTTCCGGCATGATTTTAATTGGTTCATGCACAGCAGTTCAGGAGGAAATCACCCCCCTTGATTCTTTGACTTAGAATGCAACTTCTGATGCTTGAAATCAGGTTGTTTGCCTTTCCCTACCCTGAGAGTAACTTTCTTCCCCAAACAAGCATCCTTGTAATAGTATCTGAAAAGCAGCAGGGAATTCGAGTGTTCAGGATACAACTGAGAATTTGAGAACCTACAAAGATAGTTTTGAAAGTACAATTTAACTTGAACTCAGACAAGATAAAGAGAATTGTTCATATTGCTTACCTTTTCCTCTCCTACTCTGTCCCTGTCTATAATTTAATTCCACAAACCAGTTTTGGGGGGAAGGCATTTCCCAGCTGAGGCCCTGCACATGGAAACCGAGCTTGGTATATTTATGGTCTTTTCCTGCCCCATGAAAACACACAATGGGTGCAACTTGTGGAACTTAACACAGAGTTTTCAGAGAACCTCCTAACTGTCCTGAAGGGAAGTTATCATCACTCTTACACTGATGGGAAAACTAAAGCAAAATTTTTCTCCTGTTCAAATGCCCCATACCCACTTGACAGTTAAAAAAGAACCACACGAAAACCAATGCTCATCTTAGCACTGCCACTAACCCCAACTCAGATCTAATCATGCTGTGAGAATGTGCTGGCCAGTGTTCACATTTGTTGTTGAACTATATGTTCAAGTTTCCTCAATTAGATAAACTGGTTGGCCATAAAACAGGATACTTGCTCTTGCTAATTTGCTTTAGGGTTGTAACTGAATTTATAACTCCCAGATTGCCACTGTAGGAATGTCGCTAATGGTTATGAGTGGCCAGATAACTTGTAAAACAGTATCAGTTGAACTACAAGTGCAGGGAAAGTAAACCTGGTGCCATGTCCACAGGCAAGAGATAAGCTTTGAAGAAACACTAGCTGAAAGAATGTTCCTGAAAGCAATTTCCACCTCTCCTGTTTTCTTTTATGCCTTTCCCCCCCAAAGCAACCCAAGCTCCAGAAGAAAGAGTGAGAAGAAAGGCAATGTCCCCAAGTATACTGGCTGTGCAATATTGCAAATGAGAAAATATTCTACTTGACACTAGAAAAAAAATCAAGAAGCTTTTAGGGCAATCTCAAAGCTAGAAAATGGTCCTTTTGATTCCAAATTCTGTACCTCTCACTCCCACCTGTGCTGGAAGAGTCCTTTCAGTGTCTCTTTCCTCCTTTCATTTAAAGCATTAGCCTGAGGTTTGCAAAACAAAGCCACCCACATATATCTTCCCAATTTTTCAATGACTTAAACAGGGGTGAGTGACTTGGCCATTTCGCTCTGTCCCAGTTTTGCTGAGTAAATAATGGGCACTGTTCACTGAGCTCCTGCTCCCCGCAGGACATCTTTTACTTGTATTATCTCATCTTATCTGTACGAGGGCCTTGTTATGTAGGTGACTCTATTCTGTAGAAGAGGAGACTGAGAAAGAGAAAGGGTAAGGAAAGGAAGTTGAATCTAAGTGTGTCTGACTCAGAGCCAATGACAGGTAGCCTTTCATTGACAAATGTCATCAGAACCAGATCTTGGAGCCCAGATGAAGTGTAATGCTGAGGCTGGCGAGCCGGGAAAGAAGGCCCTGAGGCCTGCTAGGGAGAAGTTGCATAGCACAGCAGCTGGGCTCCTAGTGGGGAGTGTGGTGGTGCGGGGATGGTGCAGAGGGGAGGTCCTCTGAGCTGGGGCTTTGCTTTCGTGGTGAAGCTTACTTGGGTGCCATGTGTTCGAGGATTACTCAAAAGAGAAGTTTAAAGAATCGCCATCCTTCATATTCACGTGGCTCGTTGCTAAAGCACACTCCATTTCAGTGAAAGCACAGGGACCCCTGCTGCTTCTTAGTTAGGAAGGGCGTGGTCTTTAGCAGTGGGAAAGGGCCGAGAGCTCTGCTGTGCTCCCAAAGGTCTAAGTGATCGTTTCTACCTCTCTGTGTTATTTATCATCAACGTCACAGAGTGACTTCTCCAAATAAGCAGAAAACATCCAAGGGCTTAATCCTAAATCCAAGCCAAATTCATTATAAACGGAGAAAGAAAAACTCGTAGAGGCAAAGTTGACAGCCCTTCCCTTCTGGAGATCAAAGGAGGTGCTGTGACTTTCCGTGGTTTTGAGCTCCACGCCTTAATCACCCTGAGAATTGAGGCGGCTGGAATTAGTCAAGTCTAATTAAAAGCGTTCTGTGCCATTGAGTTTCTAATGACTGCCATTGCACCATTTCCCACAGAGTGGTTGGTCAATTTGCCTCAATCTATCATCAGGCTTTCTCAATTTCTAGTAGTAAGAATTATAAGTCCAAAGTCAACATCAGTATCAGAACAAGGTTAAGTAAACACCATAAAGTTATTAGGAATGAAAAGAATACAAACCTAGCAATATTATTTATAGGCCTGCAGTAGAATCTCGAGATGACATGAGACTTTTTACAAAGGTAGGAATTACAAGTTTGGGATGATGGGGGTGAATATGCTTGGGGGCTTTGGTGAGATGATAAAGTGGGCTTGCAAACTAGCTCCCGGGCCTTTTGCTCCAGGTCGTAGGTTCAAATCCAGCTCCAAGGAGGTAGAGATGGAATACTTTTAGACGGTTGTAAGAGATGTACCAAAGAATGACTCTCAGTATCATTCTCGTTGAGCCCTCTTGAAAGCCATTCGGGCTGGAGAATAGAAACAAAAAGGATGGTAAATCTAGATTGTGAGCAAAAACTCTGCCGTTTTTGCTAATGAGTTTATGCAAGGAGAGGAAATGAGACTGTGTTGACTTAGTCAACTCTTACCCTTTACTTGTGGGTGTTTCTTAACCAAAGCAAACTTCAGCCCACACCCTAGAAGGGCAAAGAAAGGTATGATTGTTGGGCCACTCCCTGTTGTATTCTTTCCGGAATTGACAGGGAATTTCTTGCTTTAGAGTTACAAATCTTACTCTATAAGGATGTTTAAAATTAAACATTTAATTAATGTTTATTCTTATACACTTTATTAATGCTTAAATAAAATTTAATATCAGTGAAGGAGCCTTGGACTCGAGCTCCCTCACCCTCTCTACCCCTGCACACTACAGAGAGGGAGTCGGGGCCATTTGGTGACGTGTGTGTTGTGCTTGGGTGTACACATACACACATATGATGAGTGTATCTGTATGAGACACACATGACTGACTAAGCAAGTTCATCTGAACTTTGAAGACTAACCTAACATAGTCATCTGCAGCCATTCAGCTTTCTATTCCATTAGCTCCTTGGGAAATATTTTTAGGCAATAAGATCAAACGATTAACTTTCATGTGTTTAAACAGGCTTAGCACAGACTGTCCTTGAAAATAAAATAATAAGCATTCCCCCCAAAATAAAGAACCTTTTCTTTTTTTTAAATTTCTAAACTTCTTGAAATTCAGATGATTTTATGCATGTATTTGTCCTGTCCCCCATGAAGCAGAGGATAGATCACCCCTTTCTCTCACCATTCCCACACTCCACGCCCCAGACGACCGGTCAGGAAAAAAGCCAGGACTTACTTGCTGAGTGAAAATTTAGTACTTCTCTGTGCATTATGCGCATTATTCCTCAGGTGTACGGAAGAGGGCAGCACACTGCCTGTTTACACGCACACGCACGCACACACGCACACACACAATTTGTGGTAAAATACACACAAAATAAAATTTACTGTTTTAACCATTTTTATACTTATTTCAAATATATAGAATAGTGACAGGCAATTATATAACTTATGACGTGATTGCCCTGATAATTGTAGTGCCCACCTAGCACCATACACGTTTAATACAATATTATTGACTATATTCTCTATGCTGTAAATCACATCCCTGTAACTGTTTTGTAGCTACCAATTTGTACTTCTTAATCCCTTCACTTTTTTCACCCATCTGCCTACTCCCCTTCCATTGGCAATCCTGAACTTGTTCACTCTATCTATGAGTACGTTTCTGTTTTGTTTGTTATTTATTTTGTTCTTTAGATTCCACATATTAGTGAAATTATATGGTATTTGTCTTCCTCTGTCTGACTTATTTCACTTAGCATAATACCCTCTAGGTCCATACATGTTGTCACAAATGGTAAGATTTCTTTATTTGTTGTAGCCAAATAGTATTCCATTGTATATATGTACCACCTCTTCTTCATCCAATTGTCTATTGATGAGCACTTGGGTGGCTATATCTTGACTATTGTAAGTAACGTTGTGATGAATATAGGGGTGCATATACCTTTTTAAATTAGTATTTTAGATTTTTTTGGATATATTCCCAGAATTGAAATTTCTGGATCATAAGGTAGTTCTAATTTTAATTTTTTGAGGAACTTCCACACTGTTTTTTATAATGGCCGCACCAATTTGCGGTCCCAATTTGCAATAGTGCATGAGGTGATAATCTCATTATGGTTTTAATTTACATTTCTCTAATGACATTGAGCAGCTTTTCATATGTCTGTTGGCCATCTGTATGTCCTCTTTGGAGAAATGTCTGTGCAGGTCTTCTGCCCATTTTCTAATTGGTTGTTTGTTTTTTTTTGGTGTTGAATTATATGAGTTCTTTATAAATTTTGGATATTAAACCCTTAGCTGTATCATTGGCAAACAGTTTCTTCCATTCAGTAGATTGTCTTTCTGTTTTGTTGATAGTTTTTTTTGCTATGCAAAAGTTTTTAGTTTGATGTAGTTCCATTTGTTTATTTTTTCTTTTGTTTTCCTTGCCAGAGGAGATATATCAGAAAAAATATTACTAAGAACCATGTCAAAGAGTTTACTGCCTATGTTTTCTTTTGGAAGTTTTATGGTTTCAGATCTTAACATTTGAGTCTTTAATCCATTTTGAGTTTATTCTTTTATATGGTGTAAAGAGGTTACTTTTTTTTTCATGTATCTGTGCAATTTTCTCAAAACCATTTGTTGACTAAACTGCCTTTACCCCATTGTCTATTCCTGCCTCTTTTGTCATACATTAATTGACAATATAAGTGTGAGTTTATTTGGGGGGTCTTTATTCTGTTACGTTGACCTATGTGTCTGTTTTATTCAGCAAAGTAACAGGATACAAAATTTATATTCAGAAATTGGTTGCTTTTTTATACATTAATAATGAACCATCAGAAAGAGAAATTAAAGAAACAATCCCATTTGAAATTGCATTAAGAAATACCTAGGAATAAATTTAACCAAAGAGGTAAAAGACTTGGAAAATTATAAGACACTGAAGAAAAAAAATGAGGAAGATACAAATAAATGGAAACACATACTATGTTCATGGATAGGAAGAATTAACATCATTAAAATGTCCATACTGCCCAAAGCAATCTCCAGATTAAATGGAATCCCTACAAAAATACTAATGGCATTTTTCACAGAACTAGAGCTAATAATCCTCAAATTTATTTGGATCCACAAAAGACCCCAAATAGCTACAACAAGATTGAGAAAGAAGAACAATGTTGGAGGTGTCATTCTACCTGATATCAGACTGTCCTACAAGGCTATAATAATCAAAACAATCAAAACAAATGGACTGGCATTTTAATTATTTTTAATTGTACAGTTTAGTGGCATTAAATACATTCACATTGTTGTGCAAACATCACCACCATCTATTCCCAGATGTTTTTAAATCTTGCAAAACTGAAACTCTGTACCCATTAAACACTAACTCCCTATTCTCTTTTCTCTACACCCCTTTCAACCACCATTTTACTTTCTGTCTCTATGAATTTAACTACTCTGGGTAACTCATATAAGTGGAATCATCTAGTGTTTGTCCTTCTGTGATTGGCTTATTTCACTTAATATAATGTCTTCAAGGTTGATCTATGCTGCATATGTATCAAAATTTAACTTCCTTTTTAAGGCTGAGTAATATTCCATTGTATATGTATACCACTTTTTGTTGGTCATTCATCTTTTCACTGCCAGTTTTTGTAAATAAAGTTCCTTTAGAAAAATAGCCATGCCTATTGGTTTATAGATTTATGTCTGTGGCTAAGCAGACTTGAGTAATGTGAGAGAACTTTATGGACTGCAAAGCCAAATATATTACTCTCGTTTTTTTGTTTAATAGGAAAAGAAATCAGATCTCTGTTATAAAGAATACTCTAGAATAAGAAATTGTTTGTGCTGACAAATAGAAAAATTGTTTCAAAAGCCTCACAGTCAAAATCTACTACCTTCAGTCCTGCTGTCCACACTGACCAGCTCAGCCAAGTGGCCATTCTTTACATTTGACCTGAGGTCTGTCCCCCTCGGGATGCAACCCAGAGTGACTTTCAAGTGAGTGTATAGGCAGTGGCTGCCTCTTTATGTGGCTTGAGGAGCTCTTGGCTATTTCTCAGCCACATGAGCACGACTGTGTGGTCTGCTACACAACCACGGAGGAAACTTAGCTAGAAACTCAAGCACAAGAAACCAAAGCGGGTTACATCTCCTTCGCTCCCCAGCCTGCTTCCTCACAGACATCTCTGCTCCACACCTGGAGGGCCTGTGCTCCTGCCCGCAATGCTCCAGGGACCAGATCCAGACCCAAGGCAGTTGTAAGGTATGTGGAAGATGAAGGCGTTTGTCCTCGCTCTGCACAGAGCTTCTGGTGGGACAAGGGTGACCCTCCCGGTCTGTACCTGTGTGGAGAGCCTGCAGTCTCTGAGGGGCGGGGCATGAGAAGTAGCTCACCTTCTGTGCTGAGGCCCTCTCCTAAGTCCCTGTCTGAGAAATGGGCTCCCCAGCTGTAGTTCCGTGTGGCTCATGACAGAGGTTCCTAAGCCCCCCTGTGCTACTGAAGGAACCTGAAATTCCAATGTGGATGCCTTAGGGAAGTTTGCTAGAAAAGTGTATTTTTAAGATACAATTCATAGACCAGGAGCTTTGATATAATTTCCTGCCAATTCAGTCCACAGAACATGCCTTAAATTAGAAAAACCTTGAACTAGAATTTGAAGGCCATGTGGACAGTTTTGCATGGACACTCTTAAGGAAATAAGAATCCTTGAGGAGAAAATGCCCTTAGGCTGGGAATGGTTGTTGGGAACAAGTTAAATTTCCTTTGAATGGCTTTACTTTTATCATGGATCACTTCTGTGAGTAGCTGTTTCCTTGATGACAAAAGAGTAATCTATAAAATAGCATCATTTTTAATCCCTGAGGGAGGCTGCTGCTTACTCACGTTAACACTCCCCTCCCCCCACTTGTCTTTACTCCATGCAAGTCATTGAACCTTTGAGGACCTGAAACAGAATTCTTCACTCATAGTCTGTACTTGTTTTCTAAAAGTTTGTTCTCATTTTCATTTTGCTGTGTATGAACTCCGTACCAAGCACACAAAGCAAAACCCCAGGTTCCTGATGCCCTTCCCTGGGGGCACTGTGCCCAGTAGGGTCATGATGGGCTGTGTGCCATCACCAGGGCATGCTCAACAGGCAGCCAGGCTGGGTGTTGCAGTCACAATGGCAAGATGGTGAATCTGTTGCCATAGCTACTCACATGTAGTGGCCGATCAAAAGGAACAGTTGGTTACAATAAGAAGAACCTACTTCTCTTCTTATCCCATTTTGGAAGCAAAAAGTTCCTACTTTTAGCCACCAGCTTCCATCACTGGTCTCGCCCACTCACATGGGACATGCACTTAAAGCTTCTTTCCCTGGGACTGAGGTGCCCTGTGAGTCATTCAAGGCTCACTGAGCCCAAGTGCCATGTCCAACTGTATGGCTGCAAAGAGAAGGTGGGACTTTATCACATGTCTTTCTATCTGTGACTAGAGTCAGTGCCTCAGAAGTTTCAGGGTTTAAACCAAGTTCAAGAGCTTGACTAGGGGATAGCAAACTATGGCTCTCAGCCAAATTCATCTTGTTTCCTCTTTAGTAAATAAAGTTTTATTGGAACACAGCCAAGCTCATTGGTTTCCATACTGCAGGCAGCTGCTTTGAGGGCTGCTTTCCCTCGATCACGGCAAACCTGAGTAGCTGCAACGGATGCCTTACTACTCACAAAGCCAAAGTATTTCCCATCTGGCCCTTTACAGGAAAAGTTCATCAGCCTCTAACCCAGGCCAATGGGAGCTCAGGGTCACTGGGTTCCTTATGTCAGAGGCCAGAGGCCCCTTGCATACGCCTCTGCAGCTCATACACAATAGTGGCTCCTACCAGAGCGTGCTTGAGAAAGGGAAATATTTGATGAGGTGAACATGAAAGGAAATACACATAGTGTTTCTAATCCTTTACGGTTTTACTTTTGCAAATGCAGTTGTCAGAACCCTTTCCATCTAGGCATGGCATCAGTTCAAATGACCCTCGGGATATTTTAACAACTCAGGGACTTTTCCAATTCAACGAAACTGTTCTCTTCTCTCTGGGTCCTTTGCCTTTGTTGAGCTTACTTCATTGCTCTCCTTTAATTTTTTTCCTTTCATCACTCTCTGCTTCCACCTTCGCGGCGTGCCATGACCCACTGGTTTGTTCTTGCCCTGACAAAATCAACGGTAGCAGCCACAAAGAGCAAGAATGTCACAAAAATTGCAAACTGAATTTCAGGCATTTTGCTCATAGAGCATTCGACTCTGAGGTAGGAGACCAGAATATCTCTCCCACCTGTGTCACTAACTAGCAATGCGACCCTGGGCTGGTCCCCTTAGGAAGAGTAGTAATAATTTCTAAACTAGTTGTTTTAGGTTCTAAAGCATGAGACAATGTGAGACTCAGTGTGGTTGGTTACTTGAAAAACTGTGAGCTAATTCCTGAACTGCGATTCTATTTCTATGAGTATTTATGAATAAAATTACACCTGTGCTTTACAATAAAAATTTTACATCATTTATTGAACACCTATTGGGTGTTCACTGTGTTAGTTACAGTCGTTTGGCCTAGGTTGCATGCAAACCCCAACGCTAAGTTTACGAGACTAGAGGGCAAAAGGGCTTTCTGCTTTGTGGGCAATTATGCCTTGGACATCACCCCCAGAAGCCCCAGCCATGGTGACTGGTTGCACCCCCCAGCTTTTCCTCTGTACCCCACACCAGCTTCATTGTGTCTCACAGATGCACCAGCTCGTCCAGGCAGCGTTTGCCCGCTGTGGTCTGAGTCCAGCTCTGCAAGGCCCCTTCCCTTGAGCTCTGAGGTGCTGATGAACCTCTTTGCTCCATGCTCGTAGTCCCATGAAAAGTACCTGCTCACTGCGGTTATCACCTCTGGTTACCGAGGTGGCCCTCTCTGCCTGTTAATCCTGACACCTATAGAACAGAGTTCCTGCTTTAAATCCCTTCCCTCCTCTCACTGGTGGGACTCCAGTTTTCCTGACTGGCCCTCAACTGACACAGCTGAGTTACAACTACAAGTGCACATCAGATGATGAGTCTTGCATTTTATTAGTGTTCTCGAGAGCATCCGAATGTCACGCAGTTGACTCACACCCTGCACAGTGCCAGTCAGTTCTAAAAACTGTTCATTTCTAAGCAAAATATTTTCCTTTCCTTTTATTCACATAAAATTGATTTATTAGAAAAAAATCAACTGACTAAGAAGAATTAGTTGAAATTTTTACACTCCAAATTCAGGTCACCTACTCCTTGAATAGCTCCTGCACAGTTTAGATGTGTCAGATGTAAGTTGGTGTGTTACCCCACACACTCCCTTTAGTTTCAACACCTCAGTGTGTGAAGGCCATGTGATATCTAAGTGGTACATATTTTGAAGGCGGAAGTTATGTCTTTTCCCCACCACTCTGCTTCCTCCCGTGCTCAGGGCCTGGCTTAGCATGTGGTCAGTAAATACGGGCTGGTGGAGCCTGCTGGTTAGAGGAGCGTGGTTCACTGCTGCGGCTGGAACACGGGGGTGGCTGTGGTCCCCAGGGGCACGTGGAAGGACGCAGGCCTGAGCCTTTATCACCGAGATGTTAGTGTAGCACAGAATCCTCATCCTAACATTTAAACATACGTATTAATGCGTTGTGTATGTTTCTGTTACGCTCTGCAAACACAGCGTCAGCATCTGGAGTGGAGATGCCGCCTGCCCAGTCCTCGGGTGGATGCCCAGCCTGTGCCCCTCGCTTGCCCTCTCCCCCTGACTCCTGTGTGCAGCTGCTATGCCTTTTGTCTACACACTCTCGGCCCCTCCTGGGCTGGGTGCTCCTTGTATGCCCACAACTGTGCCACCCTATCAGACCGCACTGCTAAATGTGTGTCCCGTGGCCACGAGCATCGTCAGGTCCGGGCCCTTCCTCAGTCACCCTCGTGAGCCCGGCTGCTGCTCCCTCAGAGGCTCCGGGCGCTTGTGCCATGAAGAGCCGATGACGGGCTTCGGCCGGTTCCTCACCCCGGAGGAGGCCCCTGCGCGGTGCTGGCGAGCCCAGCCTGTGCGCATCCTTCCATCCCAGGCTGATGAGTTCTTTTAAAAATGTTCCGTTACAGCTACATTCAGTGTTCCTTCGCCTTAGTTGCAGGTGCAAAGCACAGTGGTTAGCCGATCGCACACTTTACAAAGTGCCCTCTCGTTTTCTCTTCAGATTGGGTAGATCCTTCCCCTTCTCTGAGCCTGCACCTGGAGCCCCCGCTCCCTGAGCCCACCCCAGCCAGGCACCAGGACAGCCCGCGGGAGGCGTGGGTGACAGGGTGACAGAACAGCAGCACCTGGGGCTGAACACAACACGCACACACACGCCGGCTTTTCCTTGCCCTGGTGCTGGGACTTGACCGTGGACGAATGCCGGTGGGAGGGGTCCCCCAGCGAGTGTGCAGGGGGCAGCCCCTCTTTCAGCCAGGAAAGACCCAGGGGGCGGCTGTGTCCGCCTCCCGGTGTGGGGCGCCCCTTCCTGCGGGGCCCTGAGGGCCACTGGGGGTCTGTCTGATGGACAGACACGGGAAAAGGATGCTCTTGTCTATCTTTCAGCTTAAACGACCTACTGCATGGAGCCCAGCCCTGCGAGGCTCTGTTTCTGAGTCTGACACTTGCCCTTTCCTGGGGTCCCTCAAACAACTCCTTTTATTGCCTGAAATTCCATCTGAGTAATAGAAACTGTTTTTGCAGACAGCTGCTTTGAGGGTTACACACACTGTTTTAAGGTTGGTTGAGATTTAGACTGGTATGACTGATATTTTTACTAATGTTAAAATTTAATTGAAATACTTAGTTTATTGGCACCAGTTAATCCAAGTTATTTTTTCCTAGTTAAGGAACATGCCAAAAGCTGTAATGTGATCATTTTTATATGAACCAAAATAGATTTTGGCTTCAGGATGGGAGGAGGGACAAAGATTTTATTCCCTTTCAAAACTGGCATGACAGTTTAACTAGCAAAGTTAACAGAAATGAGAAGAGAGAAATTTCACAGGAGAAAAGAAACCTATGAAAATCCTGAGATGTTTTCACAGAAAGCTGCCTGGGGCGGCAGTTTGAAGCAACCTGCAGCTCCCTGCACCGGCTGCTCAGGGCCCCTCTCTGCCTGGGCAGCCCCCCAGCCCCGGAGGCGGGTCCCAGTGAGGGTGGGTCCCAGCGGGGGTGGGTCCCAGTGAGGGTGGGTCCCAGCAGGGGTGGGTCCCAGTGAGGGTGGGTCCCAGCGAGGGTGGGTCCCAGCGAGGGTGGGTCCCAGTGGGGGTGGGTCCCAGCGGGGGTGGGTCCCAGTGGGGGTGGGTCCCAGCGGGGGTGGGTCCCAGTGAGGGTGGGTCCCAGTGAGGGTGGGTCCCAGCGGGGGTGGGTCCCAGTGAGGGTGGGTCCCAGTGAGGGTGGGTCCCAGTGAGGGTGGGTCCCAGCGGGGGTGGATCCTAGTGAGGGTGGGTCCCAGTGAGGGTGGGTCCCAGTGAGGGTGGGTCCCAGCGGGGGTGGATCCTAGTGAGGGTGGGTCCCAGTGAGGGTGGGTCCCAGCGGGGGTGGGTCCCAGTGGGGGTGGGTCCCATCGGGGGTGGATCCTAGTGAGGGTGGGTCCCAGTGAGGGTGGGTCCCAGTGAGAGTGGGTCTCAGCGGGGGTGGGTCCCAGTGGGGGTGGGTCCCAGTGAGAGTGGGTCTCAGCGGGGGTGGGTCCCAGTGGGGGTGGGTCCCAGTGGAGGTAAGTAACAATGGAGGTGGGTCATAGTAGGGGTGGGTCAGAGTAGAGGCGGGTCACAGTGGAGGTGAAGTGGTTCCCAGTGGAGGTGGGTCCCAGTGGAGGTGAGTCATAGTGGAGGTGAGGTGGGTCCCAGTGGAGGTGGGTCCCAGTGGAGGTGAGTCATAGTGGAGGTGAGGTGGGTCCCAGTGGAGGTGGGTCCCAGTAGAGGTGGGTCACAGTGGAGGTGAAGTGGGCCCCAGTGGAGGTGGATCCCAGTGGAGGTGGATCTCAGTGAGGGTGGGTCCCAGTGGAGGTGAGTAACAGTGGAGGTGGGTCATAGTAGGGATGGGTCACAGTAGAGGTGGGTCCCAGTGGAGGTGGATCTCAGTGAGGGTGGGTCCCAGTGGAGGTGAGTAACAATGGAGGTGGGTCATAGTAGGGATGGGTCACAGTAGAGGTGGGTCCCAGTGGAAATGGGTCCCAGTGGAGGTGGGTCCCAGTCGAGGTGGGTCCCAGTCGAGGTGGGTCACAGTCGAGGTAGGTTACACTAGAGGTGAAGCCCAGTGGAGGTGGGTAACAGTGGAGGTGTGGCAGCCTGGTGGAAGGGGGCCAGCCTCAAGATGGAGTGGCACAGCACCTCCACCCGTGCCCTCCGCATGTTCCAAGCTGAGGCTGGTGAGACCTGGTGACATCCCTTTGCCTCCAGCATGTTCCAGACCCAGCAAGTGTTGATGCTGGGCCAACCTTCCAGCTCAGCCCTGCCTCTGTCACTGTGTCCCTGGGCACTGCAGTCAGACCTGCCTTATAGCTGCAGCAGTGACCGGGCTCCTCTAGCCAGCAGGCTTCCATCAGCCAGTATTTACTGACCACAGGCTAGGCCAGGCACTGGGCAGGGCCAGGAAGCAGCCAGTGATGGGAAGAAAAAGACATAATTCCTGCCTTCAAAATATGTTCCACTTCGTTAGACAGACATGCACACACTAAAACTGGGGGTACAGTAGGAGCTGCAGAGCACTCCAAGGCTGTCAGAACCTACCACTAGGAATTGCAAGATTAGCTGCCTAACAAATGTTGCAGATACAAGTGAATGACCTGGAAGGAAGAAGATGGAGGGATGTCAGGGCTACCGTGGGTAGCCTCAGGTGTCGCTGCTTTCCACAGTTCTCTCACGTCTGCAAGCCAGTGAAAGGGTCTCATAGCAAACGGTCCATCGGGGCTAACGAGATCTTTTCGGTGCTAGGTGCTGGATGTCCCTTATCACCATCATCCCACCTCCACGAGTGCCACTGGGGTCCTCCGTCGAGGCGGGCCCAGCCCTCCTGCTCTTATTACACAGGCTGGCGTAGGCCTCAGGGACAGGGTCTTAAGGACAGACTTGGACATATAACACATTGTCGTCTGGGTTCAAATCCTAGCTCCTTCCTTATACGTGGCATGCAGTTCCTGCACTTCAGCAGTGATCACGTGTAAAGATCAGAGTACTTTCTCTTTCCCTCCTCATGGGGATGTGGCAGATATTATTTATCAATAAATCAAAACGAAGGGCTCTGAAAGCACTTTATGGACACAAAGCGTCATTATCTTTGTGGATCCTGGGACTTTATGATTTTTTTACGAGAGATACAGCAAGGGCTTTAATCAAATACCTTCTCGCTCTAATGAAAACCACCCAAAGGTGTTCAATTTATCCAATCAAAACCATGCTGACTTTCCAATGAACATGCCTGCATGAGTGGCAGTGGAGGGGGACAGCGCTGCCCGGGTGGTCCACACGGCTGCTGCCTCACTGTGTTCAAAGCACTGGAGTCAGTTCGGCTCGGCGCTCTGGCTCGTTTCATGCGGGAGGTTGGGGGGTGGCAGGTAAACTGCGTGTGAGAGCAGGACTGCCTCCCCCCTTACGAATGGTCTACAAGCGCCAGCCTCGGCCCTGGTGCTTGGGAAGCCTGGCAGGTAGGCAGGTCTGTGCCCACAGGCCGAGGGGCTGCCCACAGCGTCTGGAGGGACATAAGAATTGTGACTGTTCTCATTTCACTCTTCATATAGATGCTGTAGGGATGAAAAGCCTAGTAGCAAATGTTTCCGCTAAGCCAAGTCTTTGCATTTTCTGTAAAGATGTGTGGAAGTGTTTATTCTGGATTGTCTGAAGAAAGTACTTGGAAGGCCGGCGTTGCCTAAATCTGGCATTATTTTGCTCTAATGTAGGTCCTGGCGGAGAGCAGGCTGATGTGATCTGGCCTCAGCCTACCTTGTTTCCTCTCTGAGCTGATGATTTTCAGCTTTGCCGCATCCCCCTTCCCGTGTGGCCGAGTTCCAGTTGTTCAGGGCATGGCCAGGGGGGTGCCCTCCTCCTGCCTCCAGTTCACTCCAGCTTCCTCCCGTTGTCCCCACTCCGGTGTGCTCGAGGCCCTGCTGCTCCCAGCTGTCCTCTGGCTTTCCGTCAGGAAGCTACTGACAGGAGACCTAGGGGCAGGAGGAGGGGACCGCACGGGCGTTCTCCCTGACCCCCACCCAGGGACCTGCCTCCCTCATGGCTCCAGCTCTCCTCCCTCAGGGTCCAGAGTCACACCTGACAGCGTCACTCTGGTTGCAGTTCTAGTTCTGAGCTCTGGCACTGTCGCCTCCTAGGACCTCCTCCTGTCCCTCTAGCTCCAGGGCTGTTAGTGTCTTGATTGCTCAGGTCTCTCCTGTGCGGCTTCCCAGCGTTTCCTTCTCCTCAGTAACCAGTTCCCTTCCTCCATTGTTCTAACCCTTCGGCAGGCTCGGGTTCTTACCTGCTTTTTTACTGCATTATCTCCGGCAGCAAAGGAGAGCTGCGAAGGCGGCCTCCTCGGGGTGTTCAGGGGAGTTACCGAGCCCCTCGGGCGGCTCCACGCCTCATGCCCGGGGCCAGTGCAGCGTCTGGGGGGCAGCAAGAACACTGATTTGCTCACTCACAGAGCAAGTGTCGTGCATTCAGAAATGAGTGGAGGCTGGGTGCCGCTGGGCTTGCGGCTGTTCCTGCCTCTGTCCTTAGACTCCCCACGCCCTCCCCCAAGGACTGGATACAGGCCCCACTGAGTGCCGCTCGCTCCCTCCCGCCCTGAGGGAGAGAGTGCAGAGCATAGGAAGATTAGGCTGACCGTCAAAATGTGCAGGAGTGAGGCCTCCCTTTCCTATTTCTGGGAACCCTGTTCTACATGTAGACGCACAAGGTGAGGCTTTGTGCATTAGCTGCTGCCTAGGGCTGGGCAGGAGGCGGCTGGTGGGTGTCTGGTCAATGAGGAAACCCAACAGAGAAACGGTTAGGTATTTCTTCTGTTAAAGATACACTTTCTCTCTCTCCCTCCCTCTCCATTTTAATGTCTCTGTAATTGAATTCATTCTTTAATTAATGTACACAATGTGGACATTATTTATTTTAATTTTTCTAAAGAGCTATCACTGAATCAACAATGCATCTTCCCGTTGGTGTCATTTGGAATCAAGGACGTGTTTCCTTGTGCCGTCTTCAAAGCAGACAGCCATTTCCCAGGGAGACAGCGGCAGGCTCACTTGCTCTCTGTTGGACACAGTCCTCTCCCATCGAGGCGGATGCTGAGCAGTGGGAGAGAGTGCGCTTGCTTTGCAGGCTGTGGACTGTCTAGAAGGTAGATAGCCTTGCTGTGTCATAGGGAGCAAAGCCAACACCTCCAGCAGGTGCTATGGAGCCTGCAGGGCAGGATCTTCTGGTCTGCCTGGGACGAGACATTTCAGAGCCACCTTTGCTGGGGTGTATGTGGTTGCTATGGCCTGTGAGTGTGCAGTTTCTAGGGTGTAACAAGCATCAATGTTTCTTCTTGCCCAGGGACTCTGGAAAAACAGTGTGGCTCACTTTAAAGTGATCAGGCTGCAGCTAAGAAGGCGAAGGAATGACTTCAAACAGCGACAGACACTTGGCCTTGTTTTGTGTTTGTGCAGGAGGCCTCATGGATGGACCAACTCGGTGTTGGAGGTGGAACGGAGAGTGAGGAGCAGGCCTGTCTGGGCATTTGCAAAGCTGAGGTAACTGAGTGCTTTCCAAGCTCTGCCATTAAAAGTTGTCTTGACCTTAGACATGGCATTCAACACATCTGAGTTCCAGGATCGTTAATTATCTTCAAGGCTCATTTCATACTGGAGTTCAGTGAGAATTGACTGCACAGCTGCTGCGACTGGGCACTGTCCCCAGTGCTTGGATCCATCTTGGGAAAAGCAGATGAGACCCCTGCCTTCATGGGCTTACCTTTTGGGGGGGGGGGTAGTGGTAGGAGGGAAAGAGAGAGAAAATAATATATGTAATAAGTAAGTAAATAATATAGTCATATTGGCTCAGAGATCTAATATTATCTAAATTCTTCCTATAAAAGGGTAGTGAGTAGACAGTGCAGGCCCTGAGGCCTGCGGCCCGTGTCTGCGCAGCTCTGCTGGCTCCAGGCACTCTACCGAAGAGGAAAGTGTGAGCAGAGCGGTCCTTCAAACTATCTGTTTTCCACCCAAACATTTACAGACTAATAATTTTGTAAAGCACAATAGAGCGAGTTACTGGAAAGTTAAATGAAGAGAAGGCATACAAGATACAAGTCCCATTGTTTATCGACATGGACGCTCTCGGGGACTGTGCAGGGCAGCTCCGGGCCCCCTCCTCCCGCGCTTTCTCCCTCCCACTTTCATCTCTTTCTTGCCCTCCCCGCTCTTCTTTCCTCTGCCTGTGCTTCCCTGCTGCCCCTCGTCACCTGCCCCTCCCTGGTCAGGGCTTATCTGACTGCCTGGGCAGAAAGAGGGTGCTGGCTGTGGGCCTCGCCCCGAGCCAGCGTAGCTGAGAGACTGGTTTGCAGGTGGGGTCACCCCGACAGCGAGTCCAGAGGAGGGTGAGCGCCCACGCTTTGGGGAAGGAACATGCATGTGGGGAAAGAGGATGGTTAAGAGTAACCCCTATGCCCGGCTGCTGCAACTGGAGGCATTGTTGAGGACTCACGGTGTTTCGCATACAGTATATATATAGAATATATATTCTATTTAGCATGTATATTAGTAGCAGTGTGGATATCTAGAGATTAAATGAGCACGTATGAACGCATATGGACAGTCTGTGTGCAACTCTGCCTTGTAGAAAGGCAGCCTGGGCGTCCCCTGTGTTTATTACCTGCAAGCAATTTAAACCGTTTTATGGTGCCGAACACGGTGTCCTCATTACATCCTTAGACGGCAGCTTTGCTTTATGCAGGGACACCTGTCCATATGAAAGCCCGTAAACGCTTTTAACAGGTCTTCCGGCAGCTTTAGGCCACAGCTGGCTGAAGCGCCCCGGAGGAGGGGACAGCTGTTTGGCTGACAGAATTGGAACCAGCACAGGACATGTGCAGCGACTGCAAACAGAAATGAATTTTCCTTAACCTTTATGAGTCAAATATTTATTTTTGGAATATTAACAAAATCAAAAGAATTACAGTGTTCTTTTAATTTTAAGTCAAAACACACCAACGTGCAACTTTTAAGACATTTTATTTAATGCATAATCTTAAATTGAAGCAGAAACCAACTCAGAAATGCTGGGATTTCTTGCCCAGTATACACAGCATTGAAGCAACATTTAAAAAAAATCTTTAATGCTCTATAAAAGAGGCAATGAAATCCTTCTTTCCATAAACCGTCCATCAGATATTGATGTTCACATTAAAAACCCCCAAGCATGCTGTGGGTAGAAAGCTCTTGGTGTGTGGCACGTGTGTGCGTGTGTGTGTGTGCGTGTGTGTGTGTGTGTGTGGTGTGAGCGAGAGCCCACCCTCCCTCCTCTGCCTTCGCTCTGAGCACAGGCACTGGGGTGGGAGGCTGCAGGAGATTCTGTTTCAAAGTGGCTGGAACAGACCCATGGAAAAGAGCACTCTCTGGGGTGAGGATGAGGTGAGGGGTGACGCTTCTTTTCCAAAACTTTGCAAAGAAGCATTTCTCCATGTAAATTCCAGTGAAAGAAAGAAGGGAGGAAGGAGGGAGGAAGGGAGGAAGGAGGGAGGGGGGAAGGAAGAAAATATTGCTCTGTTGTCTTAGAAACCATTTACCTTTCTCTCTCCCTCTTTTTGTTGTTGTTGTGATTGTGTATTGTGGAAAAGTCTGGGTAAAAGTGATTTTATTCCCAAACAACCAGGGCGAGCTACATAATTTGTGTGCAACATGAGAGCTAGGGGCCCTTGCTTTAAATGGTTAAGGATTTCAAGACGGGAACATCAGCATTCAAGCAGACTTGGAGCCCTTCGTGGCTGCCCCAGTCCCCTGGATTAGAAAACCCCTAAGTGTTCTAAATTGTGAGCCTCGAAGGCAGAGAATGGGTTAGAAAGCTGACTGTTTCCGGAGTAGGTGATGGTCAATGATTGAGTCACTGCTGGGTACAAGTTTTCATTTGAACTGGTAGCCAAGTTCAAGTAAAAGTTATTATTATTTTTAAACCAGTAGTTGGAAGTAAGGCTTCACAGTTTGAATCAAAGTATTATGTGGTAAGAAGTTTTCAGAACCTTACTAAGTTTCACAGCTGGAATTATAAATGGTATTTAACACTGTCAAAGCTGGAAGGTTTTAAACTCCATCTAAGTCTATATTCTCCTGCAGGTCAAGGAAATCAGGCCCATGACAGTAAAGTGACCAGGGATTTGAATCTGCTACTGTGACCCAGTCAATATACGTGGCTATTTTTAGTCTATTATATTTGCATCAATATTTTTCTCTCACTACTTAGGTACGTGACTCCATAGGAAAAAAATAGTCAGTTGGCTGGATCGACAATCTCAGCTGACAGGTGGCCTGACTGGGTGTATACACTCTGCGGTCTGGAAGCCCGACAGAGCTGCGCCCGGGCTCTTGCAGGCCAGCTGTTCCCCAGGCCGGCTGCACGTGGCCAAGGGGAGCGTGGTGAGCATGTGGAAGGACAGGAAGTCTCACATGCTGCTGATGGGAGTGTAAATAATTTCCCAGAGTCTACTTATAGCTCTGCAACTTAGCAATTCCACTTCTAAATATTTACCCCAGATAAAATCTTGTGTATGTGCTCCAGGAGACATTTAAAACATGGTCATAGTGATATGCTTTGTAGCGATCCCAAGCTGGAAACAGCAACCTAAATATGTGCAGAGAATGGCGAGATGTGTTGGTATATCCATCCCCCGAACGCCACGCAGCCGCGGTGAAAACTAAACCCACGTAGCTCTGTGCACTGATGTCAATGAGTTTCAGAAACATAATGTTGGGTGGGGAGAAAAGTTACAGAAAAGTGCAAACAGTGTGATATCATCTGTATAAAGTATATGCAAAATAACCATGAAATCCAGGACGGTGGTTGTTCCAGGAAGAGGTGAAGCACGAAAAGGCGGTGGGGGCACTTGAGGGCATCCTGGAGGCTAAGGTTGTATTTCTTAAGCTGCTGCTTGTGGGATGGTCATTATTAAGCTGCTGGCTTGGCTGTTCTTCACACCTCACCATCTATCCACCAATCACCTACCAATCATCTGTGTGTCTTCTATCTATCTATCTATCATCGATCATCATTTATCTATCAATCACCTATTAATCATCTATCTTTCCTCTATCTCTATCATCTATCATCTCTCTCTCTCTCTATCATCTATCTATCTATCATCTATCTATCTATCTATCTATCTATCTATCTATCTATCTATCTATCTATCTATCTATCATCTATCTATCTATCATCTATCATCTATCTTTCTATATCTATCTATCATCTCTATCTATCTATCTATCTATCTATCTATCTATCTATCTATCTATCATCTATCTATCTATCTATCTATCTATCTATCTATCTATCTATCATCTATCTATCTATCTATCTATCTATCTATCTATCATCTCTATCATCTATCTGTCTGTCTATCTATCTATCTATCTATCTATCTATCTATCTATCTATCTATCTATCTATCTATCTATCATCTCTATCATCTATCTATCTATCTATCTATCTATCTATCTATCTATCTATCTATCATCTATCATCTATCTTTCTATATCTATCTATCATATCTATCTATCTATCTATCTATCTATCTATCTATCTATCTATCATCTATCTATCATCTATCTATATCTATCTATCTATCTATATCTATCTATCTATCTATCTATCTATCTATCTATCTATCTATCTATCTCTATCATCTATCTATCTATCTATCTATCTATCTATCTATCTATCTATCTATCTATCTATCTATCTATCTATCTATCTATCTATCATCTCTATCATCTATCTATCTGTCTATCTATCTATCTATCTATCTATCTATCTATCTATCTATCTATCTATCTATCTATCTATCATCTCTATCATCTATCTATCTGTCTATCTATCTATCTATCTATCTATCTATCTATCTATCTATCTATCTATCTATCTATCTATCTCTATCATCTATCTATCTATCTATCTATCTATCTATCTATCTATCTATCTATCTATCATCTATCTATCTATCTCTATCATCTATCTATCTGTCTGTCTATCTATCTATCTCTATTATCTATCTATCTATCTATCTATCTATCTATCTATCTATCTATCATCTATCTATCATCTATCTATCTATCTATCTATCTATCTATCTATCTATCTATCTATCTATCTATCTATCTATCATCTATCTATCACCTGTCTATCTATCTATCTATCAATCATCTATCTATCATCTATCTATCTGTCTATCTATCTATCTATCTATCTATCTATCTATCTATCTATCTATCTATCATCTATCTATCTATCTATCTATCTATCTATCTATCTATCTATCTATCTACCTATCTATCTATCATCTATCATCTATCTATCATCTATCTATCTATCTATCTATCTATCTATCTATCTATCTATCTATCTATCTATCATCTATCTAATCTATCTACCTATCTATCGTCATTTATCAATCATCTATCTATCATCTATCATCTGTCCTCTATCATCTATTTATCTATCATTTATCTGTCTATCATCTATCATCTGTTTTTCATACATTCCTTTTTTAGCATGTATTTCATAAAAACTGTGAAAAAGAATAAATGTGGAGGGCATTGGCTCAAGATAGCATGTAAAATTTTATTGAGCTGCCTCCCCTGGCAGTTCAAACTTTTCAGGACATTTTTAATAATCATGAACAAGAAATGTATGAAAAGCCCTGGCCGGGTGGCTCAGTTGGTTTAGTGTCTTCCCGATACGCCAAGAATCACCCAGCGAATGCATAAATAAGTGGAGCAACAAATCGAGGTTTCTCTTTCTCAAATTAATAATAATAATAAAGAAACGTGCTGTAAGAGCACAATATTAACGTTCTTATCATCTTAGCAGTTTATTCCTCATCTTACGTAATCATATCATTTAGAAATTTTGTTTGGCTGTCTTTAACCAAAAATTCCATAGTGGTTTATATAAGATAAGGTGTTTATGTTTCTCTCCGCAGCAGGAATGTCAGTGACTGATGCTCCTGGGGGCTCGGGCTCATTCTGCGTCTCCTCCCGCGAGCCCTTTCATCAAGGCCAGGGATGGCTGCTGGCATTGAAGCCATCTCGCTCCCGCGCTGGTCAAAGAAAGGAGAGGGCAAAGGAAGCAAAGGAACCATCTAGCCAACTCTGTTCACTTTTAATGAGCTTTCCCAGAAGTTTCACCCGATGACCTTGGCTTACATCTCAGTGGCCAAAATTATGTCCTGTGGCCATTAGGAGCTGCAGGAGAGGGTGGGAAATGTAGCCAGTTAGGCAGTTGCCCCTAACAAAACTGAGGTCTTGTTAGTAAGAAATGAATGAATAATAGGTAAGCAATTATCAGTTTCTACTATGTTAATTTATTGTTTCTCAATAAGATAGCTGAAATATAGTTATAATGCTAAAATTTTAAAAAATTATTCAGAATGTTGTTGATAAATAGTAGTCATTGATTCTGCTCAGTAAATAAGGTGGAGAAATATTCTTTTTGTTTTAAGCCTGTGAGGTTTATTTTTAATTCCTTTGTTATGAGAGCACTAATTTAATTAGATTTAATTTGACTTGTATTTAAATATACTTGAATTACATTAATTTGATGATATTTGATGATTTATATATTACTTATCTATTAAACTCCTATTTATCCAGAATCAAAATGGTCAGAAAGGTCAAATAGTCATTAAAAAATATATTATTATTATCATTTTAGTGTCCCCCTTCTTTGGCATATATTATATATATTATATTACACTCTAATTTAAAAATATAATTAGTTTATATAGAGTTAATACATAGTTTTAGTAAATCAGAATAACTAGAATAAATGAGAGTACATTTTTAGTACTGTGCTTATCTTTTATGTAATACTTTTAATGTGAGAAATGCCAATTATTTCTTTTAATAGTTGAAGACATTAAAGCACTCTTTAAAATATTTGAAAATATTTAATAAAACATTCAGAAAGCAAATTATTTTTCTCTTTTGTGAATATAAATAAGTGACTTTTTGCATCAGGAAGAAATAAGGAGATTCCTGTAATCCTCTGGATTATTTCAAAAAAGTTGGCAATACAAAATTCTTTGAACATGGCTGAGAATACAACATGGCAAGATAAACAAAGATCTAACACGTGCCCCCTGCTGAAAACGGATTCTTTCCTATGGGAGCAGACCATTGTCCGTTATGATGACATCAGCTTATTGTAACCTTTCAATAGTGTAGACAAAATAACCCATCGGCCTCTCAGACCTGCCCAAGCTACAGCCATGAATACCCTCCTTGCGCCCCCTCAGCTTCCTTCGAGACACCATACGAGGGGGCTGCCTTTGAATGGAATCTTTCAAACAGATTGCCCCCCAAGTTCCCGTTCCTAGTGGATGCCGGCTAGCCCTGATGTACAATAAGCAGTGAGGACAGAGACACTTGCGGCCACTCCACTGTACCTGTGCTGGGTACCTCACCCTGCTCACCCCCATGCCAGCCTGAGGGGGGGACCACACAGGGCGCCCCAGCAGCCCATGTGCACGATGACCGAGTTGTGAATTAGCCTGTGTTTACCACACGCTCATCTCCTTAAACCTGTTGATACGTTCCTCCAGCTTTTGCTGTTCGTCACCTGCTCTCATAGAGTTCCGAAAACTGAAGGTCAAGCTACATTTTTCTTGCGTCCTAAATATTACTTCGAGAAGCCAGGAACAAACTGAAAACAGTCACACACATCTCATGGTATTTGGGGCAGTTAAAAATGTTTTGAGTGCCCTAACTTATTTGAAATAATTAACAGCGAAAGTCTTACTACTTACACAATGGTTTCTGCCACAAAAATCGGTGGCCCACAGACCTCCCATCTCGGAGAGACAAGCAGGCCAGAGGCGCTGAGCACCGCTCCTGCCCTCACTGCCTCCATGGACGAGGACAGACCCTCAGCCTCTCCAGACCTCGGCCGTGGAAAAGGCCATTCCCGCCCCACTCTCTTTCCTGGATAAATCGGTGTCAAAGTAAGAGCCAGTCTTCAATAAACGTGCACATGGGCATAACAGCCGATAGTAACATTCACGGCGTACAAGCTGCCTTCCTGTCGTGGACGTGGGGGCAGACTTGGAGGTGGCCCCGCAGGCCCAAATCCCGGGAAGGTGCTGCTCCTTCCCGGGGGACAGGCCCACCTTGGACTGGGGACCGGCAAGTGTTACCCTAAGGCCTTTTACAGAGCGCAGGGCCACCTGCGTGCAGGCTGGCCGACGGCCCTCGCGTCTGCCTAGAAAGGGTCACTGCGCGGTGCTGAGCTCTCCGGCCAGCTGTCCTCTCCAGGTCTAGGTCTGAGCGCTGGGCTGGGGCATCACAGTGCCCAGGGACCAGGGCGCAGGTGAACGTTCTTGTGCCTTGAGGAGGCGTCGCCTCCCGCCCTGCCCCACAAATAACCAGGGTTCTTCGCGGTGAATGAGGGAGAGATGGAATAAAAGGAGGCGTTTTCCAGAAGACTTTTTGTGAAAGTTGATTAGTTGCAAGCAGTTCGGCTGCGGTGACAGCTGAGTGACAGCTGCGGGAACACCTTTCGCTCGCGGGTGTTCCTGTCAGCTGGGTGCCGCCCGTGGGTGAGACGGGGCCCCCCTGCGCCCGCGTGGGCGTGCAGGGCCGTCTCCACGGCACCGCGATCCGGCCGTGGGTGGGTGGGTAGGAATATGAGAGAGACCAGATGCTCCACACGTAAGCTCTGGGGAGGGGGTGGCAGGGGGCGCCTGCCTGCCCAGCCCTTGAGCTCCTGCAGAAGCGGCTGGCACATGGAAGGTGGCAGGTGCTCCACACGTAGTTGTTAATTGAAGAGTGAGTTGCAAACATGGCAAAGGTGTGTTTTGATTCACCTCAAAATAAGGGACTCTTGGACAAAAACTGCATAGCATATTTTCTGCTCTGAATTCTGGAATTTTGGCCCGGGGGGGGACACTGGGATCTAAGGTGCCCCCTTACTCGCCCCTCTGAGGCCCCCCCTCAGGCCTAGAACCCTGCTCTGTGAAAGCCCAGGCTCTGGGCGAGTTCTGCTCCAAAGGCAGTCTTCTCGCATCATGGACGTGGCCATTTTCTTTCATAACCTGGTCTCTGTAGGCAGCACTCGAACCTAGGCAATGCGTTAGGCAAAGATTTCTTTGCAAAAATAAGCTCAGTTTCTGTTGCAGCTTTTAGAGAATGGGCAGGATGGACCTGGAAGCTTTAGTTTCCACCTAAACTGAATTGCAAACCAAAAGCATATTGCATGCCCGGCCACAAGGGGACAGCAACGGCGTGAGATCTGGTTGTTGCTACCTGTTCTGTTTGGATTAGAATCCCTGTGCTACCTGCAGGATTTAAAGGCGTCTCTTCTCAGCCTCTTCCAAGGTGCTAATGCCAAGGGATCTTTACTCATTAGAATGTCCTGGAAAAGAATCCCAGAATGATTCTTTCAGCATTGCCAAGCTGAAACTGCTGTGCAAAACAGAAGCAAGTCCTTTAGTGTCTTGTAGCCCACATGATCCGAACGAGGGTAATGGTTAAGGCCTTTCATTGAACATCTCTCAATATCACAGAATTGTTATTTCCATATTTTCTGTCACACCCTTCTTTCTATTCAGTGATCCAAATAAACTTTATTACTTTTATAACTTTTTTCCACTAAGTATTTTGCTCAAAGAACAACACTTACTGTGTATTGGGAAGTCATCATATGTACTGAGACTACAAATGTGGTCGCCCTGCGGCTCTGGGCTGGAGCTATTCTCGGCGTGGTGTGGGCAGGGCACGGACATGTGAGCTGCTGAAGTACAGGTGGGCGTGGTGAGTGCGCAGTGCACGTCCTGCAGGGCATGGGGTGGGGACTGCTGCGCGGAGCCAGGGACGGCAGCCCAGTGAGGAAGACTCTGCTGGGACGAAAGCTTCCTTTGGGAAAAAAGTATTTAACTCCTTGTTCTCACCTCAAAACCTGCTCTCCAATAATAACAACTCATACTTTGTGAGCTTTTATCATGGGCCAGGTGCTTTGCTGTTTTCCATGTGTAATCTCATTTGTTCACATAACAAAGTTGGGAGGAAGATATTAGGACTCTACAGTTTTACAGCTGGAACAACGAAGGGCCACAAAAGTGGATAAAACTGCCCCAAATCTCACAACCTCAGGAGCTGAGACTTGAGACCCTGAGCTTTAACTGTCATTTTCTACCACCTTCAGATTCTGCACTGTGGGTTTTGCTCTGGACTCCCTGCTCCCTGTCATTTCCTCTGGACCTCTTCCAGGCCCAGAGGACCACTCCACCTTCTGCGTTTTCCAGTCGGTCAGTAGGAGCTGCCTGCCAGTTCACAGAGCCATACAGGCAGGCCCCTCTGCGGAGATGGATGGTGGCCTTGCACTGGGCACAGCTCTACTAGCTTTGTCCAAGGCTCATGTCTGCAGAGGCTCTGCCTGCCACACAGCTCTTGTTACACCGGTTATAAGCTAGGGCAGGGGTGGTGTGTCATTAATTAATAACATTTTTTGTTCCAAGTATGGAACCTGGAATGTTCACTAGGAATCCATTATGAATAAACAAATGAGTAACTAGAAGAACACAAGTTCTGTTCACTTAAGAGCAGAACTTCTGTTCCTACTTCTGCCCTCCTAAATCTCTGTGTAGGTGACTTTTGTAGGTGAATAATCCATAATCTCTCCTTTTAATTTAATTTTTATTTTATAAATTTTATAATATTATATTAGTTTCAGGTGTACACTCCAGTGATTAGACATTATATAAGTTACTAAGTGATCATCCCAATAAATCTCTTACCCACCTGGCACCATACATAGTTATTACAATATTGTTGACTACATGCCCTACACTGTACTTTATCTCCCATGACTTCTGTAACACTCAGTTTGTACTTTTCAGTCCCATCACCTTTTCACCCAACCCCCAACCACCATTCCATCTGGCAGTTATAAAAATGTTCTCTGTATCTATAAGTCTGTTTTTGTTTTGCCTGTTCATTTATTTTGTTGGTTTTTTTTTTTTTTAGATTCAGTTGTTGATAGATATGTATTTATTACCATTTCATTGTTCATATTTTTTATCTTTTCTTCTCCTTCTTCTTAAAGAAGACCCTTTAACATTTCATGTAGTATTGGTTTGGTGGTGATGAACTCCCTTAGCTTTTTTGTGTGTGTCTGGGGAGCTCTTTTCTGTCCTTGGATTCTAAATGACAACCTTGCTGGGTAGAGTAATCCCAGTTGTAGGTCTTTGCTTTTCATTACTTTGAGTATTTCATGCCACTCCCTTCTGGCCTACAAAATTTCTGTTAAGAAATCAGCTGACAGTCTTATGGGAGCTCCCTTGTAGGTAACTAACTGCTTTTCTCTTGCTGCTTTTAAGATTCCCTCTCTGTCTTTAACCTTTTGCATTTTAATTATGATGTGTATTGGTTTGGACCTCTTTGGGTTCATCTTGTTTGGAACTTGCTGCATTTCCTGGACTTGTATGTCTATTTCCTTCACCAGGTTAGGAAAGTTTTCTGTCATTATTTTTTCAAATAGATTTTCAATTTCTTGCTCTCTCTAGTCTCCTTCTGGCACTTGTTGGTACACTTGAAGGTGTTCCTGATGCTCCTTACACTACTTTTTTTATTTGAATATTTTTTCCTTTTTGCTGTTCTGATTAAGTGTTTTTTGCTTCCTTATATTCCAAATCCTGATTTGATTCTTGGCTTCATGTATTTTACTGTTGATTCCCTGTAAATTATTCTTTATTTCAGTTAGTATATCCTTACTTTCTCACTGGTTCTTTTTAATGGTTTTCCTGTCCTTTTATGCTCACTATCTCTTTGTTGAAGTTCTCACTAAGTTCACTGAGCATCCTTGTAACCAGTTTTTTGAACTCTGCATCTAGTAGATTGCTTGTCTCCATTTTTTACATTCCTTTTTGAAGTTTTGTTCTGTTCTTACATTTGGGACACTTTTCTTCACCTCCTCATTTTGGCAGTCTCCTGGTTTTGTTTCTATGTATTAGATAGAGCTGCTATGTCTCCCAGGCTTTGTAGAGTGGCCTTATGTAGTAGGTGTCATATAAGATCCAGTGCAACAGCCTCTCCAATCACCCAGGCTGGGCACTCAAGGTGTGCCCTGGCCATGTGGGTTGTGTTGAGCTCCTATTGTAGTTGAGCTTTGACTGTTGTTAGCATGTCAATAGGAAGAATTTACCCCAAGCCAACTAGCTGCAAGGACTGGCTGTGGCCATTGACCACTGTGGAGGATCAGCTGTGCAGGGACCCTCCCTACAGAATAGGACTTACTTTGGCTGGCTCTGGTGCCTGTTGAGTTGGCCCCATGAGTGTGTTGTTTGTGGAGGTGGTTGGGTGGTACTTGGATGTGGTCTGAAGCTGTCCACCAGGTACACTGGCTCTGGGGACTCCAAGGTGCAGTCCAAGGTCAACTACCACTTGTTTTCTGCACAGGGCCACCCAGCATGAGCTCCAAAGCCATCTGCAAATGGATGGTACTTATGCTGGTCTTGGAGGTGCCCTGGAGAGGTCAAGATGTGAACCAAGGCCTGCTGCTGCTAGTGCCAGCCTAGGATCACTTAGTGAGAGGTATGGAGCACACCAAGATCAGATGCCGCTTGTTTGAGGGATCTTAGGGAAGTCTAAAATATGATCAAGACAGGCCATTCTTATAGATAAGCCACTGGAAACAGCTTAGGTGGGCCTGAAAATGGATAGGGTGGGGTCTCAGGAAACACCAGGATGGGACCAACCTAGTGAAACAGGTTGATGGAGACTCAGGTATGGTGCCCACCTGCTGACTCCATGGGGGGAGAGTTCATCAAAGGAATAACCACCTCTGCCAGCACTTTTGTCTGGGAGAAAGCTGCTCCCCCAGCACCCACTCTGTTGCCAAACAATTCAGTTCCTTCCTGTATGTTCCTGGTTCCTTTCAAGCTGCTGCCCCAGTGCTGGCGCTCAGAGGGAGTGACTCCGAGTAAGTGTCTGGGTGCAGACCCTTTAAGA
This sequence comes from Miniopterus natalensis, assembly GCF_054644295.1. Taxonomy (NCBI): domain Eukaryota; kingdom Metazoa; phylum Chordata; class Mammalia; order Chiroptera; family Miniopteridae; genus Miniopterus; species Miniopterus natalensis. The sequence continues at coordinate 80,314,755 of NC_142089.1, forward strand.
GGAACTGCTGGCACTCCAGAAGTCTTCCATCTAACTCAGCTACAATACCTGCTGGCTGTTACAGCCAGAAGTTATGGGGACTTCTCTTCCTGGCACTGAAATTCTGGAATGGAGGGCATGGTGTGAGGCTGGGACCCCGGTTCTTCAAGGAGGATCTCCACAGCCAACCTATCCACCACATGTGGGTGTGGAACCAGCCCATTCCACATCTCCGCCCCTCCAACCAGTCTCCATGTGGCTTCTTCTTTAAATACCTAGCTGTAGGACTTTCAGTCAACTAGATTTCAGGTGATTCTGAATGATGGTTTTTCGGTAGTTTAGTTGTAATTTTGATGTGGTTGTTGGTAGATTTGAGTAATGAGCTATGCTCCCACCTTTACTGGAAGTCTATTTTATTTTTTAATTGAATTTATTAGGGTTATGTTAGTTAATTATATAGGTTTCAAATGTACAATTCTATAAAACATCATTTGTATATTGTATTGTGTGTTAACCACCCATAGTCTAGTCTCCTTCCATCACCATTTATCCCCCCTTTACCCTCTACTACCTGCTCCCACCCCCTTTCTGGTAATTACCATACTGAATATCTGTGTCTATGAGTTTGGTGTGTTTTTTTTGTTTAGGTGGTTGGTTGGTCAGTCTGTTGGGTTTTGTTTTGTTTTTTTGCTTAATCCCTTCAACTCTTTCACTCAGCCACCCTCATGCCACCCTGGGCAACTGTCTGTCTGTCCTCTGTATCTGTGAGTCTGTTTCTTAATTATCAGTCCACTAGCTCAAGCATCTTAAAGCTTCTTGGTTCTCTATCTTCTATATGCCCACAACAGTGTTCCATGTTCCTTAGGCAGCATTTTTACATCAATTGTTCTTTATTTTTGTTCTTTATGCTCTGTTATCTCCCTGGAAAGAATTTTGATTGAATTAAAAAAAATTATAGGACACAATTAACTGTTTTATGGCAGGATCTTTGAATTAAAACCATTCTTTTTCATGTTCACTCTTGAAATGAAAAAACAAACAGTTCTATTAATTTAAAAATATCCAGTAGTCTCTATGAATACAAGTGAGTAGAAAGAGACTTACATTTGGATACCTCCCAACCCGTGCAACCTCCCATGGGTGCAACACATCTGAGACACTTGTGTATTTAATCCCCTCTTTATTCATGCCCTTTCTGTCCATGGAAAACAATAAGACCTACCGCAGTCGCCTCCACCTCCCTGGCTCTGAGACACCTAGAAGAGGTTTTGCTGCTGCTGAAGCTCTTGCTTGACAGAAATAATTCTATGAAGCAAGGAGGTTGGGGAGTAGTTAGGACTCTAGCCTACATAGCTATGCTCTGGTACAACCAAAAAATGTGGCCTTATAGGACTTTCCCTGTGGCCTCTCCTCCAAGAAGGCACCTTCGCAGCCAGATGGATGAGTGGCGATTTGGTCACAGTAAAGTTCTCTGGGTTAAGGCGCCTGCCCTCCCCGCACGCGCCTCCGTGTTTGACTGCCTTGTGCCTTGCCAGCCTGCCACCTGTGCCTCTGACTTTGACCGTGTCTGAGCACGTCAGACCAAGCCAAGGCCTTTCTAAGTAAACCTAAGTGATAATATCAAAGAGTTTTAGAGTCGTGAATAACTTATAAAGCAAAGATATTCTTAAAAGCTATAATTAAGTTTTTGTCTTGGCCAGCTTTTCTGCGGTGTAGACAAAGATGGACACTTCTACTAGTAAACACATTAGGTTACTATGTATTGATGAATAAAAATTCACTACTCCTGGCGTCTTTTCTCTTTTCCCTTCAAATTACTCAGAAAAAAATTCCCTCTAAGGTATTATGGGAAAAAAAAACAGCTCACAGTAAAAAACCTGTGCTCTTCAATCTGTCCCTAAGCTGTGTAAATCCCCTAAGCTCCCACTAGTCACTCAAACCCCAGAGCCATACTGTTCACCTCTGCTCAGCAGGGGTAAATGTGCCGTGTCTACTTTGTGAGTCCCCGTGAGGATGACATAAGAAAAGTTATTTTAACTAGATTAATCCTGTCCAATGTTCTTATTGAAAATTATAATATGTCCCGTCCCCCCCTCCAGTGTTCTCATATATTTTATAAGTATTTACCAAGAGCCTACATGTGCCCGTAATTTGTTGTGCCCATCATTGCCAAGAATCGTCTCTCGTATCCTGCCCTTCCCAGTTCTTTTCTTCAGCAAATGCTTGCGCATTAAGAGCTCTGATAGTCACAGAGGAGTCAAAGGTGACTGCAGCACAGTCCCTGCCAAGCAGACGAGACAGTCACTGTCATGACCACTGTGACTCAGTAATAAAATGTGGGCTTTCAGAGGCACATTGGGGACACTTATCACATCTGGTGAGACCAATATGTGGACTAGAGAAGCTGATCAGGGATGATCTGTGAAGGACATAGTGCTTAAATTGATTCTTAAAAATGGGTAAGATATCCAAGAAAGAGGAGGGAGAAATGCATAGGTAGGGAGAGAGCATGTTTAAAGGTGCCTGAAAATTAGGGAGCACTGGGGGAAAGTCTAAGAGTGCCTAAAACTAAGCTTGAAGATCCGCATTTAATGGTCATGTGAAAGGCAAGAGGTTTGAAGAAGGAATAGGGAAAAAGCAGCTGGGGGTGGGCGAGGTGAGAACAGAAAAGGCATAAGATCAACCAGAATTATGGTGAGGCAGAATCCAAGAAGAGAGCCTGTCTATTGAAGCCGGTTTTTAACAGCACGGAGAGCTCCAGAAAGTGAGAAATCACTTTAGTAGCTCTAAGTGATTCATACCTCAGTGGGCTCGATTAATCAGAAGGCTTTTCTTTTAACTTTCAATGGAGATTAGAATGTAAATATAGATTTGATTGGAGATTAGGGCAGAATATTTTGGAATATGGTAGATTATGAGAAATGATTTGAGAAATGATATGCTTTTGTAAGACTTGTAGATGGGTTTGTTGGTAAAGCAAGAAGGTAGACTCAGGAAAGTGAGGTGGTGGAAAGATATTAAATCAAATTTACCGACCTCAATAAAGTGTAGGGTTGCCCCCTTCCAAGACCTGTAGGCCTATGGGTATATAAAAAGGTTAGTCAGAGGCCTGATCCTGCCAGTTAAAAGTAAGTAAATTATGTATTTTGGAAAGTTTCTTCGTCATGAAATTTTACACTGTCTTTTAGACCTGAAGGCTAAAAGAAATTAACTGCCTGCCCAATTTCTAATTAAAGACTTTACTTGTCATTCACTTTGCTCAAGCTATATTTTACATTGTTTCCAGACAGTGTGTTGCTGTAAGATTTATTATTTGTGGTTAAGGCAGGTGTGAGCGGAGATACTGTCTATGGCTAACTGTGCACTAATTTTAATTATATGCATATTATTTTTATTATATGGTAAAGGGATAATTAAATCATACACCAAGAATGGGTTGAATTTGCAAAACTCTCTCTCTTTCTCAACCTGTGTGTGTGTGTGTGTGCGTGTTGTGAGTTCACCTTAATGAGTCATTCCGACAGAGCTGATCACCTGAGCCAGAAAGAGCTACATTGCTCTTTGGGGTTCACCAGAAAGGAAAAACAGGCACATTGAAATTTGTGTGTGTGTGTGTGTGTGTGTGTGTGTGTATGTGTGTGTGTTTTTAGAAGAGAAATTGGAAATGGGTGTTCACTTGCCTTCCCATCTCAGACACAGGAAAAGGTCCTGATCTGAAAATCAGAATGTGTCCTTGAATGGAGTAAGAAATTCAGGTAGACCAGTTCCCTGTTGCTTGGGAAGCAAGATAGCAGCTCTCCAAGGCTGAAATTGGGAAGGGGAGCACTCAAATGGATATTTCCAGCGCAACTAAAAAACGTGGAGATTGTTTTGGAGCTCCAGTAACCTTTGATTTAAAAACCTATATTGATTTGCTTCAAATCAGAAGATTTAGACACTGCTTTTTATGTACCTTGCTTTTTTCTTCCACCATATACTTTTTATTACATGCTACTTATGAAGGCCAGACTAATTCAGACTAAAGGAAAATATTTAGGTCCATGAGTGGGAAAGGATGGAAGTAGGTGTCTCTTGAGGTGAGCTAAAAAATCAGCAGAAAAATTTGGGTTTGCTAATCATCACCCCTTCTACTTGTGGGTTCCTTCCAAGGGCCTTTTTGTCTCTCTGAAGAGCATTTTCTTACATGAAATACATTTTTTTTTTGCTCCATAATGAGTTTGCAAAACACAATACAACTAAACATTCCATATGCTGCAGTACCACCTGCAGGGCATTTGGGTGACAGTTATTATCCTGAAATAGGTCGTTTACATAATGAGACCCAGCAGAACAAACACCTCCAAAGACAAACAGCTTTCCTACCCCTCAGGACCCCTCCCAGGGCTCTGCAGGGAAAGGAATTCATAGGTCTGAAGCACTTCAGAGATCAGAGTGTTCTTCTGCCACTTTTTATGCTTCATAAAAGAGTGGAAACTGTTGACAAGGCAGCAGATGGGTTTGTGTCTTACTGAGACTCCTTCACCCATTGGCCATGTCTCAGTGCTCAGCTCCGTTCTTAAGGAGGTGGTCATGTTGGGTTATTTTGCAAGAACAAAGACAGAAATATTTGGTGTGTAGAAATAATCCTTAAGCTTTTTCTGAATAAAACAATCAAAATTAATTAATTAATTAATTAATTAATTAAAAAAACACCAAGTATAGGAATCAGTCTCTTGCCAAAAAAAAAAGAAAGAACAGAATAAGACATTGAACACATGAACGCATTTGTGGATAACAGCCATTTGGTAAATGAGAAGCAACTTCGTTTGAACATTTTCAGTAACACATTTTTGTAACTTAATGGAAAAAGACCATTATGTGGTTATAGAATTACTTTCGGGGCCTCTGGCTGGACTTTTTAAAATGCATGATCATGAAACAAAATTTCACTCTGATGAAGCTATTCAAATGTGATCAGTTGCTTAAAGGCACAAATTCCAATGGACATTTTCCAGGTATTTAATATTTGTTTCCAGTTCTAATTTTCCTCATAGGAAGGTCAAGAAAAAGCAGATATTTTAAGCTATTTAGAGAGTCCATTAAAGTGGATGATTTGTTGGAAAAAAGAGCAAATAGAGGGCTATTTTAAAGATAGAATTACAGAAATTTCAAATATTTGCAAGGACTATCCTACCAATGTTCTATGACCCAGAATGATGTTGCAGACTTATATGAGCCCCTATAATTTTTACCTTTCCCTTCTTTCTTGGGGTCAGGTTAGATTCAGAACTGGAGCTGGCAGGTTTCATCTTGGACCCAAGGGTTAGAAAGCAAAGCTTAGTAAACTGTCACTCAGTGGATGTCAGACCCTTGGGAGCACTGGCTTTGCTGGCAGTTGCCATGATACAGATGTCAATTACTACCCATCTTCTCTTCTATAGGATGGAGTTACACCACTGCATTCTTATTAATTAGTGTGAAATTTACTGAATGTGCATCGCACTATGCTGGTCATGAGGAGGAATTAGCACATTCTCAACTTTCAAGAAATTTCCCCTTGTGTTGGTTGGAGGTAAGGTCATTTAAAAAGTTAAATTAAATCAGAAATTCTATCTCAGGTTGTAAGTCATGTTGATATCATATACCCTTGATACGATGTAATGAGATGGCAAGTTACCTGTGAGGCCTTTCTCCCCAAACCCTACAGCCCCAATCTGATCATGAGAAAAACATCAGACAAACCCAACTGAAAAACAGTCCACAAAATACCTGACCAGTCGTCCTCAAAACTGTCAATTCATCAAAAACCTGAGGAAGTCTGAGAAACCGTCGCAGGCCAGAGGAGGCTAAGGAGGTGTAAAGACTGAACATAATGTCACATCCCAGATGGGATATTGAGACAGAAAAAGACATTAGGTAAAAACTAAGCAAATCTCACTAAGTATGGACTTAATATTAATGCATCAATATTGGTTCATTATTGTAATAGAAAAACCACACTAATACAAGAGCTCTATGGAGATCTCCATTTCAGTTTTTCTGTACATCTAAAATTATTCTATATTAAAAATGTTATTTTAAAAACTGAAATAAAAACAGAGGCAGCATAAATGATAACAGCTAACATTTACTGAGGTCTTCTATATTGTTCTAAGTTTATTACAAAAAGGAATCTTTTTAATCCCCACAGTAACCCTGTGAGGTAAGTATTATTACTACCCTCAGTTTAGAGTCCAAGAAACTGAGCCACAGAGCAGTGTGATAAGCGACCAAGATCTCGAGGACACGCCAGGTAGAAGACGGTTTAGAGCCGAGGCACACACGTGGACAGCCACGACGCCATCCTCGGCGTGCACCGGCGCTGGGCGAGCTTCCTGCCGTCGGGCCACAGCCTGGCTCTGTGCCCTGACGGAGGACCAAAGCCACCGCCCTTGGCGCACAGGCCGCTGCTCCAGATAACTAAGCCGCACCGGCCAGGGCCCAAACTCATCCTCTTTCATAGGAATTGGAATAACAGCTTCCTCGGGTGACAGGGAAGTGGTTATGGACTAGGAAGACAACTGAGAAAACCTCCTGAAGGCCTGGAAACTTTTGCATCTGAGCCGAGGGATTGTTATATAGGCATATAAGTAAATAAAAATCCATTAACTGCACAATTAAAATAAATGCACCTTAAGCAATTTATATGTAACTCAAAACAAAAAGAAATAATTAAAAAATAAACAAAAAATGTTATAATGTAATTTAAAAATAATTAGTATTGATCCACAATGAATACACTACATAATAAACTTGTGGCATAAAACTAAAACAATAATTAAAGTAATATTTACAATCTTAAATGATTATATTTGAAAAAATAATTAATGACCTCATATTCTTATTCCAGAAATTAGGACATGAACAATCCAGAGGAAAAAAATTATAATAATTCAGATATCTTTGAAATAGAAGAATAAAAGAATACTATAAAACATTAACAACTGAAGATCTGTTGTTCCAAAGAAGCTTGTAAAGTAAACAAATGTTGGTGTACATGATCAACACATAAGAGTGAAGGTTCATGTAAAAAATATCAGTTGGCAGTTCCATTTTCAGTGATCACCAATTAGAAAGAATATGTGCACCCCTATGTTCACAGCAATGCTATTTACAATAGCTAAGATCTGGAAACAGCCCAAGTGCCCATCAGTAGATGAGTGGATAAAAAAGCTGTGGGACATTCACACCATGGAATACTAAGCAGCTATAAAGAGGAAGGATCTGTTACCCTTTGGGACAGCATGGAGGGACCTGGAGAGAATTATGCTAAGAGAAAAAAGCCAGCCAGAGAGAGACAAGTATCATAAGATCTCACTTATATCTGGAATCTAATCAACAAAATAAACCAATGGGCAAAATAGGTCCAGAGACATGGAAACATGGTTCAGACGTACAGATCTCAGAGGAAAGGGGGAAGGAAGGAAGGGAAAAGATTAACTAAAGGACTTATATGCATATGGGTATTACCCATGGACACAGACAATAGAGTGGGGAAGGCCTGGGGGGGGGAGCTGGGTGGAGGGGCAATGGGGGAAATTAGTAATATTCTCAACAATAAAGATAAATACAAAAATAATAAAAAAGTAAAGCAATTATATTTATGTCAAAAAATATCAGGGTTGATAAGGGCAGGAAAAGTGCACACACTGAACCTGAAATCATAAGCCAACATAAACAAGTCTGAAGCAAGTTCATATGATAAAAATGAGAGATTTGCACATAAAAAAGCCCCCCAAGGCTACTGAGTGGGAAGCCACTATCTGAACATAAGTAACCTTCCTGAAGTCGATCAACAAACTAAATGCAACTACAGCAAAAACAGGGATTTTTGTAGAAATTAACAAGCTTTTAAAAAAATAAGTATAGAAAAGTAAAAGACCAATTAGTGCAGAGAAACAATTTTGAAAAAGAATAGCTGGGTTGTTTTAGGAGATGTCCAAGTCTGAGAAAACTCGACAGCTTAACGCGGTGTGGTATTGACACAGGGACCGGCAAAAACAAGAAGGGAATAGAACCAGAAACATATCCCAGTACATACAAACCTGGTCGTCACAGCGATAGAATCCCAGAGCAACGGGTATAAAAGGAATTCCTAAGTCAGCGGTGCTGGGGAGACTGGTTTGCCATATAGAAAGTGATAAAATCACATTCTTATCTCACGCCACTCATAAAAATACATTTCACATATATTCAAGGCCTACATTTAAAAGGTTGATGTAAAAATCGTAAAATGTAAAATGAGGCTTCAGGGGCTCTTGATAATATCACATTAAGAAAATATTTATTAAAAAAGATATGACTGGCACAAGACATGAAAGACATATTGATAAATCTATTATATTTTTTAAAAAACACACCTCCACACAAGAGACCCTACAAGCAGTGTGAGAACACAAACCACAAGTGGTCAAAGTTATTTGTAATAAATAAAAGTGACAAACACAGAATATTTTTAAAAATTCCTCAAACAAATAAGAAAAGAAAAAAAAAATGGAAAAATGAAAAAAAAAATATAAAAAGGGAATGCAAGAAGAAAGTCCAAACAGCCAATGAACATGTGATAAGATGTTTAAGCAAATCCAGAGAAAAGGAGGCACCGTTCCTCACCCAGCTGGTCAGCTTCTGACGGTGGGCGGAAGGCAGGCCTGGGGCAGTGGGGGGCCAGCAGGGAGGAGCCTGGGGACACGGGGCTCCAGGTGTCTAACTGGGACAAAGGGACACAATTCTGATATCACTTGGGCAGTGTCTAGAAGACTGAGCTGAGTGTCCTCCACAGCTCAGCAATTCTTTGCACCCATGCGCCAGATTAGTACCGGAATGTGGGTGACCGTGATTTATTAATGGGGAAGACATATAAATTGTAGTTTTGAAATAACACAGTGGTTAAAATGAATGAAGTAGATCTGAATGTATTAGCATGAAGAAAGTGTAATTGTTAAAATTTTAAAAGCTATTTATAAAATATTATATAGCGTAATCCAATTTGTGCGGTATTTAAATATACCGAAGAGTGTGCATTGTTTTTAAACAAATATACATGTAGTAAAAGTCCAAAGTGTATGGAATAATAGACACCAGCTCGAAAAGCTGTCTCAGGGAGGAAAGGAGGTGGAGGAAGAGGGTTTGCCTCTATTTACCTGTATTCCGAAAGCTTGATTTAAAATAAAAATGTCTACAATACAGGAAAAAGCTGCTTCTGCTCGACCTCACTGGGAGGTAGCAGTTATCTGTGTATTATTCTGCTTTTCCGCATTTGAAATTCCTCCTGATTCAAAATAAGAACTGTAAAGCAATAGCTGGGTACTTTTATTATTAATGATAATTAAGGAAGTGGAAGGCCCTCAAAGCAAAAGCTCAGGGACTCTCATTTATCCACTGCAAATGCATTTCCTGGCGGTTCGAGCAGTCCACGGGCCTCGAGGCTGCAGTCAGGTCAGCACCATCCCCTTCTCTGGGGGCCCATCCAGAATACAAATGGGACCCACATGGTGGCAGTCACTGGCGGGGGACAGACCCCAGAACTTTGTCCAGAGAGTGCAGGAAGGTTTCACCGAGGAGGTTGGTGAGGAACCAAATCCTGCAGAAGTGAAGCTGGCCCAATGGACGAGGTAGGAATGGGGAGGAGGTGGGTGCACACAGCCCTGTTCAGATAACAGAACAGCTGAGCCATTCAATCGGCATCGATGAGCACCCTCAAGGCGTCAGGGGTTCTGCCAGGGGGGTTGGGAGAGGGGGGCCTCTGGGCTCACAGAACCGAACCTCCCCAGAAAGCATTCAGTGCATGCACTGCTGTGTGTGAGCTGTAAGGCTGCCTGGAGGAGGAGTTTTATAAGAAATACAGGGCTCCGCTCATCGGTAGTGGGTGGTTTGTGATTTGTTACCAGGACTCTTACAGGGCTAGGGAGGAAAGCAAGAGGCAGGAAGCCAAAGGGAGCAGGGCCACTACCCTGCAAGGCAACTTTGTGCAAATCAGAAAAGTGAGAGTTAGAAAAGCGCCACTTTGTTAGAGCACACAGCATGGAGAGCTGACTGCGCACGGATGCAGCCTGGGGCCTTGCGCTGATGCAGAAATTGTGCAGCTGCACCTGAGCCCCGAGAAAAGGCTCCTTGACCACTCAGATGAGACCGGGAATGTGGCTGCTCTGCTGCCTGGGTGTGTCCCAGAATCTGCATGGGAACCGGAGGGGACTGCCCACCCACTCTTGGTCTGGAGACAGCCTTGAGTCTTGTCTTCACGGGGGCCCCAGCCCACACCCCTCCAGAGACCTGACAGGGGTCTGTCCACCCTCCTCGGCTGGGTGCCTGGTTTTCATCTTAGTTCACGCTACCATAATGAAATATCTTAGACTCCGTGGCTTAAACAACAGACAATTATTTCTCCCACTTCTGGAGGCTGGAAGGACAGGATGGAGGTGCTGGCCCAGTTTCTGGTGAGGGCTCTTCATGGTTTGCAGACAGCCACCTTCTCACTGCGTCCTCACACAGCTGAGAGAAAGAGTTCTGTCTCTTTGTCATCTTATAAGGATGTGAATTCCATCATGGGGGCTCCACCCATGACCCATCTAACCCTAATTACCACCCACAGGCCTCCAACTCCAAATACTCTCACATTGGGGTTAGGGTTTGAACATAAGGATTTTGTGGGGACACAAACTTCCATCTGCTGCCTCTGACAAAGCCCTCTAGGAATTTGACAGAGCAAAGAGGACAGTGAGGATTGGACGTGACATTGCAGGGAGTTGTGCAGCGAGGAGAGGTGTGAGAAGGAAGCGCCAGGGGAGGGGCTGAGGGACTCCAAAGCAATGAGTTTGGAGAGAGAATTCTGCTGGAGCCAGGGAAGGGTTGGGAGAAAGGGCGCAGGCTGTGCTCACAGCCACAGCTCAGGGACTCTGTGTGGTTCAGGTCTCAGGGCAGCCGCAGCCTCGGGAGGCCCTGGCGACAGGAGCAGCAGCCAGGCCGAGTTCTGCAGAGTGAGCGAGTGAAGGGCTTAAGGGAAAGGGCTCGTCTGAGATTGGTTCGCACATTCCTTCCCTTATTCCCTCACAGGGAACCAGGGAACATTTGCCCATCAAGTGCCTCCTGAGTGTCAGATGCCACTTCCAGGGCCTGTGAACCAGCTGCCCCGAGCATATGAGCCCCTGAAGGGCCCACCAGCTGCTGGGAGCTCAAGGCAAGATGAAACCCCAAGGTTCAAGCTGGTAATGGGGCACAAGCAGGAAGGGGCCTTCCCTTTAAGAGGGTGACTCCGCCCAGGGTCATACCTGTGGTCCTTCTCCAAATACAACTGAGTGTCAGGGTGCACCCTTCCCCAAGGCCTTTGGAGTCAGAGAGGTCTGTCTGGTCCAGACCCCACAACTCCCATAAGCAGGTCCCGTCTTCCCCATATGACGTGGCAACTGTCCATCTCACGTTCAGCAGTGTGGCTTCAGAACATACTTTCCTATTCAAGCTACATTAAGGTACTAGTTGTAGCCCCAGTTCTGGGTGTCAGAGGAAGCCAGAGAAGAGCTTGTTCTGTATCTGATGGCCCGTTGACGCCAGCTGGCACCTCCCACTGCTCCAGTGCTTTTCTCTCCTGTCACTGTCCTCACCCACCTGCTCACACCGTGGTGCCATCCGGTGTCCCAAAGAGCTGCACCTTCTCACATGATCCATCACCTCCTCACCACCAGGAACAGCTCTCCGTTTCAGCCAGCCACGGTGAAGTCATACTAAGATAGGAACTACCAGTATTAGAAGACAATCTTTATTAGGTAATTAAAATTTTTTAAAATTTATCTTTATTGTTGAAAGTATTACAGATGTACCCTTCCCCCCCCCCACTGACCTCCTCCACCCAGCCCCCACCCCTCTCCAGGCCTTCACTATTGTTTGAGACCATGGGTAATGCAAATATACATATAAGTTCTTTGGTTAATCTCTTCCCGCCTCCCTCCCTCCCTCTGAGATCCATCAGTCCATTTTAAAAATACTATTCCCAGTTATATTTTTATTAATAGACTTTTTAAAGAGTAGTTTTAGGTTCAAAAACGTTTGAGGGTAAGGTACAGTTATTTCCCATGTCCACCCTGGCCCCCAGCACAGCCCCCACACTGTCCATCGCAGTACATTTTCCTGACCTATGAGCCTACGTCAACATCACGGAGCAGAGCTCACAGCAGGGTCCACTCTGGGTGCCGTACATTCTGTGGGTCTGGACAATGTGTGAGGACACGTATCCGTCATTACAGTATCACACGGAGCAGTTTCACTGCCCTAAAACCCCCTGGGCTCTGCCTATTCCTCCCTCCCTCTTCCCAGCCGCTGGCAACCACTGGTTTTTACTGTCTTCATAGTTTTACCTTTTCCGGAGGATTTAAATTTTAACAGTAAAATTTCAAAGATTAACAAAACAATTCAAGAAAAAAAGACACAAAATGTTTTTAGGTCTGGGCAGAGGGAAAGGAATGGCCACGTGGCAGGTGGGCCCCCCGCTCTTTGCCGCCTTCCTGGTGTCTCACTTTGCTCTGCTCCTGGGTCCCTCGGTTCCTGCGAGGCTGCAGGGTGTCTGCGTTCTGCCTCTGGCACTAGGATCAGCCGGAGCTGGGGGCAGGCTCCTGGGGGCAGGTGGGTGGGCATTTAAAGCCCAGGGTCACTCGCAGTTAGAGAGCTTTCAAAGTCCACTGAGACTCCAAGCGAGAGCTCCCCATCCATAATTCTTCACTGGATATAGTTCAGCTTCCTCCCTATTTTGCATAAGTCAATTCCAAACTTCCTGTTTAAAAAACAGACAAAAAAACAAAAAAACAGTAAGCTTCCTTAAAACAGTTTTGGAGCATGTGCCGTGAGGAAACCCGTGGGGCAAATTCACACACCCAGGTCTCTAGTCTGAGCACCCCCACTGCCCCGGCAGGAAAAGTAGATTCACAGGTCAGCTTCTGCCCCGTAAAATGAGCTAATGTCTCCTCAGACTAGGTACTAGCTGTAAATTAGAAGAAAAAAAGCACAACTCTTTTTTCTCCCCACCAAATCAGGAGTCATTCACTGAGCAAGACTGATGATAAAAATCTGAAAACAGATCAAAGTCCTGGCCCCAAAGGGCAAGGGGATGGGTGGGAAGTTTCCCCAGGCTGGAGCCCCTTTCTGGTGCAGAAAATGTCCCTTCAGGGCACATTGCCTTAAATATAAGGCCTGAAACCATAAAACGCCTGGAAGAAAACATAGACAGCAAACTCTTTGACATCGCTCTTAGCAATATCTTTTTGTATATGTCTCCTCTGGAAAGGAAACAAAATAAAAATATAAAACATGGGACAACATCAAACTAAAAACGTTTTACACAGCAAAGGAAACCATCAACAAGAAGAAAATACAACTTATTGAATGGAAAAAAAATGTTTGCACCTGATACATCTGATAAGGGGTTAGCATTAAATATTTATAAAAAACTCATACAACTTAACATCAACCCCCTTCCAAACAACCCAATTAAAAAATGGGCAGAGGATCTGAATAGACATACAGATGGTCAATAGACATATGAAAAAATGTTCAACATCACTAATCATCAGAGATACAAATTAAAACCACAAGGAGATATCAACTCACCCTGTCGGAATGGCTCCATCAACAAGTCAACACACAACAAATGCTGGCGAGGGTGTGGGAGAAAGCGAGCCCTCACGTGTTGTTGAAAGGATTATAAATTGGCGCAGCCACTATGAGAAACAGTATGGAGGTTCTTGAACACATTAAAACTATAACTACCATATGACCCAGCAATACCACTTTTGAGTATTTATATGAAGAAATGCCAAACACAATTCAAAAAGTCATATGCACGTCCATGTTCATTTCAGCATTATTTACAAAGGCCAAGACGTAGAAGCAGCCTAAGTGCCCTCCGATAGCTGAGTGGGCAAAGAAGAGGTGGTACATATATACAATGGAACACTGCTCAGCCTTCGGGTGTTGTTTTAAAAAAACTTTCTCCTTAACCTAATTCTGTGCTCAGATCCTACCAAATTAATAAGTAACCATAAAATTTTTGCTATCTGGATTCATATACAAAACATATTGGGTTTACACTAAAAAGGATCTCGTTAAAGGAACAGTACTTGAACTTGGGAAACTTTGAACTCTCATTTAAAGAAATAAAATTTTATAAAAGTGGTAAGCAATAAACCTCTAGTTACAGTCAGCTCTGGAGGGATTAAATTCTGGTTTGTTGTAGAGTGTGGATGTTTAAAACCACTTTTTCCCAAGTCGGGGAAGGATATTTGAAGCCATTTTTGTGTTTCCTGAACACCTTCTCACAAGCGTTGCCCCGCATTTGCACACACGCGGGGCCCAGGGGCCCGTCGGTGCCCTCGCCCGCTGCAGGGAACAGGGGAGGCGCCCACCCTGGCTGTGGGCCCTCTGTCCCGCAGCCTCGCTGGCTTCAAGGCCTCAGTGGCCTCCCGGCTGTTCTTCACGCAGCCACGGCCACGTGGCCGGCACAGCAGGCTCGGCTGGCCTCACAGCAGGCTCGGCTGGCCTGCTGCCCCTTCCTCTGCCTTCAGCAAGGGAAACGCAGAGCAGGTCGAACAGCCAGGGCTGAAGGACGGCCCTGCAGCTCCTCCCTCCCGGAGAAGACACAGGCTGGACACTGAGCACGTCCCGCCTTTCTCCACACTCAGAGCTGCGCGTCTGTGTCGCGTGGGAGGGACAGGCACACCCTCCCAGACGCCCACGCGGGGCCTGTGATGCCCCTCCACGCACAAGGTGCCAGGTGTCCGGAGGGAACCGGCCTCACCCAAGCTTTGCTTTTCCTGAGGTGGCCGCTCGCTTTCAACAGGTCGCAGCCCAGTGGTTTCTCCCCGGTGATTTTTGCTGCGCCACGGACACGCTGTTCCCACGCCGGCGTGTACCAACTGTGCCGCTCATTTCCCGTGTTTGGTGCTTCAACCTCCGGAAACGTCTCCTTTGGAGGGACTGCCCGTCCAGGCCTAGTCGGTTCCCAGGGACAGTAAACAGCTCACCCAAGGGTGCACCTTTGCGGTGCAGAGCATTCGGTCCAGAGCCCTCACCCGGACCACATCATATTTCCCAGTGTGGGCCACTCTGCACCTGCCCGAGCCAGGTACCAGACCATCAGGGGCTGTCCTTTGTCGCAGAGCCCACTGAACTCATTCAAACTCACCAATTCTAAGCCTGCTTACTCTGCCTCACTCGTCCTTTCTCAAGCGAACCATAAGGGCTCTCATTCCCCTCCCCCCTGCCTCCCGCCTGACCTTGGTGCTCTCCCGTGTGGCCCTGCATGTGTGTGGGGCCACCCCCTCTTGGCATCTGTGAGTACAAGGAACTATGTTTTCAATGGCAGTTATCTCTTGATTAGTTGGCATTGCTACTTCCCACATTTTGTATTAATACACTACATTTTAAAACACAGATGACAACAGTTGGGTTGCCAAATAATTTGGCCCACACTTAATACTGTTCAGGTGCCACCCCAGGCTTTGCACACCGGGACGTCGCAGGGCTCCCCCAGCTTCCTGCTCTGCACATTTGCCTGGGGCCTGGTCAGCCACATTTCTGATCACGTATCAGAGATGTCATCTTTGAGGAAGGGCATTTGCATACCCGCAACCTCTGGTGCAGGGAACAAAAATCACTTCCAAGTCTGCTCTCGTCGGCTTTTCCACCTTTAGTATACTAGGCTTTTAATTTAAATTCCTTTCTATTAATAGGAGCTGGGTGGAGGCTGCCACCCTGAACATGAGTCATCCTGTCTCCACCCTGGTCTCAGGCGCCCGACATGGATAATGTGCTCCCACTTCACTACCCCAAAGGCGGGCGCCAAGCTCCAAGCCCAGGCAGCTGCAGGAAAACTGACCAGGGTTCGAAGGGCAGTGAAGCTGCTGCTTGGTCTTCTTCAGGAGGGGCCAGGGAGAGTGCAGTGAGGAGGCACGGGTCCTACGGAGCGAACAGATGCAATGAAGTTCGTGGAGACCATTGGCAGCGGACTAAACGTGCCTGGTGTCAAATATGCACTCTCGCTCTTGTTAGCTGTGTGACCTCAGGCACATGACTTAAACTTTTGGAGCCTCAGCTTCTTTGTAGGTAAAATGAGAAGGAAAAGTCAAGAAGTAACATTTACTGAACAATTTCTTTTTTTCTTTTTTCTTTGCTATTTACTTTTTTTTTTTTTTAATTTAAGTACAGTTGGTTTATAATATTATATTAATTTCAGGTCTACAATATAGTGATTCAGCATTTAACCCCCTTACAATTGATCATGCACTAATTCTAGTAACCAGCTGACACTGCAAACTCATCCTGACGTTACTAAGCAGAGGCCCTTTGCCTTTCTCACACATCTCCCCACCTGGCTCCCCTCTGCCAAGCATCCATTTGATTTCTGTTTCTGTGAGTCTGTTTTTGTTTGGTTTAGTTTTTGGTTTTGGGGTGTGTGATTTTTTTTTGCCCTAGCTGGTTTGCTCAGTGCTTAGACCATCAGCCCATGGACTGGAGGGTCTCAGGTTCAGATTCCAGTCACAGGCACATGCTTTGGCTGCAGGCTCGATCCCTGGCCTGGGTCGGGGCTCGTGCCGGAGGCAACCAGTTGATGTGTCTCTCTCACACAGATGCTTCTCCCCCCCCCCGAAAAATCAATGGAAAAAATATCCTTGGGTGAGGATTTTTAAAAAAACCACAATTATTGAGAGCCACACCTGTAAGCATTTCTTGAGCACTTGGGATGAGCCAAGTTCTGTGCCAAGAGTGAGGGCTTTAAAAGCACAGCTTTCCTTTGGGGCAAGCTTGATGGGCTGGAGAAACTGGCACATGCCCAGTGTTCTAGGGGGGAAAGAGGAAAAGCATCCCAGAGGCATGAGGGCCATAAAAATGGGCATTTCTGGAGAGATAGGATGCTGAGGCAGCCCTGAAAAATGTTGACATTGTATACTGAATATATAGTTTACACGTTTACTATTGTCCAAACAATCCAGTTACATTTGAACTTTCTTTAGGGCACCAGATCTTCTGCCATTCCCTTGAGTTAACTTCCAATGTGATCTCATGGAGGCCCAAGAGCCACAAATGCCTGGGAATGAAATTAATGCCTATGACATCACAAAGACATATTCTTTCAGTTATAATAAAATATTCTTATAAAAGAATAAAAAATAGGCCTGGTCAGTGTGGCTCAGTTGGTTGGAACAGCGTCCTGTGCACTGAAAGGCAGCAGATGCGATTCCCAGTCAGGGCACATGCTCAGGCTGTGTGTTCTGTCCCAGGCTGGGGGGGTGTGGGAGGCAACCGGTGGAAGTTTCTCTCTCACATTGTGTTTTCTTTCTCTCTCTCTCTCCCTTTCTCTCTTTAAAAGCAATTTTCCAAAAAAGAATAAAATTTACCTACTTGCCCTTGAAGAAATTTAAACAAATGCTTTGCACAAAAATGGTGCTCTCTTTTGTCATTTTACATTTTGCAATGGTGTTGAGAATCTTTTTCTGACAGAAGTAATGGGCCAATACCATAATTCTTTTGCTTTCAAATAGATATATAAGAAAAAAATGATTTGTTTCACAACTAATGTTCCTCAGTCCCGGGCTTTGTCAAACACAATGCCAGTAGTTCTCTCTACCTCTGTAAATCTTGTTTTGCATGTTATCCTGATAATCCTCCCAAAGAAACCCTCAGTGCATTAAAACTAGCTCATCAGTTAAGCTTTCTGGAAGCTGGTGAGCATGAAAACTGAAGCTGTCGATCAGCTGAGAAAGCTCACCAGGAGTAGGACCTATGGATGTGGTTCAAAAGATGTGAACATGGTGCCTAAGGCGTGGGCTAAGGGCTGCCATCCACAAAGTTAAAACTCGCTCATCTACTTTTTTCCAAGGGACAGATAGCAATTTCTGTTTGTTTTCAATCCTCATCCAATGATATATTTATTGATTTTTGAGAGAGAGAGGAAGGGAGAGAGAGAGAGAAACATTGATGTGAGAGAGAAACATCGATCAGAAATCTGCCCCAATCGGGGATCTGACCTGCTAATGTTATAGCAAAACTGGCCCATTCATACATTGCTTTTAGTGTCCATTCATATAATCATTCACTCAACATATAATTATTGAGAGTATACTATAAGTAAGAAGCTATTCCAGGCACTGGGGATAAATCAGTGGACACACAAAAATCCCCGCTCTCATGTAGTTTACATCACGGTGAAGTGAGATGAGAGATAGAATGTAAACAGACTAAATAATAGGAAGCTGTGCTATGAGGGGTATGGAAAAATGAAGGTGGGCAGGGCACTAAGGCATGCCAAGATGTGGGATGGGGTGGGGTTATCATTCTAGATGGGGCATTAACGAAGAGCTCATGGAGAGGGTGACATTTCAGCAAAAGGGAGGAAAGGGCCTTGTGGGGAACTGTGTCCCAGCAGAGGGGCCAGTGTCTGCAAAGGCCCTCAGCTGAAAATGTGCCTGGTGAGGGAGGAGGGAAAGGAAGCTGAGGTAGGTGGAGATGTGAGCAGGGGCCTCCTGAGACAGAGGATCAGGTAGATGTTTGGAACACAGGAGCATGCAGCTTGCACTTAAAGCCTTGAGATTAGATAGGAGTGTCAGGTGAATGAGTACAGATCGAGAAGTGAAGATGTGCTAAGACTGAGCCCCTGAGATCTCCAATATTGGGGTAATGAAAAGGGAAAGATCCAGTAAAAAGAGACTGGGAAAGAATGGCCAGGGGTAGGAAGACCCTAGGAGAGGGTGCTGTCCTCAAAACCATCTGAAGAAAGTGTGTCATAAAGGAGGGAATGTTTGGAGGGGAGGGAGGGGAAACATCCTTCATACTTTCAACAATAAAGATAAATTTAAAAATAATAATAATTAAAAAATAAATGTAATAAATTTATTTCCAGTAGCATGCTCATAAAAAAATAATAAAGTATTTCCCTTCATTAGAAATGTATTTATCAATAAAATATATAGTAAAGTATAATTTGTAGCAAAAATTAAAAAAATAAATGAAAAAGAAAGGAGGAAGGGAATTTTCAACTGTGGTTTAATGCTACTAGTTAAGCACATAACCTGAAGATGTGAATTTACCATCAGACAAGTGTGGTGGGTACCCTGACAAAGTTGGTTTTAGTGAAGACAAAAGCCTGATGGATATGAGTTAAAGGGTAACAGGAGGAGAGGAGTTTGAGAATGAATCTAGAAAAGTGTGGGGAAGTTTGGCTCCAAAAGAGAAGGGCAAGGAGTTGGTAGCTAGAAAGGGAATTGAGGTAAAAACTATTAATGGAAGAAATATTTGCATGTTTGTATACTGAAGGAAATGGCCCAGTAGAGATAGGGAAACTACTGAAGCCGGGAGAGAAGGGGAGGCTTATGACACATGCCCTGGACTGGTGAGGAAGGCTGATGGGACACCCCCGGGCAGATGTCTTGTGAGGGAGGAGGTGCGCTGTGGGCACGAGACCTGCGGGTGTGCAGATGAGGCGGTCGGCGCTTGTAAAACTTCTCAGTTTTCTATTTTTTAAAGAAATAAGAAACAGAGATCATCTCAGCCTCAAGCAGGGAGAGGAAGGTGCAAATACAAAGCAGATAGTGAAGAGTGTTTAAGCAGACTTGTGTTTCTTCCAGGAGAGGAAGATGTAGCGACACAGAAGAGTGGAAGGCTAAGAGAGGTCCGTGTTTATGAGGATGGAACCGTGGCATTTATACTGGGAAAGAAGAGAATGAGAGGCGTGGATGAGCGTGATGAGGAGCAGAGGAAGGAGGGAAGCCCTTTGTGTTCTTGTGAGGTGGGAAAGTAGGCGGAGTCGTCCTTCTAGAGGGAGTGGGGAGTTGGTTCTTAGAGCATGGCGTCCGTGAGTTTGAGATGAGGGCAGGGCTACAACTATGGATCTGACAAGGTCTAGGGCACAGTAGGAGTAAGTCAAGATCACAATCATTACGTGAGAGAAGACTAAGGGATTGAGAAGCCAGGGCATTCGGAGGATCTTCTACGTGGATGTCGGCATCATAAAGAATCAGGACAAAGAAGTGTTGATGAAATTGACAATGACCCAGGGGCTACAATCTTCAGAGAATGAGGGGATGTGACCTGGATGTGCTGCCTATGACATGCGAGTCAAAGTGATTTTTGACTGTTGTCTTGCTGTTTTGTTTTTAGAACAGAGGGAAAAATGAATAAAAATGGAAGTGAAAAGCAGCTGTCAAGGAACCCTGTGGATGGTGCAGCTTCTGTGACAGCCAGGTGAAGGAAGTACTCAGAGTAGCTTTGGAGATGATTTTTAAAAAGAAATATAGCTTTTGCTTTGCTTTATTTTGCAATTCAATGGTTTTTAATATATTCAGCGAGTGGTACAACCATCTCCTCCCCCCAAAATCCCACACTCATTAGTAGTCACTCCCGCTAGGCAACCATTAATCTACTATCACTACGCGTTTGCCTATTCCAGACACTTCACAGAAATGGAATTATACCATCTATGACCTTCTGTGACTGACTTCTTTCTCTTAAGCAACATGTTTTGAACCCAATTTGAGAACATCTATTAAATTAAAATGTTTCATACCCTTTAATGTGGCATTGGTGAACACTCACAGAAGTGTGACTACGCACACGCCTGAGTACACACATTTATTACAGCACTGTTTCCAGTGGCAGAGAATTACTATTGTCCATCACCAGGGGAATGAATCAATAAATTATGGCCCAACTATATAAAGACATCTATGCTTCCCTTAAAGAGAGTAAAGAGCCCATTTGGGCATGACTCAGTGGTTGAGAATTGACCTATGATCCAGGAGATCACTGTTCAATTCCTGGTCAGGGCACATGGCAGGGTTGTGGGCTCGATCCCCAGTGAGGGGCTTGCAGGAGGCAGCTGATCAATGACTCTCTCATCATTGATGTTTCTATCTCTCTCTCCCTCTCCCTTCTTCTCTCTGAAATAAATAAAGATATATTTTAAAGAAAGAGAGTAAAGAATTAATACGTGACTAAGGTCAAAATTTTACATAACCTAATAATAACAATCGATATTAGTATATCCCCAGAGAAAAAAATGTAATTTGGAAGATAAGTACGTGCTTTCAACAGTGAAGACTTTCAGGAGCTAAGATAATAAGGATTTTCTTTTTCTCCCTGTGTAGTACTACAGAGTTTGATATTTGTGTACAGTGTATTTAACTATTTCATAAACAGAAAAATAAATAAATAAACGCAACATGGCAATCGAGAATTGCAGCTTGAAGCCCTAGCTGGTTAGGCTCAGTGGTTAGAGTGACAGCTGGCGGATTGAAGCGTCCCGAGTTTGATTCCAACCAAGAGCACATACCTCAGTTGCAGGTTTGATCTCCAACCCTGGTCTGGTGCATCCAGGAGGCAACTAATCAATGTGTCTCTCTCACATTGATGTATCTCTCTCTCTCCCTCCCACTCTCTCTGAAAAGCAATGGAAAAAAATATCTTCTGGTGAGGATAAAAAAAAAGAAAATTAAAAAAAAATTTAAAAAATATAGAATTGCAGAGATTAAAGACGGCGACAGACTGAGTGGAAGCTACACTGACACTCTCCTGGAACCAAACTGGAATTACAACTAAAATATAGAAAAACAATCCTGAATAATCAACTGCAACTGAAGACTAGCTGGAAAGCAACCTCATAATGAAGGAGGAAAAGTGGAGACCACATAGAGACTGGTAGGAAGTGCAGAGGCATGAGAGAGCTGGCTGG
The DNA here is from genome assembly GCF_054644295.1 of Miniopterus natalensis. Taxonomy (NCBI): domain Eukaryota; kingdom Metazoa; phylum Chordata; class Mammalia; order Chiroptera; family Miniopteridae; genus Miniopterus; species Miniopterus natalensis. Next base: position 80,336,455 of record NC_142089.1, read on the forward strand.
GCTCCCACAGACAACAGCTGAAGGTCCCGAGGAATATCTCAGCTGTGGGGGATTCCCACTGAGAACTCTGGGGCCTAAACCCCTGCCTAGGTTTTCCGGTCAAGAGCACCAGAACTGAGAAAGGTGCCCACATAACATCTGGCTGTGAAAAGTAGCCAGGTTTCTGTCTGCCAGGGAGAAATGACTGAAAATGCAGGCACCCTCTTAAAGAGCCAAGGCACAAAGTTTCATGTGCAGCCACATCTTGGGCTCCAGCAGAGGGAGGGAAAAGTGGACTGGAGATGTGTGAGGAGAGTCTGGGGTTGTGGGCTCTGGAGATAGAGCTCAGAGGGCACCCTTCTGGATTCCTGTGCCAAGTCATTCCCCCATATTGCAGAGGCAGACATTTACTGTCCAAGCAGCTTTTGTCTGAGGGGGAAGCAATTGTCCCACCCTGCTGGAAAACCTCTGACCCTACCCCCTTGGAGATTCTACACTCTGAGGCTCTTAAGATAATCAGATTAATCAGCCTGAAGGCAGAGGCAGACTTCAGAGTGCTTTGAGTCTTTGCCTGATCTGCTTCTGGACTCAGGCCTTGGAAAAGCAAACTCTGGTATGCATCTTGGTCCTGTCCAACCACACCCAGCCCCAACAGAGGGGACCTCAAGCCATGGGTTGTTGATAGCTCCAATCAGGGTACTCAAGGCCAGTCACAAACAGCATCTGCCATTGGCCTGCACCAGAGACCATCCAAAAAGATTGAGAGTCCTAGCAGGACTACCTAGTACAGAGAAACAAACCCAAATAGGCAGCGAAAATGGGGAGACAAAAAACAAGGCCCAAATGAAAGAACAAGAGAAGTTCCAGAAAAAGAGCTAAATGTAATGGAGATAAGCAATCTATCAGATATAGACTTGAGAATACTGATTATAAGGATGCTCAACAGAATGAAAAAAGATATGGAAACTATGAAGGAAATCAAGAATGACATAGCAGAAATAAAAAATACATTGGAAGGAATGAACAGCAGATTAGAGGAAGTTGAGGATCAGATCAATGAATTAGAAGACAGGGTAGAAAAAAATCACTCAATCAGAGATCCAAAAAGAAAAAACAATTAAAAAACAGGAGGACAGTCTAAGGGAGCTGTGGAATAACACGAAACATAACAATATTTGCATCATAGGAACGCCAGAGGAGGTTGAAAGTAAGCAAGGGTTAGAGAGCCTGTTTGAAGAAATAATGGCAGAAAACTTCCATGACCTGGTGAAGGAAAGAGTCACACAAGTTCAGGAGGCACAGAGAGTCCCAACCAAGAAGAATTCAAAGAGGCCCATGCCCAGACACATCATAATTAAACTGCCAAAAATTCAAGACAAAGAGAGAATATTAAAGGCAGCAAGAAAAAAGCAAGTTGTTACCTAAAAAGGCGACCCCATAAGGCCATCAGCTGACTTCTCATCAGAAACTCTACAGACCGGAAGGGAATGGCATGAAGTATTCAAGGTAATACAAAACAAGGACCTGAAACCAAGACTACTCTATCCACAAAGCTATCATTTAAAATAGATGCTGAAATAAAGAGCTTCCCAGACAAAAAAAGGCTAAAGGAGTTTATCACCACCAAACCAGTACTGCAGGAAATGTTAAAGGGACTGCTGTAATTAGAAGTAGAAATAGAAGCATTGCAAGAAATGTTAAAGGGATTGCTGTAATAATAAGAAGAAATAGAGAGAGAAACATAGGCATAAAGAATTAAAATGGCAATAGATAAGGACCTATGAATAATAACCTTAAGGACTTTAAAGAAGAGATCAATAGCAATACAGTCATAATTGGGGACTTTAACACCACACTGACATCACTGGATAGATCTTCCAGACAAAAAGTCAACACAGAAACAGTGACTAAATGACACACTAAATCAGAAGGATTTAATTGATATTTAAAGAACATTTCACCCCAAAGCTGCAGAATATACATTCTTCTCAAGTACACATGGGGCATTCTCAAAGATAGATCACATATTAAGACACTAAACCAGTCTCTACAAGTTCAAGAAGGTTGAAATCATATCAGGAGTCTCAGGTCACAAGGGCATGAAATTAGAAACCAACTACAGTAAGAACACTCAAAAACATTCAAACACATGGAGGCTTAATAGCATGTTATTAAACAATGAATGGGTTACCGATAAGATCAAGAAATAAAAAATTTCTTGGAGACAAACGAAAGTGAACACAAAACAACCCAGAGAAAGCAATCTTGAGAGGGAAGTTCATAGCACTACAGGCCTACCTCAAAAAGCAAGAAAAATTTTTAGTAAACTATCTAACCTATAACATAAAGAATTAGAAAGCTCTCCTGTGAAGCTGTCTAAACCAGGGCTTTTTGTTTGCTGGGAGGTTTTTTTATTACTGCTTCGATTTAATCAGTTGTTATTGGCCTATTCAGGTTTTCTGATTCTTCCTGATTTAGTTTTACATGATTTCACTCATATGTGGAATCTAATAAACAAAATAGACTGAGGAACAAACTATATCCAGAGACACAGAAGCATGGAACAGACTGATGGATCTCAGTGGGAAGGTGGGGGTGGGGGAGTGGGTGGGGGAGATTAATCAAAGAGCTTATATGCTCATATGCATAACTCATGGACACAGACAATAGTGTGGTGAAGGCCTGGGGGGGGAGGGGTGGCTGTGTGTAGGGGGGTGATCAATGGGGAAAAAAGGGGACATATATGTAATACTTTCAACAATAAAGATAAATTTTAAAAGAGGATTGCAGATTATTTCTATTAATTAATTTGTTATCCAGACAACTTATTTTAAATGAGAAAATTCAACAGAAAAAAAATGGTGTGGTGTGAAGATGTTTAATATAGAGTTATCTATGGTGGAGAAAAAAGAAATAGCCCAAGTAAATGGTTTATTATTTGTGATGCATCAACTTGATAGAATATTACACAGCTATTAAAATTTTCTTTTGTGAATACTGTAGAGTTATGGGGAACTGCTTATAAGAGTATAAAGTAAAAATCCGGAGTATAAAACTCCATACATAATTATTACAACCATACAACACATGCATAGATGTAGTCAACAAATAAAATGGAATATGAAAAAAGAAAAATGTTTTTCATTTTACTTTCTGTATGGTGGAGTTGTCTCCTCTCAAAATGAAATGCATATATTCTCCTTACTTCCTTGGCCCTGACCCAGGTGACCTCTAGGACCCTATCATCAGCCGCATGCTGGGTGTAAGTGGACTTCTGCGCTCTCATTCCAGCTCCCGGCCACACTGGCTCCTAGAGCCTGAGCCTCAGCTTCCTCAGCTGAAGGGGCGATGTTTCCCCCAGCGGCCTTGTTAACATGTTACGTGGACGTGCAGTGCTCGCTGCCTGAGCTTAACGTTGGCTGCGGGACCTCGGTGTGTGGCTAGGCCAGCTGCCTAAGCTTCCTAAGGAACTCAAGTAACAGGAACTCAGAAGGGACAGGTATTATCATCACTTTGGTACGCTATATAGGTTCATTCACAGTTTTAAAAAAAATTTGTTTAATCCTTCAATCTTCAGAAAATAGCTCACAGAAAATGTTTGTTGTCTACCAGGCATTTAAATAAATCTTTTCTAATTTTTCACAACAATGATAGGCTGGTTCTAAGAACTGAGGCTTAAGAAGGTTCAGCGATTTGTTCAATGTCATGCACCAGTTGGTGGGTCACCCCAGAATGAAAAGCTGCAGGGAGGCTCTTACAAGCTCTTAACCAGCTCCCTGCACCACATGGTTGGTGTTCGTTTTATAAATGTAAGATGAATGGGCACAAACAGAGCATGGCTTAATCACACACTCCCAGGCGGGTTTCACCTCCCCTGAGGGCATACATAGTCACAGTCATCATAAATTGTACACTTTCCCTAGGACAAATCTCTCCCTACTTTTTCCAGTCAATCTAGAAAGGAAGTGAAAGAACAGGTGGCACAGCTCATCAGCTGCTTTTAAATCACCCCCCACTCCTGCCCCTTATAGCACCTTTTCTATAAACAAGACAATCTGGTGACTTTTGGCCCTGTGGTTACTTGGGATTCGGGAATTGTCCAGAGGTGTGGGGGGCTGAGGAGGGCAAGGCCACAGTAATGAAACCCCCGAGGTGCCCTCTTCTGTTTGGAGGTGCAGGCTCAGTGGGATGAAAATCTGATGCCTGCCAGTGCATCTGTCCTCAGGAGACTCCAACTTGCGTTTCATGTAACAGGCCCTAGAAATGAGCACTCACTTTCCAAACATCAAAAGTGCCAGGAAATACCCTCAGGCACCCTCCTCAAGCACTCGCATTAGATGAGCGGCAGTTCCCGGGTACCAGACGTGGGAAAGACATCATGATGCACAGAATGTAGGAACAGTACTCGGTAAACCTGTGAACATAGACAATGAACGGGGTGTAAGCAGTCAATCAAACCAGTTGTTCTCACTGGCTTTTTCAGCTTTGTTTGATTTTGTCTTTTGGTATAAGCTTTACTGTGTATTTTTTTAGTATGAAAATGAAAATAACTTTTCAAGATTCAGTGGGTTAGTTATTTATTAAGTTATTAATAGTTGCTGCCATTTATTGGTTGCTTACTATGTGCCGAGTATTATATTGGGTACTTCACATACGTCACCTCATCTAACCCTTCTAACTATTCTGTGACATAAATGTTACTTCTGTTTTGTGGATTGGGAACCTGAAGATCAGGTCACACTACAGCTGCAAGTGACAGTCAGTAAGTAACAGGGAGGATCTGAGCTTAAGTCTGAAGTACAGTGCTTTGCAGGTCCCAGTGTTACAGGGCCTCCAACAGATGAGCAATTTTGTTCTTTGAAATGCTGAAGACTTGGTTTTTTGGAACCCAAAGCAATCGTTTCCTTCCTTAGCTGCTCTTAAGAATATAATTGTGGTCACATAGTTGGTTGGATTTTTCTTTTGATCCAGTGATCTCCAGAAATATAGGAACTTGAAGTTTATTCAAGCACCCAGAGACACTCAAGCACTCTTTGCTCAGACCTCAAGCAACATGAGACCTTCAAGAGCACAAGCAACGGCTTCAGAACCAGTTTTCAGAGTCTCTGAAAGGCTTTCCGTAGAAAACAGATGGGAGGGATGAGTGAGAACTGAGTCTACCTGACTGACAGGGGCTGGATCTTTAGTTCTAAACAGTCTGTATAGCCCACTAACCTCTCCGCTCAAGGAAAGCCGTAAGCCAGACGGAGCAGAGCTTACCCTTCTCTGCTCCAGGGGTTGATGGGTTGTCCATTAGACAACTGCTCTACTTGGTGGATGCTAGTTAACGAAATCCTTCTAATTTATTAATTTGCTAAAATACAAACAAGGGGCCATCTTGCACAGATAGGAGCCTTAAGGTTATATTTTATTCATTTATTATTTCATTTTTATCATAGTTTTACATTTTTTCCATGGAGATAGAATGGTGTCTAACTCCTCTCAAGACTGTATCTTAAGACTTGGATCAGAAGGACCTACTGATATTTACAGTTTTGGAAATTATTTCCTACTAAATTGTAACTATCTTTAAAAATGATCACATTGAAGCTTTTAAAACATTGCGTGAAAAGCATCTTGCTCAGATGCTCCTCTGTGCTCCATCTATCTTTGTATGAAAGGCAAGTGACAACAAACATTATCTCCAATGAATTATTTCTATTATTAGACCTTAAATACTATGTTTTTTCCCCAAGACACTGCTATGTTCTAAAGTAGTAATTAAATAAAACATTTCAACTATATTTAATCATATTATCTCCTTCAATCTACTCTTTATTTTTCTGCAACAATTTTTAAAAGATGAATCAATAGCTGTAACAGTTGATGTATTTGTGTCTATTTCTGAGAGCAGGCTGGTGAATCTAGAGCTAATTTGTCCAATATGGTAGCTATCATTTGGCCATTGAGCCCCTTCCATGCAGCTAGTCCAAACTGAGATGTGCTGTAAATGAAAAATACATACCAGGTCTGAATATAAAACATACCAACAATTTTTAAATTGATTGTATGCTGAAATTATAGTAATTTGGGTACATTGGGTTAAATAAAACATTATTAAATTAATCTTACTTTTTTAAAATGTGGTAACTAGGAAATTCAACATGGCATGCACGGTCGCATTTCTCTCGTTCTGTATCTGTTGGACAGCGCTGATCTAGCCTAGTGAGCAGAAAGCCCCTTTTTGGTTTTTCAGCTGCCTGAAAAAATCAATGATTCTTTTACTTCTGATCACTGACTCTCAGGAATTCAGTGAAACCATCATTCACTAAATTGTATCACTTGCTTGTAAATTGTACCTTAGTGGCAAAACATATTTAATTCAGCTTCCAAATGGGTTCTCTTTACAAGCAGGGTGTGACTTTCTTTGGAAGAGTGTGGCTTCATAAATTTTAATTGATAATAATACTAATAAACTAAGAGGGGATTAATTTACAGTTATGGTTTATAAGGAAAGAGTGGTACAAAACTCTGAGAAGGTACCATAATTTATACTGCATAGAACAATACTGTCCTATTACCATATAAAACTACATGATTATATGTCTGTCTTCATGTTTGCCTTCTTAGCTACTAGTACATTGGCAGAGGCTTAAAATGTAAAATTAGATTCTTTACAGCTAGGCCATAATTAGTTATAAAATCTTCTATCAAATCACATCACATGCAAGGGTTTGTAAAGATAATTCACTTTTGTTTGTGTGCTGGTAGCTATCTCTTTTTTCCCATCAGTTTCCCAGGTTGGCCAAGGAGAGCAAGTGTTCGTTTTTTCTCACTCCTCACCAGAGGGAATTTTTTCCATTGATTTTTAGAGAGAGTGGAAGGAAGAGAGGTGGGGAGAGAGAGAAACATCGACAACATGAGAGACACACCTATTGGTTGCCTCCAGCACATGCCCCGACTCGGGCCAGTGATCTAACCTGCAACCCAGGTACATGCCCTTGACCGGGAATTGAACCCAAGACCCTTGGGTCCGCAGGTCTAACCACTGAGCAAGGCAGCCAGGGCAGATAGCAAGTGCTCTTTGCACTGAGTGAGGCTGGTCTTTCATTCCAGCAGGTACTGGTAACAGAGCAATAAACATGCTTGAGGAGCCTGCTCCCGGCTCCTCAGGTGCCCGCGGCCTCGCGTGTGTTTTGTGGCCCTGCCGTTCACATGGGGCGCTCTCTGTGCTGTAACACTAACGGTTTGTTTTCATGCTTACAGACCAACAAGTCCTCTTGCCAGCGAGTTTCTCTATGTTCACCTTTCATCTCTGCTTCTCCTGAACCTACTAAGTGGATTCATCTTGCAAATATCATTGTAGAAAAACAAAGAGTAGGTCGAAGGAGATTGATGTCATTAAACATAGTTGGACTCTTTTATTTAATTACCACTTCAGAACATAGCAATATTTGGAAATAAAACATAATATTAAAGTTCTAACAATAGAAAAATTTATTAAAGATAATGTTTGTTGTCACTTGCTTTTCCCATTAAAGACGAATGTCCAAGGGCATTCTGTGTCCTCTTAGATGACATTCACTTGAAAGGAGAAGCGGAAAGAGCTGAGTCAGGGGAGAGAACATGATCAGTTTGAAAGTGAACATCGAGTGTAAATACCCAGCGGTGCTTGTTGAAAAGCAATGAAACGGCTGCTTTAATGATGGAAACACCCATAACTGCTCCGCTGAGCAGCAGCTCTTCCCATCCAGACCAGAAATGGTACGACAAAGCTTAGGTTTATTTGCAAACTTAGATTTGGGTTGCTCATTAAAATATTGCTGTGTGAAGAGGCTGGAGCGCTGTCCTGCGGCTGGCCTGCCCGAGTGGTCGCACGTGAGGGCGTGGTGGCTTAGGGGAGCACAATTCAGCTGAGCACGTGGCAGTTCACTGTTCCCGCTGGGAAGAGACAGTCGTCGTCAGGTGGCTTTTCCAGACCTGAGTCACAGTGAGCACATCCTGAGAAGCTGGGAAGGCCATCGGCTGGGTGCAGGTCCCTTCAAGCATTTCAAAGGGCTGCAGCCCAGAAGCTTCGCCAAGATGCTGCAGTCCACGCAGAGCCCCTGGGCTCATTTCAGTGGGAAAGCAAAACCTTGAGCACGGTGAGCCCAGCAGGGCCGTGCTCCCTTCTCCCAGCATCAGGTCTGAAGCAGAAGGCTCAGAGCTCCGCGCTTCAGCACCTCCACCTGCCAGCGGTCTCCTCTTTCTCTCCTCGCCCTTTGTGACTTGCTCTGTTTGCAGAGCTCAAGGCACATTTGTGGGAAGGGGTCCCCCAACGAGCTGGACTGGGACGTGCTGTCACCTGGACCCCATCGGGTCCCACAGGATGCTTGATGGCAGGGACCACAGCCCAGCTCCTACAGTGCCCTGCCCTAGAATCAGAGCCCTGAGCCAAGGGTTGCTTGAGCTTTGCCAGGACTGAACTGGACGTTCCAAGGAGCTTCTTTCTCAGGCTGGTGTGACTTCTTCAGAAACAAATTGACTTTCTGGCAGGAAATCTCTCGGTGTTCATTTGGAAAGGGAGAGGCTGGGACAGTGTGCTACATAGTCATCGGCCTTGAAATAGTTTATGATTTTTCCTGATTTTTCTTTCTCACTTTTCAAACTTTTTGCTGTAGACAAGCCAGCACCTCATTAACATTGGGGTGTGTTTCTTTACCAGTTGGCTCCCTTTCCTACACCGCTGTTTCTGACCGTGATGCTGTTACTTCTCATTTTCACCCCACGATGATCTTTGGTGCCTTCCTTACTTTTGTTTCACTTCCCCAACTTCACATCTAATCAATTGCCAAATCTTGCAGATTTTTCTTCAATTTTTCTCTCCTTTATCTGCCATCACCCACGTGGACTCAGGCCCTTGTTACCTCACTCCCGCAGCATTATGACGCCCTCCTGCCTTCTGACTGCATCTACACCCCAGCTGTTAGACCAGCCTTCTCAAGCCCCCGTCCTTGTCACTCACTGTGCGAGGACTGAGTTCCCACACGGGAGACAGGACAAGTGTCAGCCTGACGTTCAGGATGCCCCAGGGCAGGCCTCTGTGCTGGCTCTCGCATCGCCCCGGGCCTGTGATTTCTCTCAGGCACATGCCTCGGAGCAGAAGCGCCTCCTCCCTGGTTCCCGGCACTGCCTCCCCTGGGCCCTCGGCTCTGCCTCCCCCGTGACCCCCCAGCCCACCCGGCCCCGAGCGATCTCTTCTTCTAGCTGCGGTCTTGACTGATTAGACCCCTTTTTGGCAAATAACTGGGTACTGCCTTTTGATGCCTCTTACGTTTATGTCTGGAGAAATCCCATTATTGCACACGTGTATTGTTCATTTAGTTTTTAACTATGTATATCTTTCTTCCCCACAGAACATGCATTCATTGAAAAAAAATTTTGAAATTCTTAGATTTGGAGACCTTTGTTTCAAATAGTCTAGTCTCCCCTGGTGAGCGTCTGCCGGCTCTTCCTTCCGATGCCTTCATGTTACCTGATTCACTTCATTCCTCCCTCGGGCATCAATAATATTTCTTTTAATAAAGAAATTGTTTTCGTAATGCTTCAGCAAAGTAGTAAAATTTCTTCTAGTGTCTTGTTTTCTATGTAAAAGGTTTTTAAAACTTATTTTTTATTAGCTATTGGCCTTTGCCCCATTACCCCAATTGCTTCTAAAGAGAGGGGAATGTGCTCTGAGCTTCCTGAAGAGATTCCGCTTGTAACCCTGGGCTGCGGCTGTGTCTGAGGAGGCTGGGCTGCTCTACGCGACACGGGAGGGGGACAGGGGGTCTGGGGGAACCCAGGGCGGGTGGGCGATGAGGGGAGAAGAGAAGGGACGAGCCGCAAGCAACGGGGCGGGACTCGGGGACAGAAACACTCTGGGGGTTTCGAGGCTGGGTGACTGGGCAAGTGGCCCACCTCCATCCCCACACCAAGAACCTCCAACAGTGCGCCCCGTGTACCGACCCCGTGTAAGAATGGGGACCTGGGGGACTCAAAGGCGTGTTGTTTCACATCTGGGTCAACAAACCAAACAAGCTGCAAAGGCTAATGATGTGCCCTGGGTCCCAGGTGGGGCCTCTCAGTGTCGATAAGGCCCAAAGAGCTGCTGGTCCCCAGCGAGAGGGTGACCCAGCTCACGTGGGCACACTCCGCAGCTGGCCACTCTCCCACCGAGCACAACTCCGCATCCCACGCCTGCCAGCGGAGCTTCAGAAACTTTAAATGACGCTGAAAAGTGAAGGACTCAGGCCACGGTCCTGCTCTTCTCTCTGAGAATCTGGCGCCATCTGCACGGCGCCTGCTCTGGCTCCCTTCCTTCCTTGGCGGCCTCTGAGCTGCAGTGTGCAGCTGACTTGTTTTTCTATAATTTGCAATATTGCTCTGTGTTTGTGTGTCAGTTTTCTTTCAGAAAAACAGTTGCCCTGCTTCTCTCTGGTGTATGAGCCTTTGCCTGGTTCTTCAGTCATTAAAATGCTTGGGCCTCCGGTTACCCTCTAGATTTCAGGATCCTTGTCATCAAAATCAAAACCTGCACACCCAAAACTACCTGCACCTGACAGCTTGCATTCGGCCTTTTGTTAAGGCCTGTTATATGGTCTCTCATTACTTTGTGATTTTAAATTAATACTTGTTTATAGTAAGAAAAATTTTTAAGAACTTAAATGCCCAACTCTTACATAAATTGTTAAATAAATTATTAAGGTTAATATTGTAAAACCTTTAATATAGATAATAAGCTTATGAAGAGCAGTTGGGCAATGCTTATCTCTTTACCAAGCAATCACAGGTCTAGGAATATATTCTATGGAAATGATCAGAAAAATGGTTAAGGACTTATATACAAAGATGTCTCCTGAGCATGATTTATAAAGACAAAAACTGGAAACAACTTAAAGTATAATTGTAAAATTGAATACTATAGAGCCATAAAATCATGTTTTTAAGATTAAGTTTAATAAAAGTTCTCATGATTGAATGAAAAAATAAGGATATAAAAATATACATACAATTTGATCCCAAGTTCCATCTATATTCAATAAATGTTAACTTAGTATAAAACAAAGTACTTCTCACTCTATATATGTGTTTATTTGATTAAAATGACAATTGCATTATATATCACTGTTTTTCTGCTTTTATTTGTAATATGATAATACAAATGGCATCTGTTTTTCTAACATTTATTCAAACAGAAATGTATAGAGAAGAACTCTGTCGTGCTCTCCTGAGATAATCCCCCAAACCAACAGAGAGAGGTTACCCATGGAGACAGAGGTGGGTGATCTGGGTCTAAAAGGACCCCGGCCCTCCTGGATTCACCCAGCCATTAACATCTCACGGTAAATGTGTGATATGAGTAGAAATAGGAGTGCATTTAGTCAACACCAGGTGTTCAGAAAATCTTGATTCTGCAGACCTTTTATTATGAAGTGATTCCGAGAAGGTGCGGAAGCCTCAAGCAAGGATTACAAGATTCTTGCACTAAGTTTCCATCTACCAGAGAAGATTTTGAATGGTGAGGCCAATGAAGCAGAAACAGATGGCTCAAGTTTTCTTTGAAATGCAGACAGATTGAAGAGGAGGGAGTTTGGCAAAAATACATTTGGGGTTTGGCCAAACTAAAAACATTTGAGAAATGGTATGAAACACTGGGAAACATTAAAGTGCTCGAACACTCACACTAAGTGCAATGTGATGGATACACAAGGAGAGATGGACCTTGTGGAAACAGGGCCACAGTTTCTGGTCAACTGTCAAAGCAGCTGTTTCACGGAGCAAGATGGACAGTGAGGGCTGGTATTTCTACCTGGGCAACTAAAATTACCTGCAAAATCAAAATAAGTCACGCCATTGAAAGACCTGTGTGACTGAAGCTTGCTAAGCCTGTTTTCATTGTCTGGACTCTGAAGGCATTGGGATAGATCATCTGACACTCTTTACACACTGCTCCCGCTCCCTCTCTGGGAGTGAGACACATTTAAGCTGACTTTTGTAGAAAGCAAGAGAAAAAAGATATTTCTGATATTTTTTCAGTATCCATGGATAAACAACCAGATAGAAGATAAGTAAGGAAACAGAGGACATGAGCAACATAATAAACCAACCGGACATAGAGAACACGCTACCCGACAACGGCGCAGTAAACATTCTCCACAGCGCGTACAGGACGGTCTTCAGGACAGACCAGAATTCAGGCCACAGGTTAAGTCTCAATAGATTGAAAAGCTGGATATAATACAAAGTTTTCTTCTTTGATCATAATGGGATAAAATTAGAAATTAATAATAGAAGGAATCTCAAGGGAAATTACAAAATACTTAAAGATGAATGAAAATGAAAACATATCAAAACTTATGTGATACAGGGAAAGCAGTTCTGAGGGGGAGATTTATAGCTGTAAATGTTTATGTTACAAAAAGAAGAAAGCTCTTACATCAATAGGCTCCCTTGACAGTTAAGAAACTCAATGGCCCTGGATGGTGCGGCCCACACACCAAAGGGTCACGGTCCGATTCCCAGTCAAGGCAACTTACCTGGGCTGCAGGTTCGATCCCCCGCCCTTGGGGAAGGCAACCAATCAATATGTCTCTATCATGTCAATGTCTCTCTCTCTCTCTCTCTCTCCCTCTCTCCCTCCCTCTTTTCCCCTCCTTTTGCATAACAGTGCACAAGGATTCCAATTTCTTCACATCCTTACCAACTCTGGTTATTTTCTGATCTTTTGATAATAGCCATTGTTTTTGTTTGTTGTTTTTGTTGTTTTGCTAATCTTCACCCAAGGATTTTTTTTCCAGTGATTTTTTTTAGACAGGGAAAGAAGTTCAGTTGATGTGGAAGATAATATGTCAGTTCCTCAAAAAATTAAAAATAGAATTATCATGTGATCCAACAATTCTACTTCTGGGAGCATAGCCCAAAGAATGGAAGGGGAAGTCTTGAACAGATACTCGCACTCTCGTGTTCACAGCAGCATTATCCACAGCGGCCGAAAGGTCGACACCACCGGGTGCTCACTGGCAGGTGATGGGTGCTCAGTAGCACATACAGACAGTGCTCAGCTTTAAAGGGGGAGTAATTCTGAGGCCCGCTACAGCATAGAGAGGCTTTGAGGGCATTATACCAGTGAAACGTGCCAGTCATAAAAAGATCAATACTGCACGAGTCCACTCGTCTGAGATGCCCTGAGCAGTCAGCACTATAGAGACAAAAAGAATGGTGGTTTCAAGGGACTGGGAAGGGGGGTCGGGGGGGTTAGTGTTCAATGGGCACAGTTTTAGTTTTGCGAGATGACAAGAGTTCTAGAGGTGGGTGGTGCTGAAAGTTACAAAACCATAGAAATATACTTAATACCACCAAACGATGCCCTTACAAATATTACTATGATCAAACTTATATTACATGTATTTTGCCACAATTGAAAATAATTTAAATAAAATAATAAAGCTTTAAAAAGTAGTAGAAAACTTAAAAAATGAAGCCATGTAGAGCACAGTGTACCGAAAGTAGAGCAAGACGGCGAAGATGTAAAACAAGAAAGTTAAAAAAAAAATAGGTCCAACATTCAAATAACAGAATTTTTCAAAAGGTAGAGTGACAAAGTTGAGAAGAGAAACTCCAATGAAGGAATTTTAATTATTCTGTAGAAGCGAAGTACATAAATTTCTCGATTGAAGGAGACACTGAGCCGAAAACAGTTAATGGAGAGAGATCTGTGTCAAGACAAATCATTTTGAAATTTCAGAACAATGAGGACAAATAAGATCCCAAGATCTTCCAGGAAAAACCCCAACAACAGCAGCAATACCATCCACAAGTCACGAGAATGGGACAGGAACTAAAATTCAACTTTACTTTTCCCCGGGCAGCGATGCCAGCGGGTAGCTAGGAGATGATGCTTTCAAAATTCTGAAGGGACAGGATTTTCAACCCCAAATTCTATTTTCATCCAAATTATCAATTGAGAGGGAGCGTGCGAGGAGGGCCTTTTTTGAGTCCCCTTCTTGAGAGGGTGGGGAGATGAGCCGCACCCAATGCAGCCAGCAGGTCGGGGAAGGAAAGGCGGGGCCCGGGAAGCGGGCCTCTGAAGCTGGGGCGCGGGGAGCCGGCCTCGAGGAGGCTGCTGACGGCCTCGCGTGGGCGCTGACGGCCTGGCCCGGGCGCCACCCGCGTCGGGACAGCTCTCATTCGTCTGCACAACAAAGGGGGTCAGAGGATGGCGGCCTGAGCCTGAGGCTCCAAAGTCCCGGTGGAGGGTGAGAGGAGGACAGAAAGAGCTGCAGGGATGACTGCTGAGAGATGATTTAATGCTTTAAACTTATAAAAACCAAGAAAGCAATTGGAAGCCTTGCCCCCCGTCACTCATTTTAGATAAATGCAATTTGTGTTCTGAGGTTCTCTTTTCTTTATAAAATAGTCGTACCCTTCATCCAACCACACACATACTCTGAAACAATGGAAGCTTCTGGAAGGACGCAGGTAAGTGAGAAAGAACAGAGTCCCTTTATCAGGAGGAAGAGTATCAGGGGTCTTGGATGACTTCTTTTGGAAGAGGCTGAAGTGGGACCAAAGTCAGAGCTGCCCTTAGATGCACACGCCTACTTCATCCTATGCCCGCATCCCTGGCAGCTCACCTTCGTAGGAGCAACCAGACGCAGAAAGTGAGGTTGGAATAGAGAAATATGTTCGGATTTAGGTTTTGCACTGCTCTGCAGCGGGGGCCTGGGCTCCTTTCGTGTCCCCGGGTCCTGCCCCACTCCACCTGGTCCTGGATGGGCATCAGTAGGGTGATAAGGCAGGAGAATCTAGAAGGCATGGGTGCCCACTAGTACAGGGCAGAAAAAAGATTAGGGTGCAGGCTCCTGGCTGTCTCAGGGTAAAGCTGGGTGCTGTCCTCAGTTCCTGGAGGGGGAGAGGCCTTCACACTCTGCAAAGCAGCCTTCGGGCTGAGCGTTTGCCAAGCTAGTGTCTCCTTTCTCCTCAGCAGAGGGTATCTGCAGGGGGCCCGGGGAGAACGGCCAGGATGGTGAGGAGACGTCAAAACAGAAGAGAAAACCCGAGCCCTCCTGTGCATCAGCGATGAAAAATGTGTCTGTACGTGTGAAAGAATCTATAAATGGAAATAACGCACCCTCGACGGGTGGCTTAACGACAAGATACAGAATAACTTCAGCCAAACCAGTAGCAAGCACTTGTTGGTTTGTCTACAAGAAGAACACCTGAGAGCCAAGAGTTTAAAAACAGCTAAGATCCATCAAAATATCAAATTAAAGAAAATCACCGTGGACTATGCAAAGCCAGAGATGCTTTCACATGGCACCATTGTACATGCAGAAATAGATTACATTTCAAAGTTTAAAAAAATATTTTCATTGTGAAATTATTTTAAAACATAGAGGAGTAAGAGACATTCTAAAATCTATAGATAATCATCTAAGCTTATTGGTACTTTGTTAGTTTGAATGCTTTGTTGAATAACAGATCTGTTCCTGTTATAAAAAATCACTCAGAATGCCTTTAACAATAGAAAAACCCAGAGATAGTTCTTCAGGTGAGATCTGATCTGGCAGCAGGAGTGATGCGGGAGCCAGTTCTCTGGGCTCCGCATTCGGCTCTGTCCAGGCGGCCTGCTGCCCCTCACGGTCACAAGGTGGCTGCAGAAGCTGCCCTGGCTCCATGCTTCCAGGCTCAGATCCAGCAGAAAATTGAGAGTATTCTTCCAGAGAACTCAGACAAAAGAGCCTGGGTCCATCCCTGAACCAAGGTCTGTGGCCAGGAGAGTAAGAAACACCGATTGGTTCAAGTGAGCAAAGGGGCACCATTGAACCTGGGGCGAGCTTCCCGTAGATGTGGCCGGGGAAGCAGTCACCTGCCAGTTACCCAGACCCCGAGGACAGCATGGGTGTGGGTGAGAGTGGACGACAAAATTCCCCCATACGCCCACAGCCCTTAAGACTTCTTCTATATATAAATATACATTTTTTCCAAAATAGAATTATAAGAAATATTTTTTATAAAAATCTTCTTTCTTAGCATAAAAGTATGTGACAAACTTACTGAGAAATATATTCAACCTTTTAATAAAACTGTGGTTTTCATTAGCATATTTACATTACATTCTGGGATACACATTCCAGGAGAACAGTTAAAAGGTAACTTTACTCAGTATTTTTTTACTGTTAGCAGCCATGTGGACAAAACAAGCTGGGTAAATCACAATTCTGTGAGTGACATATATAAAGTAATTTGGAAATAACTGCACAGTTTGGAAGGGTAAACATGACTAAGTATGGTGCCAGATGGTACTAGACGTAGGGGGGTGGCCACCTCCTAAGTTACATAAATGTCTAATCACCATGTTGTACACCTGAAGCAAATATAATATTGTCAATCGTAACTGGAAAAAAAAAAACTTTTTTAAAGAAATCATGTCCTCCAGAATAGGAAGAAGTTTTGTGCTCATGAATACAAACTTTGCTGTTTCCATGGGTGCTAGGTACATGTTGGTTCAAAGAAAAAAGTTTAAAAATATGTTTGCTAAGGCTGCCCTAACAAGCATCCCAGACTGCGGGGCTTAAGCAGCAGACATTTATTTTCTCGGTGTGGAGGCCCGGGGTCCGACAGGCTGATTTCTCCTGAGGAGTCTCCTTGCTTGCAGACGGCAGATTCTTCCTCTGCGCCGCGTGGCCTTGGTGCTCTTCCCGGTCCTATGGGGTGCAAGCCTGACGGGTTAGAGCCGTCCCAGTAATCTCATTTTCAGTTAAAGGCCGGTTTCCTGGGTGAGTCTGATGAGTCTGAGAGCCACTGTTCTCGGCCAGTCCACAGAAAAATCCCTGCCGCCCATTCTCCTTAGAAACAACTGGCTCGGGGCCGCCTTCCCACCACACTGTAGACCCCCACGGCGGAGGCCCGGCCATGCTCTCATTTTAGGGGGTCGGGTGGCTAACAGCGCCTGCCGCATGTAAGCTTCCCAGCTCACTAAGATGAAAACATCTGTCCCCAGCCTCCTTGTTTATAGATGGGGGGGGGTGACCCCAAAGCCCAAAGTCTGCGTGCAGTTTCATCCTGCTTCAAAACATGTCGGGCATTTACCGTTGACTGACTGGTATTTTGGTATACTGAGTCAGAGGGCAATGACGTGAAATTAGGGCTGTTCAGACTCTTGGGTATTTGGTAACAATCTTAATTACCCCAGTCTGTGGAACTCAATCCTAATTTATATTTTCTAGAACACCTTCATTCTGCTTAAAAGTTATCACCAATATCGATGCAAACTTAGTGTCTTTCTCATTAGAATATCTATCCATGTTTCCTTTATACAATATGTTTATATTTAAAAATATTTTCTCCTTGCCCTGGTCAGAGTGGCTCAGTTGGTTGAGAGTCATCCCATGCACCAAAAGGTCGCCCGTTCAATCCCCAGTCGGGGCATTGCCCAGGTTCCGAGTTCAGCCCCTAGTTGGAGTGTGCAGGGGGCAACGAATTGATGACTTTCTCTCTCTTTCTCTCTCTCTCCCCCTTCCTTTCTCTCTAAAAAATTCAATAAAAATATATATAAATGTATTTTCTCCTTTAAAAATTCCTCACAATTTTGCAAATGAACCACAATTGTTTTCCTGGGAGTGGATATTTTAATTCATCCGCTCTCATACCACGATCAACTTGGGAACAGATGTGTTTCTTCAGTAAACCTGCTGTAATTTCAGAGGTTGTGCTTTTCCCCCTCTCCCTATTTACTTCACAAGCACAAAGTGGTTATATACTTTTGCAAAAACAACATTAAGTGAAGTGAAACATGAAATTTGTGTGAGCATATACGGTGGGAGTTCAGTAGAGAAAGCGGAGCATTTTAGGTAGAGAGGCGCTCCTGCTCCCCCACCAGGCCTCAGGCCCCTTCTTGGCGAGGGAAGGGTGGCCCCCTGGGCCCAGCCCCGAGGGCAGCCTGGGGAGACAGAGTCAGCAGCAGGGGGAGGAGGCAGCTGAGGGGGGCAGAGCTCGACACAGCCGGGGCGGGGCCAGCCCGAGGCGCCTCCGGAGAACGAGCGCGGGCCACAAAGCACCTGCTCCCCACCCGAAACGTGCCAACCTTGGGGCAGGTGGGCACGGACCCCACGCAGCAGCTGTGAAAACGAGCAGCAGTGTCCCAGATTCCATCGCCTTGTTTTCTTGCCTACATGCCTTGCAGGGAGACTGCAGTGCAAACGCTCTCCCCTTCAGTTATTGCTTAAGAAGGCCGAGAGCGATTATACCATGATTAACCAATAAAGCATTGATTAGTGCCAGAAACTATTCCAGAGACTTGCACATGTGCACGTTAACTTTAATGTCTGGAGAAGTTAAAACAATAGCAAGTAACTTTCAGATTTTAACTAGAAAATTGGCTGAACTCATAGAGGTCGTTCATTAGATCACAGTCTTCCTGAGGGCATGGATTATATTTCATTTATCTCTGAATTTCTTATGCAGATTGACATGATGACTGATTCATCTTAATAGTGTCAGTTAAACTGAAGTGATTTTATTGAATGGAGTATCAGATATGCCTTGAATTAAAAAGCAACAACAAATATCTCAATATCATACCCATTCAAAATGTATGTTAATTTGCTTTATATAGTAAAATTCAGTTAATATGTTAGGTCCCCCTGGAATCTCTGTCTTGAGTTACATGTAATTTCCAGTTACATACATGGAATCAAACTGAGCTCACTTCACATGTTAAGTCTTAAGGAGTCAATACTTAAAATGACAGGCTTTTATTTTTTATTTTTTGAGGAGATACTTTGTTTTAAAATTTTGAGCTGGTAAAATCAAAAGACAGTACCATTCAGAGTTCCCTTATTGCTCAAAGAGAATATACATCTGTTGTTTTTAAAAGTTTCTCTCTTCGTCCCACAATGTTAAAGATGAAGCATGATTGTGTCCCTGCCTATAATAAGCAACAGGCAAAATAAATAAACAAAAAACCAAATAAATAAATTCTTAAAACCAAGTTAGTTACCCAACTTCAAAACTTACTATGAAGCTACAACAATCAAGATCGTGTTGTATTGGTGAAAGCGGAGAGAAATAACCTCCTGGAACAGAATAGAGAGCTCAGAGAGAAAATCACAATGTAATCAAGTGACCTTTCACAAGAAAGCAAAGGCAATGCAATGGAAAAATGATAGGTTTTCAGTTTTTCCACAAATGGTTCTGAAACAGCTAACATCCATGTGCAAAAAAAAAAAGAATATGTAGACCCCCAGCCTTATTCCCTTCACAAAAATTAATTCAAAATGAGCTATAGACCTAAACTATACAAATTTTAGAAGATGGCCAAGGACATTGGGTTTGGCAACGATATCTATAAAGATGTGACATCAAGAGCTTCATCCATAAAAGAAATAAAATGGTAAGTGGAACTTCATTAAAATTAAAAACTTCTCTGCAAAAGAGACTGCTCAAAGCATGTAAATCAGAATATACAGAGAATTCTTAAAAGTCAACAACAAGAAAGCAAGTAACTGATTAAAAAAATGGACAAAACATCTTAACAGACACCTCACCAAAGAAGACATACAGATGGCAAATAAGCACATCAAAGGATGCTCTGCATCATTTGTCATTATGACCATGCGAATTAAAATGAGGTAGCACTGTACACTCATTAGAATGGCTAAAACCAAAACACCGACACCACCAAATCCTGGCCAAGGTGTGAGCTGCAGGAGCGCTCCTTTATGGCTGGTGAAGGTGTAAGTAAATGTGACCCACAGTAGTCACCCTGCGGTGTGAATGCCTGCCATCAAGGCTTGATTTCCCAGGCATCCATTCCAAAGGCATCGTCTTAAATAAACGCCTTGAATGTTTCGGCTGCAGGACAGCTGCTGGCGCACAGCCAGATAAGGCACCAGGCTGCCCTGGCCTTCACGTTCTCTCTTTGGGAACCCTGGGCAACCTAGATAACTGGCCGCTTGAGTGAGCCTGCCTTTTCCTTTCCATGCCCTAACTCCCACTCTTATCTTTTGAGTTTGCTAATAAATAGTGAACCCACAAAACCCTAGGCACCCCACCCTTGTACCTCACCTAACAAAGGCAGAGACTGAGGTCTGCATGCCATCCCGCTCTCTCCACCAGTGACCTCTGTGTGGCCTTCAGACATGCCACGATGCTCTAGAACCTGTGAGCAATAAATATTGTTCCTCAAAGTTCCCCGATGGTTTTGCTGAGGTGCATCTGAAATCATAATTCAAGAATAAAAAGACAAGAATAATAAGCTGTCAGGCTATGAAAGACACAGAATAACTTTAAATGCGTATCACTAAGTGAAAGAAGCCAGTTTTAAAGGCTACACACTGGGTGATGCCAGTGACATTCAGAAAAGGTGGAGCTCTGCACACAGTAGAAAGGTCAGCGGTTGCCAGAGGTTTGGGGAGAGAAGCAGGAAACCATGGGACATAGTCATCTCAGGTGATGAATAAAGAAAAATTGAATTTATTTAAGGAAAGGGGGATGGGGATACCCAAAGGGAAGGCTACACAACACTGAGACAAAGGGTATTGGGTCCATGATGGCAGCAAAAATATACTTGGGATGGTGAGACAAGGAAGAGCACAGAAGAAGCAACAGGAGAACCTGGGCCGGGCTGCTCTGGCTCACTGAGAAGTTGGAGAGAGAGACGGGGGCCTTGGAGACAGGTTCAGGGGATAAGCCCAGGACTAACTGCCGCTGCCCACTGCTCCCCTGGTTGCAAGTTTCATGGGGTCCCCTCGGAGGGGTGCAAGGGGAAGGAGAGGGCACTGGTGTGCTCCCATGGGGGGTGTGCATAGTGGGTCCTTTGTCCTCAGCATATTTATCTCTTTCTTGCAGGTGGGAATCTGAGGGGAGGTTTCAGGGGAGGGTGTCAATAGAATATTCATCAGCTTCCCAGGTGCTCTTTCAGGGTCATAGTCTCCACTGATTGGTCATTAGTCAGTGTATCTGGTCCTGAGGCAGCCATGGTGCCTCTTGTCTGGTTTTGCTGCTTTTCTAGACCTGGAGCTGAGATACAGTTGAGGCCTAGATGCTATCTTTCGGGAGGAAACACTCAGGGGGTCTAAACCGCATGACCAGCAATATGCTAGGGAAGGACAGGTTTCCCTGGGGACAAGGTTCTTATTTTCCCAGTCTTGCCCCTTGCTAGGCATCAGGGGCTTTCTGCCCTGGTGAGTCTCTGTACCTGGCCCATCATCCATGCTCTGCTCATGTCTGTCTAACAGTTCATTTGGGCTGTGAAGTTAGAATAGTTTTAACTAAAGATTTTCAGCATGGGTAATTTGCTTTGTACTATTTTAGCTCCAAGTCCAATAAATAGCATATCTGCTTTTATTTTAAACTCCTAGTTTATTTTTGGCACATAGATTAATTTCCCAGGATAGATTTATACGTACATAAAAGTGCCTACTAGAAGTTTATATTTGAAACCCAAGGTTGTCAATTAATGTATCTATGATGAATGTCTACTAGAAAGTAAGCAGTCACCAGCCACGGCTGGGATTAGTCTAATCCCCTAGCTCTCCAAGATGCTTTGTGTGGAATAAAGACATAATGCGTATGACCTACTTAGCACAGTGCATGGTCATGTGGGAGGGGGTAAAAGGAAAAGCGCCCAATTCGAACTAGACTATAAACGCCTATGAAATTCTGTAGGTCCAAAGGGAATTTTATACAAACCCTTCCTCCCTTTCTGTCCACATCGGCCCCATTCCCATCCTCAGAGGACTTAGCAGGCACATCTGTGTCCTTCAGGGACATCGTGTCTCTTCTTGTTACTCTAGTTAACAGAGTGCACATGGTCTTCTGCGTTCCCTTGTAAACATGCCTGCTGCTCTCTGGGGGATTAGCTCTTTTTCTTTTATGTTCTACTTAAAGTTTCTACTCTTCTGAGGTCAGTTTTGGTATTTTACATTTTCCAAGAAAATCAGCTGTTTCATTTTATTAAATTTTTCAAGTTTATTCTCATAAAGTTGAGCAAAGTCACATTTTATAATTTTGGAAAATATTTTATTTCTTTTTAAGAAGATAATTGTAGGACATATTACATAACCCGGAAGTTATAAAATAATATACTGTACAAATAAGCCTCCCTTCTATCTCTGTTTCAGGCACTCAGGAGCTCTTCCTGGGTAACCCCTATAAGCAGCTTATTTTACAACCTTACAAAAATATCCTATATAGTTGGCTTGCAGTATCCCCATATGGACAGTTGTAATGTCAGATCTTACATATTTATGTTCAGAAAATATCTTACTTCACTGCTCACTCTTCATGAAGCTGCCAGTCCACAAAGCGATCGGATGCCTACTTCGCCCTGCAATGTTATCCATTAGAGTGACATTCAAGTGCTACCCTAATTCCTTACTGTTTCTCCAGTCCTATTCCCCAAGGTAACTGGATCCTCGGAGAGCTTCCAATTTAAAGATCGAATCTCAGCTGGCAGCTCAGGGCAATGGAGAAAGTAGAGACCCAAAGTTTCTAAACTAATGCAGTTGCTTTTATTCTGCACAACTTTACCTTGTATTGAAAATTCAGGAAAAAACAAAACAAAGCACTTCCATGCTGTGTAACATTTTGGGGTGAGGATCTATATTCCTAGAATGGTTTTGCTCAGTTATGTAAACAGCCAGCATAGGGCACCTACGAACAGTTACCCGAAGGAACGCGCAGCTGGGAGGCAGCACTGACTGCGAGGAAAGAGGGGCAATAGCCAAGAGCAGCAGGCTGTTTGTTTTTTAGCATTTATGAAAAACACATAGTAGTCCTCAAATGCACACAACATCGATGAAATTCTTTTTTTTTAAATTTATAGCCAGCAAGATGGCAGAATTATTTATTTCTGTGAATTCTTTAGTCAAATAAGTTTTTGACAATATGTTCGATATTGAGGAGGGAAGAAGAAAAATAAAAAAACAAGCAGAGTGAAAGGTGTTCTGAGAGACCCTCGGAGCATTAGTGACAGTGAAAGTGAGGGTGTGAGGCTCCTGCCTTGGCACACCGAGCACACTGTTAGAGAAATAGAAAGCTGCTTCGGAACCAGGGAGCCCAACTGCCAGCATTCAGGGGATTTGAGCTCATAGGCTGAAGTGGTAATTATTTAAAGTTAAAACACTATAATAAATTCAAACTAAAGTAAAGACATAGGAGAACTGAAGACTAAAGGCTGGCAAGAGAGACTAGAAGAAATCCCACTGTCTCTGGCCAGTTACAGGAGACCATGGATTCCTTTGTTTTGGCAAAACAGGAATGGGGTCACCTGGTGAGTCAATCCCAGAGGTGGGGACACTTTTAAAGCCTTTTTCAGTTTTGAGTTATTTGTTTTATAACTTTCTCGGTTTTTTTTACTGGATGTGTTCTATGACAAATTAAGAAATAGATCACATTTTTTCTTTGCTTCTTAAAAGTTTTTGAAAAGGGCTTCCTTTTTAGAGATAACAGAAAGATAACTTTGCCATAACGTGCCAACTTCAGTGATCTGCCGCATGGTGCATTTTCTAACTGTGCTTGAAAGCACTTTATAGTCATCTGCCTCCTTGGTGACAAGAACTGCCTTTGAATGCCCCGGCATGAGAAGTTAAACAGTCTTCTCTATTCCCCCTGAAAGGGCAAATTATTGGTTGGTTTTTTATTTTTACACAAAGGTACATAGTTTTCCATGTGTTTAAGTCATATATGAATCTAACTCCACAAAATACTTCAGAACCCCTGACTATCTTGAATTTGAAAAGTGCTATTTATACACAATAGACTATTACATAGCAATAAAAAAGAATGAAACCTTGCCATTTGCAACATTTGATGGACCTAGAGGGCATTATGCTAAGTGCAATAAGTCAGGCAGAAAAAGACAAATACCAAATGGTTTCACTTATAATGTGGACTCTATAAACAAAGCAAAACAAACAACCAACCCAAAAACAGACTCATAGAAACAGAGACCAAAGGGATGGTTACGAGAAAGGAGGGGGCGGGCAGGTGGGTGAGAAGTGGGTATTGTGATAAGTTTACACGGCCACATGACGACCAGGATTAGTGGGGGGATCACACTGCATGGTATAGAAATGTCGACGCACCCTATTGTACACCTGAAACTAATGTAACTAATATAATATTGTGTACTAACTGTACCTAAAATAATAATTTACAGAAAGAGGACAATGAGCTTGGGAATTTGGGCGGCCGTGAGAGAGAACTTCCTGTAGCTAACCTATGGGCCCTCCTACCTTGGTGACTAGGAGAAACCAATTTTAAGCCTAAGCCTGCAGAGAAGCTGTATTACAGGGGGAATGGTGCTTTCAGCAAACGGTTCATTTTTAATCTTACTGAAAATATGACTTCTGCCTTGGGTGGTTAAGTCTTAATTTTCTCATCTGGGAAGTGGACATAAATATTCAAACGGGGGAAAATGTCATTTTGAGGGTACAACGAATTACTAAGGGTGAGTGGCTGGCATGTGTGGTGCTCAATGAATGCGAGCTCCCGTTTTGCTCATCTGGTTAAGTGGTTTGCAGCTCTATTTCGTTTCTGTTGTTGTTTTTAGAGTCAATTCTAAGATGGTGTGGAGCGAGAATTAAATTTTTGGTCAAAAAATTTTTTTAAAGAGAATATAGTTCTGTGCAGGATGTCATTAGTGGGGGTGGATGTGCACGTGGGGGCAGCAGGTATGTAAAAAATATCTGTATTTACTGCTTAATTTGCTGTGAACCTAAAACAGATTAAAAATAAAGTCTATTTGTTTAAAAAGAGAGAGAATATATATATAAAGAAAAGCTAAAGGGAAAGATGTTTTAAAAATAATTTGTAAACAGAAAAAATAGTGCATGAAGACTGATAGAAACAAAAGCCTGTGGCATCTAGTCCCAAACCACAAATTCTTTACTTCCACCTATTTTGGGGGACAGAAACACATGACTTATCAGTAGAAAAGCTTACAACTTAGTGTTTTATCGCCTCTTGCCTGTGGGGGTTGCCTGTATGCACAGGTACCTGCATGCATTTTAACTAGCAATCTGGGCAGTTTGGGGTCCCCTCTTCATAACTTGGTCTCCCTCTGTGAGAGTTTATCTGGCTCTACCCAAGCTATAGTCGCCCTAGTAACTACTTACTTCAATATTTTGATTTTTTTTTAAACACACAAAACATGTTCTAACACTAAAGAAGCATGATTAAGTGAGTGCCCATAAAGCCTTAGGCTAACATTCTTAGGTAACACAAGCTTATGAGGACACAGCTTGGGCGTGGGGTGGGGCTGGTAGGTTAAATTTAATTGGGTATGCTTTATTGGGTAGTTTCACTTTGTGTTAAGGAGGGGGTCTTAGACCAGATGATAATTACAGCAAGCTATTCAATTTATATAGAAAAGTGTTTAAGATGATATCAGTAGACTTAAGCAATGTTTACATTTTATATTTGGTGTACAGTTCCCTATGGAGACAGCCTTTATTTTTAATTTAAATTTTATATTGTTGACACTATTGCAGATGTTCCCCCATCCTCCCCCTTTGCCCACCTCCACCCAGCACCTGCCCCCTACCTCCCCTTGTCCTCACCACACTATTGTGTGTGTCCATGGGTTATGCAAACATTTTTTAACTAATCCCTTCATCTTCCTTTCTCCAGTCTTCCCCTCTCACATTTCTCAGTCTGTTCCATGTTTCCATGCCTCTGGTTCTATTTTGTTCCTTAGTTCATTTTGTTCATTAGATTCCACATTTTAGTGAGATCTCTTTCTCTGACTGGCTTATTTTGTTTAGCATAATAATCTCCCAGCCCATTCATGCTGTCACAAAGGGTAAAAGTTCCTTCTTTTTAACAGCTGCATAGTATTCCATCATGTAAACGTAGCACACTTTTTTATCCACTCATCTACAGATGGGCACTTGGGCTGTTTCCAGATCTTGGCTATTGTAAATAACCCTGCAATGAACATAGGGGTGGATATATTCTTTCTCATTGGTGTTTCAGGATTTTAAAGATATATTCCCAGAGTGGGATCACTAGGTCAAAGGGAAGTTCCATTTTTACTTTTTTGAGGAAATTCCATACTGTTTTCCTCTTTTTCAACCAGTCCCTTTAACATTTTTTGGAATGTTGGTTTGGTGGTAATGAACTCCTTTAACATTTTTTTTTTTTGTCTTGGAAGCTTTTTATTTCACCTTCAGTTTTAAATTATTGCCTTGTTGGATGGAGTAGTCTTGGTTTCAGGTCCTTACTTTTCATCACTTTGAAAATTTCATGCCAATCCCTTCTGGCCTGATGTATTCCTGTTGAAAAGTCAACTGACAGTCTTATGGGAGCTCCCTTAGAGGTAACCGTTTCTCTCTTGCTGCCTTTAAGATTCTATCTTTGTCTTTAACCTTTGCCCTTTTAATTACAATGTGTCTTGGAGTGGGTCTCTTTGGGCTCGTCTTCATTGGGGCTCTCTGTGTTTCCTGAACTTGTGTGACATTTTCCTTCACCAAGTTAGGGAAATTTTCTGTCATTATTTCTTCAAATAGGTTTTCTATCCTTTACTCACTTTTTCTCCTTCTTAAACCCCTATGATGTGGATATTGTTATGTTTCATGTTGTCCCAAAGTTACCTTAAAGTATCCTGTTTTTTTTAAATTATTTTTTCTTTTTGTTGCTCTGTTTGGGTGTTTTGTCTACTATGCCTTCCAAGCCAATTATTTGATTCTCTGCTTCATTCAGTCTGCTTTTAATTCCTCCAAGTGTATTCTTTTTAAAAAATTATTTATTATTATTATTATTTTTTTTTTAAATCCTTACCAGAGGATATTTTTTCCATTGCTTTTTAGAGAGAGCAGAAGGGAGAGAGAGAGAGAGAGAGAAAAAACACTGATGTGAGAGAGACACATCGATTGGTTGCCTTCCACATGACCCCCGACTGTAGCTGAGGATTGAACCTGCAAATCGAGGTATGTGCCCTTGACTGGAATAGAACCCAGGACTCTCTAACCACTGTGCCAAACTGGCAAGAGCTCCAGTGTATTTTTGGTATTCTTCATTTCCAGCTGGTTCTTGTTCATGGTTTCTATGTCCTTTATTCTGCTGATGTAGTTCCTACTAAGTTTCTTGTAGTTCTCACTAAGTTTCTTGAGCAACCTTATAACCATTACTCTGAACTCTCCATCTGGTAAATTGCTTGCCTCCATTTCATATAGCTTCTTTTCTGGAGATTCCTCCTTTTCTTGCATTTTGGGGTTGTTCCTTTGCCTCCCCATTTTAGCTGACTCTGTGTTTGTCTCTATGTATTAGATAGAATTGCTATGACTCCCAGCCTTCATGATCTCCCAGTCTTCTCTTTGATCCCCTGAGCTGGGTGCTCTAGGAATGTCCCTTGTGTGGGTTATTTGTGCCCTTCTGTTGTAACTGGGTTTTGAATGTTGTTGTCCCATTTGTGGGTGGGATCTCCCCTCAGGCTGGCTGGCTGGTTGTGCAGGTGCTGACAGAACAAAACAAAACACAACACTACAAACAAGAACACAAACAAAAACATACAAAAAAACCCCCGACAACAACAAAAACCACACAAAAGAAAAGAGAATTAGGAAAGAGAAATGAGAACAAGAATAATAAAACAAAAGAAAAAAAATACAAGAAGAAAAAAATGGGAAGAAAAAAGACCATGAAAGGAAAGAGGGGAGAGGAAAAATAGGAATAGAGAATACGAGAAGGAAAATGGTATAAAAGAAAAGAGGAAAGAAGAAGTATGATAAGGCAAAAAGGAGAGAAGAAAGAAAAGAATTAAGAAAAGAAAAAATAGAAAAAGTAGTCAGAAAATGAAAGAGAAAAATAAGAGATATGAAAGAAAAAAGAGAGAAAAAATAGTAACTCAGCAATAAAAAAGGAAAAATAAAGACAATAATGAAAAAAAAAAAAAGCTATGTGAAGTTCATCTCAGCAAGGTGTAGTGCCCGCTGGAATCTCCCTCTGGGTCCTGCTCTTTTGTTGACTGAGGCTGACTGTTTTGTTGGCTGGTTCTGGAACCCCTGGGAGGTATTTTGGTGCTTCTCACTGTCAGAAGCTGTCCATGTTTGACTCTCAGCAGCCTGTTCAAAGCTTCAAGCGATCCACAGCTTGTTGCTGCCTCCGCAGGGCTTTGTTGTGGATGGGAGGGGCCCACCTGCTCTCTAGGGCGGATCTGTTAGCAGAACGGGGCCCAAGGTTGGGTCAGCAAACATCCCAAGGCACGTAGGGCTGAGCCTCTGCTCACCCACACCTGCTGGTCAACTTCTCAGACTCAGTCACTGAAAAGGCTGTTTCTGAAAGGTATTTTGGCAGGATAAGGAGGATGAGACCTCTGGGTCTCCCATTAGGAGGTGGTGCCATTCAGATTTCAGGGAATACAGTGGGTGTGTTCCCCACTCTCAGAGTCACACATCTGAGTCTGTTTTGGAACATTTCCTTGACTTCAGCAGGGCAGAGACCCTCCTTTGCTGTCTGGTGGGGTCTGCTGGAAGCGAGGAGTTTCTGTCAGCTCTCCCATGAGGGGGAATCGCCAGTCAGGGTCCCAGAAAAGTTGGGGGGAATGGCCCCACCTCAGAACCAGTCATTGGTGCCCTCTGAGACTGCCCAGACCCGTAGGCTTGGCCTCTGCTGCTGCCTTTTAGCAGGGGTCAAGATGCAGGGTGGGTGAGCAGTATTCCCAAGGCTGAGGAGAGTGGGATTTCTGAGGGTGGGGTGAGCTGTGTCACCCAGGAAGGGGTAATTGCCTTTCCCCAGGCTGTTGTTGTTGGGAGGGGTTTGCACCTATCAGAAAAAATGGCTCTTGTGTTATGGGGGTCAGGAATGACCAAGTGAAGGTATCTGCGCCACTGCTCTTCCAAGTCCCCCCAGTGCCTCCCACCCCAGACTCTCTTCAGGCAACTTCAGTCCACACCACCCTCTCTCCTCTGAAGCCCAGGGTGAGTAGCTGCAAATAAAAATCTTGTGCTCTGGCTAAAAAAAATAAATAAGTTGCTTTGTCTCCTCAAGCTTCGTCTCTCCCTGGAGGATAGAAACCCCACCACCTCTCATGGCTGGATGTTACATGGGCCACTGTTCTTGGCTTTGGTGCTCCAGGTTGGAGAGCCCAGCTTGGGGTCCAGGCCTTGCTCCTCTCAGGGGGAACCCCACTGCAGTGGAAGCATGCCTCCTCACCCTTGCCTGCCACCCATGGGACCTGGGCCAACCGCTCTAGTGAACCCCACCCTTCCTACGTGTCTCAAGGTAGTTTCTGCCCTTCCTTGTTAGAAGGCTCCTCTAAAGCTACTCTTCAGATGGAAAATTAAAGTTAATGTTCCCCAGTTTAGTTTTATTTCCAGTTTGGTTCTGGGAGGCTGTGCAAGAAAGATCCACCGACTCTGCCACCATCTTGAAACCCCCTGGAGAAAAAATCTTAAGCTGAGATTCCATACATCTGGGTCAAAAACTCAGTTCAGTACTTCAGATATGCTTTGGCAGCAGAGTTTCTGAGCGTTATGACTGTTTATATTCCAAGGCAGCATTTTTTAGTGTTTCCTGGGGTTTTGACTGTATTACTCTTTGGAGAGTAGATAAACTCAAGCCATCATTATAGTACAAAGCTAAACACTGCCATAATATGCCTCCAGGTCACATTCCCACTTGCCCCAGAATGGGAACAGAAATGTGGAAGTGATCTGCAGACAGAAATTCCAAATTTCTTGGTGAAAATATAAAAAGTGCTCACCTTACCATCTGGCAGGGAGTGATGTTCAATGACTGTGTTGAGTGAATGGAATTCAACTGTCAACCCCTCAGTTTTCTGCTAATATCCTGCTACGTTCACTTCGTTAAGGGGTTGACTTACTTATACTCTGAATTGGTTCCCCATGATTCTCCCCATTCCCTTCTATAGCTACCTGTATGGTACCTGTGGCAGTTGGGGTTCTCCATACAAGGCTGCCTCAGGAAGAACAGGGCCTCGGGTGAAGAGGTTCCCCGCAGCCAAGGCAGACCCTGAAGGAGCTAATAGCTGGAAGTATCTGTCTCCTTACCCCCCACTGAGCAGCAAATTATTTCTTGAAGGGCAATCTGGGCAGGGCACTTTGCCTTTACCACAAGATCTCTTACTTCCTTTGCACCTAGGTCCGAGGAAGAGCCGTGACTCTCTCTCCCAGGGGCTCATAATTTTTCATCCGTTCTGAGGCTTCAGTGATCACCATTCTTGAATGTCTTAACATCTTTAACTTCTTTCTTCTGACTTGGTCCTCTCTGGATAGAGTCATTCTAAAGCCTCTTCTGTCAGATGAATTATTTTTTTGACCATCTCTAATTTTAAGATACTGGTCTACTGCCTTTCTTCCTTCTACTGTCAAGCTTCTAAGAGTAATATATTGTATCTCAAATCTTAATCATTCCTTTTTTGTCGGTAAAAGCTTTACTGAGATATAATTCACTCATTTCAAGTGTGCAATTCAATAGGTTTTAGATATTCACAGATATGTACAAACATCCACATAGTCAATTTTAGAATATTTATAACACTTCAAAAAGAATAAACATTTACCCTTTAGTCCCCCAGTTTACCCCTGAAACCTTAAACAATGTTTTGGCCTCTGCAGATCTCTGAGTCTATAAACTTTGATTCTGGGCATTCATATGGATGAACCATATAATACGTGGTCTGTATGACTGGTTTCTTTCACTTAGCATAATGACCTTGAGGTTTATTTATGCTGTAAAATATATTAGTGCGTCATTTCTTCTTATGGGCAGGTGATGACTTGTTTTTATAGATATACCACAGTTTGCTCATCCATCCATCAGCTGATGGAGATTTTAGGTTGTTTTCACCTTTTGGCTACTATGAAAAATGCCTTTATATAAACATTCACCTACAAGTTTTTGTGTAGACATATGTTTTTATTTCTCTTGCATATATACCCAAGAGTGGACTTATAGGGCCATATGGTAATTCTGTATTAATTTCTTGAAGAAATGCCAGACTTTTCCAAAGTACTGTGACATTTTGCATTCACACCAGCAGTGTTTAATTGTTCTGATTTATTGACTCCTCAAGACTCTTGTTATTATCTGACTTTGATTATAGCCATCCTGTGGGTATAAAGTGATCTCTCATTATGGTTTTGATTTCTATTTCTCTGATGACTTATGAGTTCAAACATTATTTATGTGTTCATTGGTCATTGGTCAGAGAATATTCAAAAAAATATAAAAATTAAAGAAAACTAATGGCTGAAAATGTCCCAAATTTGATGAAAGACATGAATATAAACATCCAAGAAGCTCAATATACTCTAAGTAAGATGAACTCGAAGAAACTCACACTTAACACAAATTAAAGTTCAGCTTTTCAAAGACAAAGAGAAAGAGAAAATTTTACAAGAAGCAGGAGAGAAATGAACTGTCATATAAAAGGAAGCTGCATAAGACTATTAGCAGATTTATCTTCAGGAAGTCTGAGACCAGATGGCAGTGGGATGATATATTCAAATGGCTAAAAGAAAAATATTAAGATACTAATACATTTAAAAACCCACAAAAATTATTAATCCAAAATCTAGTATTATTATAACTTTGATTTCTAACTCTACATGTTTTCGACCTGAGAGATTAATGTATGTAAAAGATGTTTGAGGGTCCACAATATATAAAGATGTAATTTTGGGGAACAACAACAACAACCAAAAGGAGTGGGGGTGTGATGTAGATCCACAACCTGTGACCTTGCCAGAGAGAGACTCCCACCTCCTCCTCTCTTCCCCCACCGAAGGCCCAGACCCCCCGCAACTGCTTTCTGTCTGTCCCATTCTAAGCCTGACACTCATCTTTTCCCTTCAATTTTTTCTTACCAGCCGCCTTCCCCAGAGTTTAGTCAATGAATTTGCATGATCCAGGGTTTCTTCTTGAAGCTTTCTCTGTGCGTGCATACTAAACAATGAAGGGGAAAAATTCGGGAACACATATCAATACGTGAGCATTAAAATATTGGTTTAACGGGCAAGATGTTTACAATACTGATGAGTTAACTATTGTATTAGTTTGCTAGGCTGTCATCACAAAGCAGGTGTCTTACTAACAGAAGTTTATTTTCTCACAGTTCTGGAGGCCAGGAGTATGAATTCAAGGTGTGGGCAGGGTTGGTCCTCCCAAGGGCAGTGAGGGGGAGTGCCCCAGGCCGCTCTCTTTGGCTTGTAAATGCCATCTTCTCCCTGTGTCTCTTCCCCCTGCTTTCCCCCTGTGAGTATCTCTGTGGCCAAATTTCCTCCTTTTCTAAGGATATCAAACAAAGTAGATTAGGGCCTACCCTGATGACCTAATTTTAACACAATTATCTCCCTAAAGAATTATTTCTTCCAAATAAGGTCACACCCTGAGGTACTGGGAGTTAGGACTTCAACACATCTTTTTGAGGGGATACAACTCAACCCATAACAATATCAATAATGAGCTTCACTTGGTATGGTTGTCCCGTGCTTCCTGGGACAAGTTTGATATGCCGAGTCCGTGCGAGGGACTTTCTCTGCTGGGCACCAGACGCTGCAGACCCAGTGAAAGCACTGGGGGCTGGTGGACCCTGAACAATTCAATAGCCGCAAGCAACCTGTGATCAGGCAGTCATGAGTTTCTCAACTGTGAGATTTTCTCAGTTTCTTACAATTTATATATTCCTTCAAGAGAAGCTTTTGACGTGCCCTTGGGTGAAGCCCTCACCCTAAGCTGGCCACAGAGACACAGCCCCGGGCCCGGGCACCGCCTGTGCCTGAACTGTCCATGCCCAAAGCCCAGCTGAGTCAGAAACATCTGTTAGAAGCCTTTCTGATGTCTGTTCAGAGTAAAGCCATGCTGAGCATCCTTTTGTCTGTGTTTTCCGGGCTGGTTTATGTATCTTCTGGGAAGCTGTCCACTGACAATAAAATTGCTTTAGAGACATGATCAAAGAAACCCTCCTTAACCTTGTGATCTTCATTTCTGAGTGGCAACAATAGCCCCCCAGCCCCTGCTACTGTAGGAAACCAAGCACAGTGCTGTGTTCCTTTGATCACCAGCTTTTAATTCTGGTCTTATTTACTTTTCATAGGCAAGCACTTGACAATAACAATAGGAGTTCTAAGCTGCTTATATTGGTAGAAAATCCTTTTATTTCAGACTGTATGGGCCTGTAGGTTTGCCCCTGAACTAAACTTTTAACATTTTCCAAAGGCATGTAAATGTTTTTAGGGCTGTGCCCACAGAACACAGAGCTCGGGAGGAAAGAGGCTCAGAGGAAAACGCCCCAGGCCGTTCTGTGTCAGGGTGGCAATGACCGGGAGCCACAGCCTGGCCTCCCTTTACCTTCCATGTTCAACATAAGACGTGAGAGACACATAACTGTAGACCCTCACGATTGTTCCTGTAACTTTCTGGGATACTGTCTTTCTGTCTGACAAGAATTTTTATCAATTGCTGCTCCAAGTAAGTCTTTGTAACAACTGGGCAAGTGTGTATTTATGCTGCGCTGCACGGGGAACTCAGGCGAGTCGGCATTCCCCTGCCCCGACTCCCCCAGGAAACCTTGCTTCCCTCCTTTGGGAAAACTAAAGCAAAACCAAAAAACCTACTACCAACCTTCTAAAAGGGCTGTGTGATGTTTTACTTAACCTCCTCCCCTGCTCGGACCCATCATTTAGAAAAGGTGGTATTTTTCTGGCGAGTCTTTCTCGGTAGCAGAGCGTCTGTGCTCTTCTGAGACGGTGGCATTGGAGGGACCTGCGGTAACAAAGATGAAGGTTCCCCTCTGCGGGTTTCACACAGTGAGATCGTTTGTGGGCCGCCCTAGACAGCCGGCTGACCCCTACAGGAAAGAGCCCTGAGTGGTCCTACTCCTTCATCTGCACCACAGCGAGACCGTCCTCGGGGGCGCCGCGGGCTCCCGACCAGGAGCAGCGCAGGCGGCGAGGCCAGGCCTGCGTTCCCACAGCCCCCGGCCCGCCGCAGGCCACTTGTTCTCTGCGCTCAGCCAGCTGGGTCTCAGGCTCTCTGATGGAACCATCAGTCACATCCGAGTCCTAACTGATTCTGGCTCCAGTCTATTGATAGCTTCATCAGGGAAGGAATTCCAAAGTAATTCTCAACAACAGCAACCTTCTTAAACAAAAACAAATATATGCCATCTGGTTAAGGTTGGGGAGAGGGCACGTGAAACGTGGGGCAGGGGGATGGGTTCCTAGGGAATTTCTGCAGAACTGGGCCTACGTCTTACTTGGAGGGCAGGCACTGTGTTCAGTGTCAAATGGGACCCACATTCTTATTAAGTAATTACTTAAGAATTGCTTACCTTTTCAAAGTAACAGACCCAGTGTTACTTATGTTACAATGAGTTACTCACATGACCATTCAGATTTTTTGTTGCCTTAAAATTTAGTTGTGCTAAAAGCTAATTAAAGTAACTGGGCTGCTAGAGGTTGACACCTTTTGTAAAGAGCAGATGTTGCTGCTGTTGCCCTGGCTAGTGTCTTCAGTGGTTAGAGCATTGGCCCACACCCCGAAGGGTCACAGGTTCGACCCCTGGTCCAGGGCACGTACCTGGGTTACAGGTTTGATCCCTGGTCCTTGTTGGAGCAGGTGCAGGAGCAACCAATAGATGTGTCTCTCTCACATCGATGTTTCTCTCTCTCTTCCCCCCCACTCTGTCCCGCTCTCCCTCCCTTCTACTCTCTCTAAAATTCAATGGAAAAATTATCCTTGGGTGGGGATTAACAATGACAACAAAAAAACCGGCAGACAACAAAAAACAGCAGATGTTTCATTTACTGTACTGGGAGTGGATTTATAGGGCCCCGCGCCATGTTCCTGGTAGGGAAGGAGCCTTGGGAAGGACCACAAAGGCCTCCCCAAAATTCTCGTGTTCAGGGATCACTTGAAGCTTTGAAAACACAGATTTCTTCTGAGGTCAAAACTAGCAACGTCAAAACCCTCTGAGGTGGTCTTTGCTGCTATTTTCAAAAGATTGGGAAGAGAAATGTTCTCTTCATATAAGGTTTCAGTTTATTTGGTTCCATGTTTCATAAGCATCTGAGCGTTAGAGTGGTTGGTTGGGTCAGCTTCCACCTCACTCGGGTTTTTTGATGTTCACCACGATCCCCAGTAACCACGCCATGGAATGCACTGCTATAAACTCCACAGGGAAACCCAAACAAACAGAGATTGGGCCTCCAGACCAGAAAAGTGAGCCAGGAATCCAAAGAGCAGGTTGTGTCCTCAATAATCCATGAGTTACTGAGTAAGCTAATTGCTAAGGGGGGACAGTGGAATCTGAAACCAGCAGCTCGGACACACGTTTGTAACCACGGCCACCACGCTCAAGTCGCTCTCAGACAGGATGGCTTCTCCCCGTGCTCACAGTAAGGAAAGTTCAGCTCCGAGATCTGCATGAAACAATTCTTCTATAGACCACAAATGATGATTATTTCCAAGTTTATTCAAATTTTGCCTCACATAATCCACATTGGTGAACTCTCTCTAAAATATGGGAAAATTGCTGCAGGATGACTTTCCGTCATGGGAGTAAATACAGAATAAAATCACGCACAGTGCAGGAAGCAAACCTGAGAGTTCACTCTTTTCTCCTGTGTACCTTAACTTCATGAAGTGCTGCTGTTGGAGGAAAATGCGCTCTGCCCCACCTTCGCTTGCACGCCTTCTGGTTCGGGTTGTGATAAGGGCTGAGAAGGTGACCAGGGAGAATGGGGCTCTTGAGCAAGACTCACCGAGACGTGCCGAGCTCACGCATGCCACGCGGCGCAGGGCGCTTCGTGCTGGGCGATGTTGAGAAAAGGAGCCGCCAGCCTTGTGCCTCCGCAGCCCCAGTCAGCACGGGACCGAGGCCCAAGGATGGAGAACACACCACGAAGGAAGGCTTCTGGGCGGAGCAGCAGCCAGCTCTGGCCGGCCCCAAGCCCAGTTACACGCTTCTGAGCTAGTGCTGACCACCAGTCCACCCCGTCCTCCCCGCCTCAGCTTTTGCTTGAACCACAGTTTTCTTTAAAACACGCCTCCATGCCCAGAGGAGCACCTGGGGAGCGGGGGCCACTATGCGTTACACACTTGCTTGTTCCAGCCGTGCTCACCAAGACCAACATGAAAAAAAAGAAAATGGTGTTTTTTTTTTTATTTACTAAAAGCATTATTTCAGGTGTTATATATTTTTTTCTAGATTTAAATATATTTTTGCAAGTATTTCAGATTTACAAACATTTTTGAAAACATGATGAGGAATTGCCACTCATCCTCATCCAGCTTCCGCACAGACGAACACTTCTGTGCACGGCTTAGCGGTCACGTCGGCGAGTTGACAAGGACACGCAGTCACCTACTCTGCAGGCTTTATCGCGGCCCGCCCTTGTTCGGGCCAGAATCAGCCCAGGATCACACGCAGCCTTTAGATGTCACATCTGTTCTCCTCCTCCAGTCTAGGAAAGTTCCCTGGTTTCTCTGTCTTTCACGACAAGGACACTTGTGCAGTTCTGTTGTGCAACGTGCCTGAGCTTGGGTTTAGCTGCCGTTGTGTGGGTTGTATCAGGAAAGCTGTGGTTTTACAAAATCGTATTTCCAGACAGTACAATCTGGGGAGTGGCTCCAGGGACCGCAGGCCACTGCCTCGGGGTGGAGCTCCCCGTCGCCAGCTGCCTCCTGCGGTGGGCCCTGGGAGCCTACAGCAGGGTAAGCTGCTGGCCCCTGCCTGTCCACCCCGGCACCCCCTTCCCACTGGCCTCTCTCAGGGTGCAAGTGCCTCGCGGGTGGTCTCTGGCTCTTTGTCCAGCCACCGTCCTGCTCTGCTCCTTTCTTTCAAAGGTAAGCTTCTGGAAAGGAAGGAAGGAAGGAAGGAAGGGAGGAAGGGAGGAAGGGAGGAAGGGAGGAAGGGAGGAAGGGAGGGAGGGAGGGAGGGAGGAAGGGAGGGAGGAGGGGAGGGAGGGAGGGAGGAAGGGAGGAAGGGAGGAAGGGAGGGAGGGAGGGAGGGAGGGAGGGAGGGAGGGAGGGAGGGAGGAAGGGAGGGAGGAGGGGAGGGAGGGAGGGAGGAAGGGAGGAAGGGAGGAAGGGAGGAAGGGAGGGAGGAGGGGAGGGAGGGAGGGAGGGAGGGAGGGAGGGAAGAAGGAAGGAAGGAAGGAAGGAGGGAGGGAGGGAGGGAGGGAGGGAGGGAGGGAGGGAGGGAGGGAGGGAGGGGGGAGGGAAGGAAGGAAGGAAGGAAGGAAGGAAGGAAGGAAGGAAGGAAGGAAGGAGGGAGGGAGGGAGGGAGGGAGGGAGGGAGGGAGGGAGGGAGGGAGGGGGGAGGGAAGGAAGGAAGGAAGGAAGGAAGGAAGGAAGGAAGGAAGGAAGGAAGGAGGGAGGGAGGGAGGGAGGGAGGGAGGGAGGGAGGAGGGGAGGAAGGGAGGGAGGAAGGGAGGAAGGGAGGAAGAGAGGGAGGGAAGAAGGAAGGAAGGAAGGAGGGAGGGAGGGAGGAGGGAGGGAGGGAAGAAGGAAGGAAGGAAGGAGGGAGGGAGGGAGGGAGGGAGGGAGGGAGGGAGGGAGGGAGGGAAGGAGGGAGAGAGGGAGGAGGGAGGGAGGGAAGAAGGAAGGAGGGAAGGAGGGAAGGAGGGAGGGGGGAGGGAAGGGAGGGAGGGAGGAGGGAAGGAAGGAAGGAAGGAAGGAAGGAAGGAAGGAAGGAAGGAAGGAAGGAAGGAGGGAGGGAGGGGGGGAGGGAAGGGAGGGAGGGAGGAGGGAAGGAAGGAAGGAAGGAAGGAAGGAAGGAAGGAAGGAAGGAAGGAAGGAAGGAGGGAAGGAGGGAAGGAGGGAGGGAGGGAGGGAGGGAGGGGGGGAGGGAAGGGAGGGAGGGAGGAGGGAAGGAAGGAAGGAAGGAAGGAAGGAAGGAAGGAAGGAAGGAAGGAAGGAAGGAAGGAAGGAAGGAAGGAAGGGAGGGAGGAAGGAAAGGAACGAAGGAAGGAAGGAGGGGAGGGGAGGGGAGGGGAGGGGAGGGGAGGGGAGGGGAGGGGAGGGGAGGGGAGGGAGGCCAGAGGGCAGCGCATATTCACAGCCCTTGCCTCTGCTCCTTCCCTTCACACCTTGACCAGTAGTCATCTGTCCTCCCCCTCAGTTGTCTGGTCAGGAGCCACCTTGATCCGTTCACTGCTCTGCACCCCTTCCCAGTGCCATCTGCCTCTGCCTTCTCTTGGGGACAGTGCCCCCTGGGCTGTCCCCTGTCTGCAGCTCCTTCCCGTCCTCCTCGGCCCCCTTTCCTCTGCCTGGTCGTAGCTGCTAATCCCTGGGGAGGAATTTGCTGCGGTGCTTCCCTGTGTTGGCCCAGGGTGTGAACCACTCCTGGCCTCTCCGCGACCAGGGATCCCCTCCAGGATCCTCTAGGAACACATGCAGCCCCTCCGCCTGACCGGCTCCTCCTCTCCGAAGGGGGGCACCCGGCCTCTGCACCTCCACAGCTCGTGCTAATGGGGTCTCTTCATGAGGGTGGCAGCTCTGCTGGGCCCACCTGTACCCCTCTTTCTTATCCCACCCTCGGGGCGAGGGGGACCCGCTGGAGTACCTGGGTGGAGGAGGCTGAGGGTGTGCTATAAAAAGACTCTCCCCACTGGCACGCCTGCATAATACCCAAGAAGGGGACCCTGTCACACGCCAGTCCAGCTTCAGCGGAGAGGCTGGTCCTGATGGGACTTTGAACGTCTGTCCAGTCATCCGTGGCACTGGCACATGTACCCTCGCGGTTACTGATCCCTGGTTTGATGCCCACTGACTTGAGCTCAGAATGCAGCACAGCCCAAGTCCTGAGAGCTCCGTCTTCCCTGCTGCCTCTCATCCTCCATAGAGAACTCTCCTCCGGGGCTTCAACCGGGCTCCCACTGGACTCGATGGAGCGCTGAGTGCTGAGGCGATCCAGGCACCCCTGAGCTCCCCATCTGTGCCTTCAACTGCAGGGCGGATGGAGCTGCAGGACTGTTCTGGGGAGGTCTCACACTCAACAACTCACACAAAGCCAAATTTACTATATAGAGTTCTTCTGGTCACAAGTGAGAGAAATACAAGTCAATTAACTATGGAAGGAAGGGAAAAAGAGATCTGGGCATCAGCTTAACTGTGGGAAGGGTTGGGGTTAGGTCCCTTGAGCACGGACAAGAGTCAGTCTCTCTCTCCCCCCCGCTTTCCACTTCTTGCTGTGTGTTGGCTTCGTGTTCTGTTGCTACACATCACCTTCCTCAAGAAGGCGAAGTGAACATGCGTGGACGGGCCCGAGTGGGCCTCTTCCCTAGTTCTGGCTTCAGAAGACGCAGGAGGGACTCTGCTGCTGAGATAAACAATGTCCCAAGTCAGAGTCACCCAGCTCTGGCCAAAGGAAGAGGCCGGGCACAGATGGGGCACTGAGACCTTCTCTGCACATCAGGGGACTTGCTATGGGCAGAACGCAGCCAGCCTGTGGGTGCCAGTGACACAGTTCAGGTCTTTTCCCTCACACCTGCTCCCAGACTCTGCTGACAAATGCAGAATTCACAGCCTCAACTTCAACTTCTGACCTGACCTCCCTTGAGATCCCTTATGGGCCATGCAACACTCACAGGCCCAAACTGACCCCGATTCCTCCCATCTCTGTAACTAATTATCAGCACATTTTGCCAGTTATGCCTCCAAGGTACCCCCAGACCCTGCCCACTTCTCTCCAAGTGCACCTAGCACATCACCTAATCTAAGCCATCACATCCCTTATCTGGACGAACTCAGTGACCTACTCCGTTGTCTTCTTGGGTTCATGCTTGATTCCTTACAATCCCATTTCCCATACAACTGTCAATGTCACCTTTGAAATATGTAAATCAAGTGACTTCCCATTGTGCTTAAAGGAAAAGTCAGCTCCTTACCAAAGACTATAGACCCCCAGGGCAATCAGGACTCTGACAGTTCCTTGGTCAATAGCTCCCACCCCTATCCGTTCCCTGCAAGATTCTCACAGGCCCTCGCCCACCAAGTCTGCTGCGTTCCAGCCACACTGACCTTCTTCCTGACCGTGCGAAGCTAGCTCCTGATCTTCGCATTTTTCTTTCCTCTGTGGGATTTACCTGGGTCCCCTCACCTGCTCTATGGTGCAGCATTAGTTACAGTTTATATGCGACCTTCCATCTTTATTTGTAGCAGTTATTTCTAAGTGGAATTACTTTGTTCAGCTAATTTTTATTTGATTTCTGACTCACCATCACTTTGAGATTTGAAATGAAAATATAGAGGAGAGGAGAGAGAAGGAAACAGCTAAGAAATAGAAAGAAAATGAGGGAGGCCTGGTGAGAGATTTCTTTTTTTTTACTTTAGTTTTTACAAGGAGTTTTAGGTTCACAGCAAAAGGGATTTTAGAAGTTTATTTTAAAAATTTAGAAGAAGATCTGTGTAACAATATTTGAAATTTTTTATGTGCTCAGATTAGACTTACATAAAACAGAAGAAAAAATGGTTCCTTAAGAAATACTCCTGCTAGAAATAGTTCTGCATTGGGCAATCCCTGCTTGTGTTTAACAGCGGTTTGAGTTCATTCTTTTGCATTGAGTAGTCATTGTCCAGAAAGGAAAGAAGAAATTGATAATAGACCTTTAAAACTTGATTTTCAGCCCTGGCCAGTGCTGCTCAGTTGGTTAGAGTGATGTTCTGTGCACCGAAGCGTAGTGGGTTTGATTCCCCATCAGAGCACATACCTAGGTTGTGGGTTAAATCACTGGTCAGTTGGAGCACATACTGGGGGCAGCCAATCAATGTTTCTCCCTCACATGGATATTTCTCTCTCTCCCTCTCCTTTCCTCTCTCTAAAAAAAAAAGAGAGAGAAAGAAAAAAAATGATCTTCAGCCTGGCTGGGTGTGGCTCAGTGGCTGAGCGTGGAACCAGGCCAAGCAGCCATGGTTGCATTCCTGGTCAGGGCACATGCCGGGTTAGGGCTCAACCCCAGTGGCGAGGGGGCAGGAGGCAGCCGATCCATGATTCTCTCCCTTTAGTGATGTTTCTCTCTCTCCCTCTCTCTTCCTCTCTAAAAATCAATAAAAACATATTTAAGAAACAAAGCAAAGACTTGATCTTCAGACTTGGGAAGACGAGTGAGTTAGTGAGATCGTAGCCTGTCCTGGAAGTGGCTCAGGAGCATGGTGGCTGGGTGAGCACTTACTGTTTTTGTGCTTTTGGATTAGCTTTCAGCTTCCTGTGCAGGGAGAGTCCAAGAGAGCCAGGTGGCCGAGGAAACCGTCCTCACAGAGTGAATGCCGCGAAGGGCAAACAACGGTAAGGCAAACCAGCGAGCCTGTTACAGTGCTCACCGAGCCCAGCGCGCGTGTGGGTGCACAGGCGTCTTTGTAACCCCTCGGCTCCCTGCAGGTGGGGGGTGGGGGGCTGGTGCCCTGCCTGGGGTCACCTGCCGGGAAGAAGAGGCGCTGGGATTTGAAACAAGGCTCTGTCCTGTCGCTGCAGAGGCTGTCTTCTTAACCAACCCCGGCGACGCACAGCAATTCTGTTCTACCTCTAGCAATTGCTAGAAATCAGAAGCGTGCGTCCCAGCCTCAGGCTACCTGTCAGCCACGGGCCAGCGGAACGCACTTCCTCTGGGGACGGCAGCTGTTTCCTTTGGGACATGAGCTACACTCATGGTTATTGAATTAGACCTTAGTGCAGGTGATTCCAGAGGAAGTCCCACATTTTCCAGGCAAGTCCATCCTCTTAAATCTCACTTCACCTGGTATTTCCCCATTGCTCATTTACAGAATAATGACTGTCTGAGGTGGTCATCTGCCCAAGGCTCACTTTGTAGTAAACAGTGCACATGATTTTTTCACCTTTAAGAAGTAATGGATTTGGTAAAGTTACCCATTGAGAGGCAGATATGAACCCTCTTGGCTTTTTTAAGGAAAAGGTCGAGAGTCATTTTCCTAAGGCATAGTTAACTTGCCCATGCCATATTTGTTATTAACTAAGTATAATCTTCAGTTTGATTATGGAAACATCATTGAACCCTGTGTCAAATACGCTCTCCCACTGGATCTATGGTTCGCAAGCCTCACTGCTGGCAGCCACTTGGCAGGTAGGGGAGGAAACAGTCAGGCACTGGGAGAAGTGGCCTGAATCTTAGGGGGTCCTTTGGAAAACTGTGACAACCATGCATGCCGACCCTCACCCAGAAAAGAACCCCAAATTCTGCAGACAACTTAAGAGGGTTCATGACTTTTTAAAGCTGTTTTAATAAACCCCTTTAAATATATATAATGTATTTTAATCTATAAAACATTCTATTCCAATTAAAACCCACATTTCTAAGCTATGGAAACAGATGCATGAAGAAGTGAAATGATTTAGCTTATGCTATGGGGTGAAATACTAACATGAGAATATTCATAGACTTCCTGCTCACCCATCTTAAACAGAGATCCATTTCCACTTCCCCAGCATCCTAAAGAAGAAATTCCTCCTGGAGGAGCGACAAGGGGACATGTGTGGTAACAGCTGGGAAAAAGGCAGCGGGTGGCTTCATGGGAGACACAGGGGGAGGTGCTGGGCGAGGAAGCGACTGGGAGAAAAGAGCACTGGGGACAGTGTGCTGCGGACTAATATGGGTCTCAAAGTACCACCTACCTTTAAGTTCCTTATGGCTACAGGGACTGCGGCCACCTGAACATTAGAGACGCAGCCCAAATCCCTTCTGCCATCTTTTCAGTCGAACAGGCCCCTTCAGGCCATGTTTCCTTTTTGTTCCACTCTCCCACCTCCAAACCAACCAACCACCCCTAGGTTATAAACTTTTGCCATGGGGGATATTAGTTTTGAAACCTAAAATTTCCAAGATAACTAACATCTAAACCTATTGAATAGTTCTTACCTCCTCAAATTCCATATCCCTGTCTCTTCACACACATACACACACACACACACACACACAGATACACACGATACACACACACAGATACACATAGATACACACAGACACACACACTCACACACACACACACTCACACACATAGATACACACAGACACACACACACACTCACACACATAGATACACACAGACACACACACACACTCACACACACTCACACACACACACTCTCCCTGCACCCATCGCCCCAGCACTGAGAAGGATACAAATGCCTGCTGCTTAGAGATGTGCGTTTCAACCAAAGGCAGAGCCTCAGGAGAGGGGCTGGGGTGCTGAGGACAGCTTTCCCTTGTTTGGGGAGAAGTGACAAAGGCAGGCAACAGAAGCAAGGCCGCCCGCTCCCTCCTCGGGAAGCAGGGCGCCGGGGAGCTCTTCCAGCCACATGTTCACCAACCCGACGCTGAGGTGAGTCGCAGGGAGTGAAATGCCTGGGGCTTGCTTAGTTCCCGCGGGAGAAGGGCAGGTTGCTCGGCCTGCTCAGAGCAACCGTGGGACTTCCACAGAGCGCACCCGGGCTGTCCCCGGGGCTCTGGGCTCTCTTAAATGAAGCACTGGGGTGTTGGAGTTCCCTCCCCCTCCCTTCCTTAACAATCTGCCAGTCCCACTAAAAGAACAGAATTCTCTAGGGAAATGGCTTAACCTCGGCTGGAGACAAGAAAGTATAAGGTGAGCCCCAAAGTAAGAAATTGCTCAAAAAATGATGGGGATCAGACAGAAGGTCACAGAAACTAGTTTGAAAGGGCTGCCACTGGCCAAGCCTAAGACAAATTGAGCATCAATGGGTGTACTTGACAGATTTACAGTTGGAAAGTATCAGTTTCTTTAATGTCAAGGCTGGTGGACACTTAGTAGGAGAGTTACATAGCAGCAGATGGTACAGCGTCTTCCCAGGCAACAATGCCTCTTCCCAGGCGCCCAGAGCCCCACAGGTGGGCAGACGCCTGTGGGTGACCCCACCCACAACGAGCGAGGCTTCCAGCAGGTGCAAAAGGTCCTTTTGTGCTTGTCCATAGGAGGCTTCATACCGGGTGAATGTCCTCCTGCCTGACTCTTCTGGGATCTTCCAGCCAAACCTGCCGGCCACCAGGTGCAAACAATCAGTGCACCACGTCGCAGTGCCTGTCCCTAAGGGGCCGATCCCACGCTCTCAGACAGCTGACATCCAAAGGACTTGCTCCTCCTGGAGGCAGCCCCTCTGCATAATCCCACTGTGACCCCAAGACTCATTTCCAAGTCCTACTTGTCTTGTCTAGCTCTTCACTTTTCCCTTCGTTTGCCTAATTGGCAGCTCAGAGCACTTCCTGTGAGCTGATAGTTTCAAGAACCCCACAGGAAACGTTACTTTCCTCTACTGTTTTGTGTTTTGGTCAATCTTGATTTTTTGTCTTGAAACTTCAACTCCACCCATTTTCTTCTGGCAACCCACCACGGGCCTGACAGGAGCAACGTGCTTCAGTTAGCGCTCTCGAAATCACACTATGCCTATGAGGTTTTTCTTTGGATGCAGCTAACCACTAGGCCAGGTAAAACTATAACAGACTCACTACTCATGTATAAAATTACTTCACTTGCATGCATGCTTGCTTGAGATTATTTTCCTCCTACAAGATAGATTTTTCATGAGCCTTCACACTCTGTAATAAACATTCTCCACTCACTGATGCTACTTTCTACTTGTAATTCTGACTCAAGGGCATGTTTCCCACTGAAGTGTTTCCGACGGTGCTTTCTCTTAGCAGCTCAGCCCACATATCTTTAGCAGGTAGAGTGCTGGCAGAGCCTGTCAGCGAGCTAAAGGCTACCCGGAGACCTATGCATTTGCCTGCACCACAAATCTAAACCAAAGGTAACACTTGTTTAATATTTTTCTGGACACATTTTAAGGGAGTTCCTGGTACTTTTCACTCAGGTGAAAATCCTCAGTGACAGTGCACCTCGCTGAAAGTTGCACCACGAGGTCATTCAGGAGGTTTATATCATAGAGACATTTTATGAGAGGCCCG
Source organism: Miniopterus natalensis (assembly GCF_054644295.1). Taxonomy (NCBI): domain Eukaryota; kingdom Metazoa; phylum Chordata; class Mammalia; order Chiroptera; family Miniopteridae; genus Miniopterus; species Miniopterus natalensis. The sequence continues at coordinate 80,381,334 of NC_142089.1, forward strand.
GCCAAGCTTTGGGGACCTGCCTGGAGCTTTTAGTTCTTAAAGTAATCCTGAGAGGTAAGTAAGTAGAACACTCAGATCCAAAAAGGCTAAATTATTTGCCTAAGAATAGAGGAAATTAATGGGTGCCAGGGCTAGACAGGTCTTTAGAAAAGAGTTCAGCCCCCTTTCCACATAAGGTGTGGCTCCAGGCCCTCCAGGTAATGAGAGTTGCCCCCTTGAAGTCGCTGAGGCAGTGAGCCCATACAGGCCTTCCTCCCCACCCTGCCAACCAAACCAGGCATCTCCCATGAGGAGTTAAATGGGCAGAGTGGACGCAACAGTGTGAGAGCCCACATGGCACAAAACACCTTGTGCATGTGGAGCAGGCTCTGAGACTGTTGCTCTCAGCATGGAGCCCTGACTGCCTCAGCCCTGTCCATCCGAGCTCCTTCGGGAACAAGCAGCGAGGACTGAGGAGTGATAAATCAGTCTGACCGCAGCGAGCAGAACCCTCCACTGGAAGATCGAGAATTATAACATCTAAAGCTCAAAGGACACCTTGAAATATGGGATGTCAGTGACTGGTAATGCATTTAGAACCATGGAAATCTTGTTAATTGTTTATATGATTAAATATTTTGCTGTTCAGTTCAGCATGCAAACACACACACTCTCTCTTAATTAAAGACCAGCACAACTGCCTCCAAAGCTTCTGATGTGTAAATTATCTAAATACATAGCACCAAACATAAATAAAAGAAATAAACAGACCCACGGTTGTCACATTTGTTACCTTGTTACTGTTTACTCATGTTTACGGCAGCCCCATAAAATCTCTCACAATAATCCCTCCTTTCCAGAGCCTGTAAGGACAAACCATTGTAAGTTTTCAAGTTTCCTTTGAGTAAAGGTCTTAGAAGATCCCATGGGCAAGGCAAGCCTCCAGTTTCCCCATCAGCAAAGTTATTCATAAAAAATAAAAACAGAGAGAGAGAGAGATGATCTTGGGATTTAGATCTTCAAGATCACATCTATTTGTTCCCTCATTTATTCCGTCCATAAAAGTGGACATGTGTCCGGTACTGGGCTGGTGCCGAGAGAAATACAGAAGACTGAGCCCTGGACACCTGCTGGTTTCTGACCTAGTGGCACCCATAAGACAGTTCACAGATAATTGTAACAAAGCAGAATAACTGCCATAATAGAAGTAGAAGCGACACGCTCAGAGAAGACAGAAAAAGAGAGTAATTACTGTGCCTGGTTGGAGGGAGGGAGCAATGGCTGTGTGGAGAGAATCATCCTTGATTTGTAAGCTCTGATAAGTCAGTGTCTGGAAGGAAGAAAAGCACAGTGCAATGAAAGGACCCTAAGTCTGGAGGAAATACGTGAAGAAAGTCGACGGAGCAGAGATGAGGCAGAGAATTACCATTCCCCTCCGAGCGCACAGAGACTGGGCGATAGTTCTTTCGGGGGCTTGGGGTGATACGTGCTGAGTAACCCAATAAACCCCCAGTTTTCACTCACCTGAGAGAGTTTTAAACGTTTATATCATGCTGATCTGTACTCTATTCTACAAGTGGTGGTTGCTTAAAATTAAGTCGCAGGGTCCACCGGCCGCAGCTGGGTGTTCCACAGGCAGTGCCCGACATTCAAGGGGAAGGTGGAAGGAGGGAGCCGGCGGGGCCCAGGCCGCACTGCCCCCCGAAAGGCTCAGCTGGGCCGCGGCGAAAGCGCCCCGGGAGCGCTCAGCGGAAATCAGTGCTCCTAAATGCTAATTTTATATTTTATATCTATTTTTACTGTTGACTTCAAGGTTAATATGTTGTGGGAAGGATCGAGTCCTAATTCACAACTTTGCCTTCATTTTAAAAAAAAGTAAAGCCCGGCCAGGCGCGGCTCAGCCACGGGCCAGGCAGCCGATCAATGACTCTCATCATTGATGTTTCCATCTCCCTCTCCCCTTCCTTTCCTCTCTCTGAAATCAATAAAAATATGGTGTTTTTTTAAAAAAAGTGATCAGCTTAGTGTTGGTCTTACTTGAATGGATTTTTTTTTAAATTAAAAAAAATAATAATAAAATGAACATCATTAACTGAGCAAAATCAAACAAGCGAAGACATCTCAGAATGAAACGAAACCCCAAACGTGCCCTAGAGGAGTGAAGATTGCAGGAAGGGAGCCTATCTGTTCTATTTAAAGGAAATATATACATATATTAATTTAACTTTGTAAACTCTACACTATGATCATTGAGCAGCGGCCAAAATAAATTCCGAGGTTTTCATTCAAAGACAGATTCATTTGTAGCCGCCTCGTGGGGATAGGCGTTTAGAACGTTCCGCTTTCAGGCTGAGCGGGTGGGAAAGCGGCCTCTGGGGCCCGTGTACTGGAAGGTCACGAAACTCCTCTCCCGTGGCTGCGGATCCGCATCCCGCCTCAGCGGCCCACCCCCGAACAGCAAAGAGGGGCCAGGGACTAACCCCACCCCAGTTAGACATTGTGGGGCTTAACTTGCAGGTAAAAATCTCAAGGCACTTTATTCTTTGGTGAGCATTCTAGCCTTGCTCCCTCAGGACCCCTGTGTGTGACAGGATACACATCTCACCGCATCTTCCTGTACATCCCAGAGCTAAAGCCACCCCTGTCAGTTAGGGGCTGAAATAACGCCCTTAAACACCATTTCAGCCTAATTTATGTGCTCCATTTATCGGGATAGCCCCAAGAAATTTTACTCCAAATTCTTCCATATTTAGAATGGGAAGAAAAAAATCTGCTCTTTGGGTTACCCTGAAAAGTATGCTATTAATTTAAGAAATTCATATTCTCTAAAACTATGATGATTTACTTCTGTGTATGTATCACACTAACATCCACACTTATGAGAACAATTGGAATGTTCATCAGTAAGGACTACATTTACTTTTTACTTTTTTTGTGTGGGTAATGCTTCTCAGACTTTACTGGAAATTTTTTGTCTGTCTGTAAATAGCATATGTGAATTTCCACAAAACATGTCAATTTTCTAATTCCTGATACTGTTCCCATATCAACATTTATACTCAATGCATTAAATTTAGTAGCATTAAGTATCACTGCTGAATCACAAGATTAATTTCCTGTCATTCTTCCTTATTGTGCACATAAGTACATATTTTTAAGATATACTTATTGATGTAAATGGGGTGTTAATGTGCCCTACTATTACTGTAAACTGTCAATTTCTCTTTTTATGTCTGCTAATATTTGCTTTATATATCTAGGTGCTCCTGTTCTGGGTGCATGGATATTTACAAGTGTTATATCCTTTTGTTACAGTCTGTGTTTTAAAGTCTATTTTGGTTGATTAAGTATTGCTATTCCAGCTTTCTTTTCTATTTCCATTTGCATTGACTACCTTTTTCCATCCTTTCACTTTCAGTCTGTGTGTATCTTTAGACCTGAAGTTAATATCTTTTAGGTGGCATATATATGTGTCTTATTTTTTGAAAAACAATCTCTTCAGCCACCTATGTCTTTTGATTGGGGTATTTAGTCCATTTACATTTAAAGTTATTATTTATAGGTATGTACTTACTGCCATTTTGTTAATTATTTCTGGTTGTTTTTGTAATTCTTCTCTGTTTCTTTCTTTTTCTCTTACTCTTATCCCTTGTGATTTGAGGACTTTCTTTACTGTCATGTTTGGAATTTTTCACTTTATGTCTTGTGTGTCTGTAATAGGTTTTGGTTTGTGGTTACTCTGAGGTTTATATATAATGACCTATGTACAGTCATGCACCACTTAAGACGGGGATACGTTCTGAGAAATACATCATTAAGCAACTTTATTTTTGTGTGAACATCATGGAGTGTATCTACACAGACCTTGATGGTATAGCTTACAGTGTAATCATTAATTATAAATGACACATTAGATCAGATGCTTAAGAGATATACACAGAATACTGCCTTTAAAAACAGTAGAATACATATTCTCATCAAGTGCACGTGGAACATCCTCCAAAAGAGATCATGTTAGGCTACAAAACAAGTCTCAATATATTTAAGAAAACTGAAATCATATCAAGTATCTTTTCCAACCACAATAGTATAAAAGTAGAAATCATTGTAAGAAGAAAGCTGAAAAAGGAAACACAAACAGGTGGATGTTAAACAACATGTAACTAAACAACCAATGGGTAAAAAAAATAAAGGGAAAATTTAAAAAATGCCTTAGCCAAATGAAAATGGAAACACAATATTCCAAAATATGTGAGATGCAGCCAAAGCAGCTCTTAGAAGGAAGTTTATAGTGATACAGGCATACCCCAAGAAACAAGAAAAATTTTAAATAATCAATCTAACATTACAACTCAAGGAATTATAACCAAAACAAAATTTTTTAAGCCCAAGGTTAATAAAATGGAAAGTTAAAGACCAGAATAGAAATAAATGAAACAGAGAATTTGAAAAAACAACAGAAAAGATTAATAAAATTAAGAGCTGGATCTTGGAAAAGACAAACAAAATTGATAGACCACTAGCCAGATTCATCAAGAAGAAAATATAGGGTCCAAATAAATAAAAACAGAAATAAAAAAGAAGTTACAACCAATACCAAAGAAATACAAAGGATCATGAGAGATCACCAGGAACAATTATATGTCAACAAATTAAACAACCTACAAGAATCAAATAAATTCCTAGAAACTTACAATCTTCCAAGAGTGAATCATAAAAAATAGAAAATTTAAACAGACCAATTACAAGTAATGAAATGAAATCAATAATCAAAAACTCCAAACAATCAAAGGTCCAGGACCAGATGGCTTCAGAGCAGAATTCTCCAAAACATTTAAAGAAGAGTTAATATCTATACTTCTCAAACTGTTCCACAGAATTGAAAAGGATGATTACAAACACATTCTATGAGACCAGCATTACTCCTAAACCAAAACTAGACAAAGACACTACAAAAATAAATAAAATTACAGTGTAATATTGCTGATTAACAAAGATGAAAAAATCCTCAACAATATATTAGCAAAATGAATTCAACAATACATTAAAAGATCATATGCCATGATGCAGTGGGATTTGTTCAAAAAATGCAAGGATGGTTCGATATCTACAAGTCAATCAACTTTATACATCAGTAAAACCAAGGATGAAAATCATATGATTATCTCAATAGATGTAGAAAAAGCATTGGACAAAATTCAACATCCATGTTTAATAAAAACTCTCTACAAAGTGGGGATAAGGGTAACATATCTCCACACAGTAAGGCCATATATGACAAAATCATAGCTAACATCATAATTAACAGTGAAAAGCTAAAAAGTTTTTCCTCTGAGATTAGAAACAAGACAAAAATGTCCACTCTTGCATCTTTTTTAAAAAAACATAGCACTGGAAGTCCTAGCCACAGCAATCACACAAGAAAAAAATAAATAAATAAAAGTCAACCAAATTGGAAAGGAAGAAGTAAAGCTGTCACTTTTTGCAGATGAAATGATACTAGATATAGAAAACCTTAAAGACTACACCAAAATCTGTTACACATAGCCTTGGTTGGTGTGGCTCGGTTGGATGGGCATCGTCATGTACACTAAAAGGTTGCTGGTTTGATTCCTGGTCAGGGCACATGTCTGGGTTGTGGGCTTGATGCCCAGTAGGGGGTGTGTAGGATCCAGCCGATCAACGTTCCTTTCTCACATCAATGTTTCTCTCTCCTTCCCCCTTTCCCTCTCTCTAAAAATCATTTTTTTTTAATCTTAAAACTGGTACAAATAACAAATGAATTCACAGGACTCAAAAATTAATTAAATTTAAGTCACAGGATACAAAATTAATTTACAGCAATATGTTGCTTTTCTATACACTAATAACAAACTAGCAAAAAAAGAAATTAAAGATGACACAAATAAATGGAAAGATATACTGTGCTCACGGACTGGAAGAATTAATATTGTTAAAATATCCACAGCAATCTACAGAGGATTTTAAATTCCTATCAAAAAAATTCCTATCAAAATACCAATGACATTTTTCATAGAACTAGTACAAATACTCCTGAAATTTGAATGGAATCATAAAAGGCCCCAAGTAGCCAAAACAATACGATTCATACTATACTATAAACATAAGGTACTCAAAAGAGGATGGTATTAGCACAACAAAAGAAACATAAATCAACAGAACAGACTAGAAAGCCCAATAAATAAATCTAAAGTTATATGGTGAATTAATCTGTAAAAATGAGGCAAAAATATACAATGGGGTAAAGACAGTCTCGTTAATAAATTGTGTTGGGAAAAGTGTACCTTTACATGCAAACAAAAAAGAAACTGGACCAATCTCTTACAACATATAAAAAATAAACAGAAAATAGATTCAAGACAAATGTAAGTAACACCTGAAATCATGAAACTCCTAAAAAAAATACACAGTAAACTTTGTGACATCATTGTCAGCAATACTTTTTTGAAATTGTCTCCTCAGGTAGGGACAGCAAAGGCAAAAGTAAACAAAGGAGGCTGCGGTTCAAACGAGGGCCCCTTGTGCCCCACCAGCTCCCCCCTCCACGTCGGGTGCACTCCAGGGAGTTTTCTCTGGGACCCCCGCCTCCTTGCTTCAATTAGCAGAACATGACTGAACGGTGTTCGAGCTGTTTTTAGAAACTCCTCCATTGAGATAGCTCCTGGAAGGGTGGGGATGAGGTGCTGCTTTTAATTTTTGGCTTTTAATTGGATTAGTAACTGAGAATTTGCTGGTTAAATGAGAGACTAAACTCTCTTCAGTTGCAAAAGAGGAAGGGGGATTGCTTCCCCAACCCAACCAGCCAATCGGGTGACCACAGTTGCTTAGGTCCCTGCATCCAGAGTGGTGGAGAAGCACCCAGTGTGGTAAAGCAACCAGTCCTGACAAGCCGGCCGAGCCGTGGAAGAGGCAGGGTGCCCTGGAGTGGCTCACCCCAAGCAAGGGGCCCCACGTCTGAAAGGGGTGCAAATCCAACAGCACCCAGTAAGCTCTCACTGGCCCTTACTCAGGGATTCTCGGTGACTAGGAACCTTCGTGGGGTTGCTGGAGGAAAAATTTCCTCTAAGGCATAAAGTAGTCCTATAGATTTATTCATCACATTTTGCTTGACTGAAACATGCACATAAAAGCTGTTTTTTCCTAAAAGTTTGTTCCAGCTCTACAGATATTTAAAAAACAAACAAAAAATACTAAAATTAACGTGGGAAATTATGCCTCCAAGGTGCACAAGCCCCAGGACAGTCAGCTTCCCTTTAATACAAATACAGCTGGGACGAAGATCCTTTAAGATTCTCAGGTTGATTTAGTGCACACAGTTAGAAATGGCTGGCTATAAAATTAGGCAGAATAAATGGAAAGCATATATTTAATTAGCCTCTGGAAGCTTCAGGAAAAGATTTAAATAAATGGATGTCAGCCCAATTCTTTGAGGTATTAAAAACAGCTGACCTTATTTTAAAGGGAGACTCATTTAAAACTGGACTTGTCAAAAACAGATATAAATTGTAAATGCCTATAAAACAAAATCTGGGTCGAACTGATTTTTTCTTTCTTTGTTTTCTGTAAACTAGCGAGTTCTTCTCATGGCTGTTTGTGTTTTTCTATGTGTGTCTATCTATGGGTGCTGTACCTGTGAAATACTTTTCTACTTTTGCATACTATTATTAAAGTTAATTTAAAGGCAGGTACATGTAAAGACTGAGTATCCTAAAATTTCAGAAATATAAAAACATATTCCAATGCTTTTCAAGTTCCCATCATCTAAAATGAATTCTTAGTTAATTAGAGCTCATTTAAGTCTGTTGGTTTAGGTGGAATGGACATGTCCTTTGAGTTATCGATATTAAATATATTTTACTGGGGATTTAAAACATAAGTCCATGTTAATAATTGACTTTGATGTTTACAAAACATTTTTCTGAGGCAGGTTATTAAGAAACTAGGAAAATTCACTGGCAAGTGGAATGAGAAAACTGAAACAAATGGCTGAACAAACAGCCAAACATCTGAGCAATTAACAGCCAGCTGATAAATCACAAGACTACCCTTCTCAACTGAAAATAAGAGCAGGTGGTTGAAACCCATCCTCTAACCAAAGATACCTGAGAGCAGGTGGTTTAAATCACCTTAGGGAGATAGATAACAAAAACCAATTTGTGGCAGACTAATCCAAGACAGAAGTGAAACTAACCAGAGAATAACCCCAAATTTCATTATACTATCATTTTAGTACATCAGCATTCTAAATGACACACCTGGAAATCCAATGACTATTCTGTTGCGATCCTTGCCTGGGACCTTCCCTAAAATTCCCAACGATAGAAAATAGGTAAAACCCTCAGGACAAAGAATGCCGGTGCGCACTTGTCCCTGAACACGCCTGCACCCCCTTCCTTGAGTGTGCATTTTGCTCCTATCCTAAGCTCTGATGAGGCCTGCACCCAGGGGAGCAAAGGGCAGCGGCAGCTCGTCCTGGGCTTACTCCCTAATCCTGTCTCCAGGGCCCCTTCCTTTGCCTAACTGTGCCAAACCTTAATAAACTTACTCTTACTTTCACCTGGACTCCTTTCTTGAAATTCTTCCTGCACAGGCCAAGAGCCTAGAGCTCACCTGACGGGAAAGGCCCGCCCCAGGGGAAGCCGTCGGGGAGCGCTTCCGTGGGGAGCCAGCCAGGAGGTTGCACTTTTCTGTTCTGGTCTTTTTCCTGTTGCTGTCATCAGAGTAGAGTAAAGTTCCCGTAGGAGTGGAGCAAATCCAACTGTCTAAGTGTCTAGCCACCGCCCCAACCGCTGGTAAGTCTGCCCGCAGGACACTGGGTAAACGCGGCCACACTGCGGTCCCTGGGTGGCTCCCAGGTGGCAGGGCACCTGGTGAGCTAGGGACTGATCACTTTTAGTGATCAAGTGGACTCGCCCTCTTTCGCTTCCACTTTCTACAAGCAAACTTTTTTTCTTCTTTCATTTTTCTCTCTCTTCTTTTGGGAACCAAATATCCTCAGCTTTGTTCAGCCCTTAGCCTCCCATTTAAACATCTCTTCAGGATGTTACGTCTGTAATTCCTTGAATGGAAGCCAAGACTTTCTTTGTTTCCAGTGCTCACTCTCTGCCTTTGAAATTTTCACAGAGTCTCAACAGGTCTTCCTACTGGGTAATTAACAATGTAAACAGGCTGAAGTAATTGAAGGGAAAACTGGCCCTTTCTAAACAAAGCAGCTGAAGCCACCCAGGCCTGAGACCTCCCCTCCCGGGCCTCCAGCCTTTTTAAATGTTGTCGAGGGCAAACGGAAAATCTTGTGTCCTCTCTACAAAAGGTAGTGACCCTCATTAGGTGTCTGGTCTTTTTTGTCATATGTGTTTGTGTATAATGGGTGCGGTTTTTGCCTCTGAATGACAATTGCTGGGTTGTAATATTTTATTCACTTAAAGAAATTAAATGCTTATATAAATTAAGAAATAGAAATTATTCCAAATGTTTTTTCCAAGATCATGTGACCTGGAAAAATATCTGATATTAAAGCTTCTTTAAGTTTGTTTGATGTCTTTTAAAGTTATTAACATAAAATGTATGTTCTTTTTGTCTATGTTTAAACAAAAGCTCATGTTATATCTGTTACAAAATTTGTCAAGAAAATAGCTTGGGTAATAACTGACTTTAAAATCTGTCAATGTAAGAAATGTCCAAACTTGTAAGAATTTTTATGAGTTTATCTGAGCCAAACTGATGACAATTTCCGGGAAGCAAAATCTCAACATATTGAGAACATTCTCCGGAGAAAGGCAGCTTTGCCCCTTCTGTTATACATGGCAGTCGGAGAGGAGACGTAGGGGTCACGTGAAATCCGCCGGTGGGAGATTAGGGAGGGGGAAAGCAAAGCCGGAGGCCTCCGGGAGTGGGAAAGATTAAATGGGCAGACAAATGCACCTTTACATAGGTGGCTATAGGCTGTTAATAGTCAACAGTTAACTCAATGACAATGAGGGGTTTGTGGTTTCTGCTCTGGCGAGTGGTTGTGCTTTGAGGGGTCCCCAACAGAAGGAAGGCACTTTGATATTCCAAAGGTATGTTATCAGATATGGTATCGTAGATACAAAAAAGACAACAGACAGGCTCAGTTCAGGTAGGGGAGACCTTCATCTGGGAAAAATACTGCCCTAGGACATGACTACCCACCATGAACTGCTTCTAGTAAAAAAATTTTAATTTCAGACCATCTATGTGGTTGCTTTAGGTCTCTGAGTTTGTAAGGCCTCCATGCAGGCCACCCCTGAGCTTGTCACATTTAGTATGCAGCCTCTTTTCGTCCACATATCTCATAAAGTTGTTAAGATCAATAAATAGATGTAACTAAAATGAAGGGTGTTTTGATAAAACTTTTCAATAGTTATTACACAGATGACTAAACATAGTCTTCTGAAATCTGTTGGCAACTTTAAACTTTGGAATTTTACTTAGTTAAGTTAAATGATAAAAATTATTAAATATCTGGATATTTAGAAATAACATACAATACTAAAACATAGATTAATCTATGTTTACCTACTTTTGGCTTCTTATTACAAAGAAGCTAGAAAATGAATTTGGTGCATACACACACACACTCATCATGCCTCTTGAATGCCAATGAAAGAAACTGTTTCTAGAAGTTATTAAATATATTCATATTTTTCAATCTGAAGAATGTTAATTACTTATTTTATTTGTCACTAGAAGTTAAAGTTTCTAAGAGTTAAGAATTCTAATAAGGTTGGGAAAGAAATGTATGGTTTTGGTTATAGAAGTTATAAAGTATAGAGATATAATTTTTTTAAGAGAGAGAAAGTGGGGTGTTCTAAAGTTGGTTATTTCTAAATGAGTTAAGAAGACGTAAACTAAAAAGGGTGAGGAAAGTTGTAGGAGGTTTGTGAAGAGAAATGTTGAGAGGAAATTACATGGTTAAGGTGAATAATAAATTTAATTAAGTAAATAAATACCAAACGTAAGCTAATACAAAATTGGTTTGGCTTGTTTTCAGTCTGTTAAGCAGAAAAAGCTTTTCCTGTATCTGCCTAGAAAGCAAAGATTCTATGTTTCATTAAAATAGTTATGTGTTATATAGTGTAAATCAGGTACTTGATTACTTTAAAAAACATCTTCCTAGTCCTAAAAACTAACGTTTTGCTAGCCTGTATTTATGTTTGATGCCTTTTATTGTCACTTTGGGTAAATAAAGAATTTAATGTTGTTTCATAATGATATATGATCCTTTAGTCAAATATGTTTGAAAAACTTCCCAGGGTTTAAATTTTAAGAGACTTTTTCTTAACCCAGAAATGGCATTGAGTTATCCCAATGGGCCCCTGGGGTACCTCAAGAATTTGTTGTTTCTCCTTATAAAAGAAAAATGTTAAACTAATGAGAATTGTTTTATTGCTTAAAGTACATGGGAAGCTTTGTCAAACAAAAATATAACTATGTTTTATTTTTATACACATATTTTTATTATTAAAATGGATGTTCTAGGGATTATATAAAAATCTCTAAGAGTCTGCAAAGTTCTGATATACTTTTATTTGTAATTCTAATTGTTATCTTAAAATGTTACAGAAAAGCAAATTCCTTTGTCAACTGCATTATAATCAGCTCTATAACCATGTCATTTTAAGGTTTTTTTGTGTTTTGTTGTTGTGTGTTGTTGTTTTTTGTCATTTAGAGCCAGTCATTGTTTTACTCTAATGCATTTGCAAATATGTTACAGCTTCAGAAAGGACCATAGAAAAAATTCTGACTTGTTCTAAAATATAGGTTTCTGAGAATAAATTTTCAGTTTATACCTTTGAACTGGATGAAGATTTATAATACTCTAAGGAATAACTGAATTCGTGGAAACATTGGTGAGTAATCAGGATAAACAAAAATTGATTATGAGCCTGAATGAAGTGAGAATATTATTTTTATGACTGTTCAAAATATTGCTAATTAAAAAAATTTTTTTTCAGATATAAGGAAACTTTTTTTTCTTAGAGCAATTTGGAAAATTATACCTTTATAAGAAATATTAAAGCATTTATATGTTTCTCCCTGCCTGATTCCTTTAGAATTTGAAAACCCTTAACAGGTATTATTTTCAAAGCAATATGTTTGTTTGCATGAACCCAATAAAATCTGTTTTCTTTATAACACAGCACAATTGGAAACTGATTTTATTAACCACGACTTTGGAAAGTCATGTTTAAGAGAGACATGCCTGGACTCTGCATGTCAGCAGAAAACTTTAAGGAATTTAGATAGACTTGGAAGCTGATGAAAGCCCCTCGGAGAAGTGGCCTGGTACCTTGCTTATTTACATGGTTCATGGCAGCCTTTCCAGGTAAGGAACAAAGGAGATGGCAAAGAAAGAACCTCAAGACATTTGGGGGGACCTCAAGCCCTTGAGGAGTTTACCCCAGCCTGTGAGTGTTGCAGGCAAAGTCCGATGGCAGCTCTATGGCTGGTTTCTTCGCCCTGAGAAGCTCACTATAGTTCAGCCTGGAGGTTCCTTACGAGATTCCAGCAAAGCAGATTCAAGAGAGTCTATATGATCAATTGCTATTCTTGTTGTGCTTAGCAAATAATCAGGCCAAATTGAAACTGGACTTAATGCAGTACATATTCTTAATTTGGCTCTTTGATAAAAATGAGGGTGATTTTAAGGGGAGAAATTGTGTTTCAATAAAATCTATAATACACAGCTGTGGATTAGACTCCAGTTCAGTTAATTGTCTTTAAAGTTTTATTTTTACTTATAAAGTAAATTGGATTCTGAAATTTTTAGTGTTTTTAAATATGTGGCTCTAACCCTCTGAACTAATGTTTCCTTTTCCTCCCATTCTTTGACTTGAAATGATTAGAAACTAAAACATTTTTCTCCTCTGAGCTTTGCAATTGCAAATTGCAGCCAAAAGATTTGCTATAAGCTTGAAAAATCACCACAACCTAAACGATCTTAGTGGCCAATGCTGTGTAAACCATGCAGAATTTACCCGAGCACCTGATGACATCATCAGAGACATTCAAGCTGCAGACCAGGAGCACCCGTCAGTCACTGCCTGTGTCATCAGCAAAAACCCTTGAGCCTGACATCCAGACATCTTCTCCCCTGACAGCCTTACAGTAAGTGGATTACAACGGGTAATTTGTCTGATCATTACCCGTTGTTTTTTTCCTTCTATTTTTATAGGCATACCCCTTATTAAACACCTGATAGCTTGTTTACACAATATAGGCCTCACTTTGGGAGCCCATCTGCATTGCCTTCTCCTAAAATGAAACTCAGCAATTTAACTGAACTGACTTATTTTCAGGACTGAATAACTGAGTCAATGAAAGATGAAGCAATTTACCAACTTCCTTTCTGGAATGTAAAACTTTATTATTTAAAAGACTGGCTAAAAAGACCAAAGTTCTGCCACCTCAAACTGCTCTTTGGGATATTGTTTTTAAACTGTTTATTAAAATATAAATGACTCAGAAGTGACCTTTGACCATCTCCTTTCCTGCCCCAGAGATTAAGGCAGGAATACCTGTGTCAGGAAGGCGATCTTAAAATGCTGCCATTAGCCTAATTTGAATTAAGCATAGTAAACAAGAGGGCTTAAGGAAGTGCCTGTTGGCTAGACACCCCCTTGTCCCACTGTGTCTGAGTCCCTTAGCGAGGACTCCTTACCAGGAGGCCACCCTAAAAGAACTAGCAGCCTGGGAACTAACAACACAAGTCACTCGGGGACACCTCAGACTCTCCGGAGCTTCTCTGGCAAATGTAGGGCCTGACAATAGACAGCATTAGGCTATGTGCTTGCCAAACAAAAGGAAATGCGTGCTGTCATCAATAAAACCTGCCACACTACACTAACACCGCTGGACAGGTTAAAGAGGACGTTACAAATTATTGCAGGACAAAGCGGCTGCACAGCTTTGCCCAGGGAGCGGCTCCCGCAGCTTAGCCCGCGGCACCGTGAAACCGGCCCTCCCCTGGCCACCTGGTTCCACCTCTCCTCCGACAGCTAGCTGCTGCAGTTCTCCTTCCCATACTGGGCCGTGCCTTTTTAACCTTCTGGTCAAATTTGTCACCTCTAGGATACAACAGTTCATGTCCAGATGCTGGTGCTCCAAGGCTTTCGAGCCTTCCCTGACTTAGGGGACCTGGCGGAGGAGCCAACGCTCAGGCCCCGACTCCCACTGTCGCGCCTTGGATCAGGCGTGGGGGGGGGACTGCCCCGCGTCACCAGGCAGGGACCCCAGCCCTCATCAGCAGCTACCGAAGGCAGACCCCAACCCCTCCTCATCCCTAAACATTTCAGGGGTAAAAGTCTCTGAGGAGGGAAATGAGGCCGGTTAGGAGGAAACTAGAAAAGTCCCCTGGTGAGTAGAATGAAGAAACTGAGACAAATGGTAGAAAAGTGACCAAAATGGCCGAGCAATTAACAGCCAGCTGATAAATCACAAGACTACCTTCCCTAACCAAAGACACCTCAGAGCAGGTGGTTTAAATCGCCTTAGTCAGAGAGATAGGTAACAAAAGCCAGCCAGAGCCAGACCAATCCAGGAGAGAGGTGAGACGAACCAGATAACCTGGAGGCCACCTGACCTCCAGGAGGTCCTGGACCACGCTGGGCCACAGGGGCCGCCAGGCAGGAGACACCCGTGACATTCTGGAGGTTGGGAAATACCTTCATAAATTTGGCTTCTTAGTTTTCATCAGAAATTAAGGTTTTAAGGGTTATCATTTCAATACATTTGGGAAGAACTTTGCAGAGTTCCAGAAGGACCCCTGAAACACCTCAAACAATTTTTCTTTTCTGTTAAATTGCATGGGCGGCATTGTAAATAAGTGATGGAAATTTCTTGGGTATATTGCATAGGTAAACAGTGGTTCTAAAATAAATAGTCAGGCTATGGGAAACCCAAGACAGCCCCTTGGTGCTTCTCTCCCCCGGCAAACTCCATTTTTCCAACGTTGCATTCCTTCATGGATCATAGTGCATGCAAGATGGGCTTAAATCAGATGAAGAGCCTTCTAAGCTGACATTAAAGAGCACGTTTACACTACTGCCACGGTTGGATAAAGTCACTTCAGGAAAATGTCAAAGTGGTAACCACTTTCTTTCACAGAAAGCTCTCAGGAGACAAAGACTTTAGAGATTACTGCCTGCTACCGGGAGACTTTTGGGGGGTGGGGGGGTGGGGAGGGCATCAGGTAAAAGACACAGTCCAATTTTTTTGGAAGGGAGCTTATCCAGTGTGTAGCCATGAATGGACATCCACTCTTGCTTTGACATTCACCTCTGCCGACAATGGACACCAAAGACTCCTTAGGATGTAAAACTACTGACATCAGAAGGACATACCTATCCCAAGGCACTGACAATCATCTCTATGGAAAGATACTGAAATAAGAATCCATTTAGTTTCATTTTCTTTTACCTGTCTGCTAATGATATTAGTCATAATAACAGTTATGCTCTTTCTGTTTTTTTCTATATAGTCCAACTCTTTATGATTACCAAACATTTATAAAATAACTGTTAATACTCTTTTTATGATTTATGTAAATGTTATACATAATATAAAAAAATAAAAAAGGTGGCAAAACTTGGATCATGATAGTTCACAGGAGAGAAATCATCCAGAGTGTTTTTCCACAATGAAGGCTGTAAGACCTAACTGACTTCCATTTACCTGTCTATCCCTTTTTTTCAAATTTGGCCTTAACTTGCATCCTTTGGTGACAATATTGCCCCATTCTCAGTAGTCCACTATTTCAGTAAGATGCCAATGATACTGAGACTTCCTAGGTATGAATGAGCCTTCTTCGTGCTGTGAAGCCACACTATCTCACCAAAATGTTGCTCTTCTATGCCTGCTTCAAATTGATTTATGAAAAAGGGGTTCTATGAAAAGCAATTTCACAGAGTCATATAATCACAAATTTCTAACTGGAGAGGTCATGTTGGGTAGCCATGCCCCAGGCATATAACTTCTTTAGTAAAAGGATTACTTTTGCCTTCAGCAAGCCCTGTCCTCGCTTCTGTGCATCTAGGTTAACACAGCTTTTTTCAGAACTTGACCTTCTGAAGCTTGACCACCCACAAGAGATCACATAATCTTGTTAACTATCTGGTAATCTGATCTTTGCCTTGGTATCTCCCATCTCCATGTAATCTTCCTTATGTTCTCTCCTTAATTTCAAATGCATAAAAGAAGCTGCAAAACGATTATTCTCAGAAGCACTTGAGATCTTGTTATCCAGCATATGCTGTCAGTTTTGGCTCAAATAAACACTTGTAAAATTCTCTACAATTTTGGAAATTCTTATGTCAAGAACCTGAACAAACATTTTTCCAAAAAAGACATACAGTTGGTCAACAGACATATGAAGAGATGCTCAACATCACTAATCATTAGGAAAATGCATATTAAAACCACAATGAGATACCACCTCATACCCGTCAGTAGTGCTTTTATAAAAAAAGACAATAACAAATGTCAGCAAGGATGTGTAGAAAAGAAACCATTGTTCACTGTCATTGGGATTGAAAATTGGTGTAGCCGCCATAGAAAACAGTATTAAGTTTTCTCAAAAAAGAATTAAAAATAGAACTACCTTATGAGCCAGCAATTTCACTTATGGGTATTTACCCCAAAAGAAAACTAAAACACTAATTTGAAAAGATATATGTGCCCCTTTATTTATTGTAGCATTATTTACAATAGCCAAATATATAAGTAGCTTCTTAAGAAAATGAAATACAAGAGAATATATTAGAATAGAAAATGTCAGAGTGACTCACACTAAACAAAAATATATGTTCTGGGTTGTGGTGAAAATTGTATTTCTTACACATCAGATGCTGAGGCTTCTGGTGCTAAGGACACAATGCCAAATGAAACTGATTCTTTTCCAGGACTCTTAGAGTTTTGAGTCTTTTGGAGAGAGGCAGGCAATAAAGAAGCAAGCAAATAAACAAGACAGTGCAGTTTATGAACAGTGCCAAAAAGGGAAAAAGAGATGCTAGGAGAAGAAATATCAGGGATGGTAGCATCTTAAGCAGAGGATTCATGGAAGGCCTCTCCCAGGAAGTGACATGTAAGTTGCAGCTGAAGGAAAGGAAAAGCCAGGTATATGAAAGTAAAAAAGAAGAGAATTCCAGCCACAGGAAACAGCAAGTACAGACTCAAAGCTGAGAAAAAGTGAGGTGTGTTCTAGGGGTGGGAGCAACAAGGAATGTAGCATGAAATAAAGCTCTGGCAAGAAACAGGAATTACACCATGCCAGGTCTCTCAAGCCAGGAGAGGGTAATCATGGACTTTGTTCTAAGTACAATGTGAGGACCACTAAAGGATTTTTATCAGGGCTGCTATGTGTCAATACTTGCAATTTTAAATATCCTTCTGGTTTTTCAATGTAAGATGAATTTAAAAAGAGATAAAAGTGGTTTCCTATAGGGTGCTTTGGAAAGATAGAAGATAGAGAATAAATGAATTAGCCCTTGATTTGACTAATTTGAGGTAGGATTGACATAACATCACTGTAGGGGTAAGCAGGGGGGAAATGTCAAGAAGAATGACCAAGATCCAAGATGGCAGGGGAGTAGGTGGATGGAACACTCACCTCCTCCCAGAAACACACGGGAATTACGATTAAAATATAGAGCAATAAACCTGAACAACCAGCTGAAGACTAGCTGAACAAAAGTCATATAACCAATGGTTTGCAGAAGAAGCTACATTGAGACATAAAAGCAGAGACATAAAAAGAGCTGGCTCTGCTCCCACAGGAGCTGATGTTTTGGAAAAATATCTCAATAGCAAAGGTTTCCCCTGAGGAGCATGAGGTGTCAACCCCACATGGGCTTCCAAACCCAGTAAACCAGAGCTGGAAAAAGGCACCCTTGAAATATTTGGCTGTAAAAATCAGCAGAAATTCTGTCCATCAGGGAGAGATAGGAATGTGCTGGAGGCATAAGCATTCTCTTAAAGGGCTAACACACAAAATCTCTTTTGTAGCCACTCACCCTGGGTTTCAGCAGAGGGAGGGTGGAGTGGGCTAGAGTTGCATGAAGAGAGACTGGGAGTTGTGGCTCTGAAGAGGGAACTGAAAGAGCAGCCTCTAGAATCCCAGTACTGAGTCCCTCTTCCTCACCTCAGACACCATCTTTTTTGGGAGGAACACTCTTCTCCATAGAGCATCAGCCTGGGGAAAAACAATTGCCCTAACCTCTGGACTCCCTCTTGCCCCAACCCTGCTGAGGAGTCAGCTGCCTGGACAGGTTACGTAGGGGTCTGGGCAGACACAGGGGGTGTCAGTGATAGAGTTGTGTGGTTCTGGGGTGGGGGTTGGTCCCTCCATGCTCTCCCAAGCCTAACTGGTACTTCCTTACCATGGGAGATGCACTAGCCCCACTCTCCTGACTCCCGGTGACCCCACCTGCTGAGCTCTGGCTCCTGGAAAATTTTGGGACGGACTGAGTTGTGTGGTTCTGGGACACAGGCCATTTTTCCCTTGTACACCCAGCCCTCCCTTCACACAAACAAATCTTGGTCTGTTTGAGCATGATAAACTGCCTTGCCGTACCCTGACAACTCCCTGAGACCCCGCTCCATCACAAAGGTCTGCAGGCACCTGCCAGGGGGCAGCTAAACTTTTGCTAAGTGGCCTCAATCCCAGCACTGGCACCAAGTTTGAACCTGTATCATTCGCCCCTACCTGGTGACTCACTGATAACTTTCCTCCTGCAATTTGAGTACCACAGGAGGCTCTTAAGTGACTGAGACTAACAAGCAGCCTGCAGATGGAGCCAGGGGTATGTAAATCTTGGATGCCTTGGGACTTTTCCTGACCTTCTCCCAAACTTGGTGCTGGCAGAAGCAGCCTTGCTGCATAGCTTGTTCTGTCCCATGCACACCCAGGCCCAGCAGAGGCAGCCACAAATGGTGGGTCACATTGTACCTCCAAACAGTTTGCTTAGGGCCAGTCACAGACAGCCTCTGACATTGGCCTGCACCATAGCCCACTCTAAGAGGCCCTAGAACAAACATGTCCAGTGGCCAACTTCAGACAGACATCAGAGTAGGATCCAATTATCTTCACAAGTAGCATATCCAAAAGGAATCTTGGCAGGCACTAGACCTTGCTGAAGTGAATTCCACTTTGTATGGTCAGCACTTACACAGCAGCTCAGACACTTTGGTTGAGGCCTATCCTCACAGTCAGCCAAACTAAAGGCGGAACCCATGCAAAAATGGGCCAATAACAATCAATTATAACAGGATGGCCCACATAACCCACACAAGAGAAGTTCCTGAAGCACCCAGTTCAAATGATCAAGGAGACTGTGCCACTAAATCCCACAGAACACCTACTACATAAGGCTACCCTACCAAGATTGGGACACATAGCAGATCTACCTAATACATAGAAACAAACACAGGGAGGCTGCTAAAATAAAGGAAAACAAAACAAAACAAAGCAAAAACATAAGAAATCTTCATAAAAAAAGAAATAAATGAAATGGAGGAACTTAGAATTACAACAGCACAAAAAGTAACAAAAAACAAAAAATGACCAATCAGAAATAAAGAATGCAATATCTAAAATGGACAATACACTAGAAAGAATAAACAGTAGGTTGGATGAAGCAAAAAATCAAATCAGTGGTTTAAAAGATGAAGTAGCAGAAAGCACTAAATTAGAGCAAAAACAACAAGAAATAATTTTAAAAAATGAGGACAGTTTAAGAAATTTTGAGACAACATGAAGTGTAACAACATCTGCATCATAAGGGTACCAGAAGGTGAAGAGAGAGAGCAAAGGATGGAAAACCTATTTGAAGGAATAATAACCGAAAACTTTGCTAACCTGGTGAAAAAAAAGACATACAAGCCCAAGAAGTGCAAAGAGTTCCAAACAAAATGAACCCAAAGAGGCTCACACCAAGACACATCATAATTAAAATGGCAAAGGTTAAAAACAGGGAATCTTAAAAGCAACAAGAGAAAGACAGTCAGTTGTCTACAGGGGAGCTACCATAAGACTGTCAGCTGATTTCTCAACAGCAACATTTCAGGCCAGAAGGGATTGGCTTGAAGTATTCAAAGTGATGACAAGTAAGGACCTAAAACCAAGACTTCTTTACTCAGCAAGGTTATCACTTAAAACTGAAGGAGACATAAAGAGCTTACCAGACAGGAAGAAGCTAAAGGCATTCATCACCACCCAATCAGTATTGCAAGAAATGTTACAGGTGTTCTAGTAGAAGGAGGAGGAGGAAGAAGGGGAGGGGGGAGGAGGGGAGGAGAAGAAGAAAAATACAGAGGAACATAGGTATGAAGAATAAAATGGCAATAAATACATACCTATTGATAATCACTTTAAATATAAATGGCTTAAATATTCCAATCAAAAGACATAGGAATCTGTTATCACTGATTAAAATAGAACATAATTAGGGTGAAGTTGAGCAATGGGCAAGGAAAAGGAGGACACCTGCAATTATGTCAACATTAAGCATTTTTAATAAAAAATAAAGAAACAGTTAAAAAATAAAAGTGACATGAATCTGTTATCACTGATTAAAATATAACATAATTAGGTTTCAGAAAAAAAGACATAGGATAGCTGAATGGATAAGAAAACAAGACCTAGATATATGTTGTCTACAAGAGACCCACCTCAGGATGAGAGATTCACACAGACTAAAAGTAAAGGGATGGAAAAAGATATTTTATGCAAATGCAAATGAATAAAAAGCTTTGGTAGCAATATTTATATCTGACAAAACAGACTTTAAAACAAAGGCTGTAGTAAGAGATAAAGAAGATAGTACATAATGATAAAAGGAGATATAATTCTGGTAAACATATATGCACCCAACATAGAAACACTTAAATGTATAAAGCAAATCTTGGTGGACATAAAGGGAGAAATCGACAGTAATACAGTCATAGTAAGGGATTTCAACATCCAATTGACATCAATGGATAGATCTTCCAGACAGATAATCAACAAGGAAACTATGGCCTTGGATGACACACTAGATCAGATGGATTTAACTGATATCTTCAAAGCATTTCATTAGAAAACAGAATATATATTATTTTCAAGTGCACATGGAACATCCTCAGACCACATTAGGATAGAAGACAAGTCTCAATACATTTAAGAAGATTGAAATATTAAGCATCTTCTCTGACCACAATTTAGAAATTAGTTACAAGAAAAAAATTGAAAAATCCACAAAGACATGGAGATTAAATAACATGTAACTAAACAATAAATGGGTTAACAACAAGATGAAGAAAGGAATCAAAAGATACATTGAAACAAATGAAAATGGGAACACAGCAACCCAAAACCTATGGGACACAGTAAAAACCTGCCTAAGAGAGAAATTCACAGCATTACTAGGCCTACCTCAAGAAACAAGAAAAGTTTCATATAAGCAATCTAAATTTTCAATTTACAAAACTAGAAAAAGAATAATAAACAAAGCCCAAAGTGAGTAGAAGAAAGAAGATAATAAAAATCAAAGAAGAAGTGAATCTAGAGTTTTATAAATATAGAGTTTTAAAAAACAATACAAAAGATCAATGAAGCCAAGTGCTGGTTCTTTGAAAATATACACAAGATTCACAAACCTTTAACCAGACTCAACAAGAAACAAAGAGAGAGGACCCAAATAAATAAAATCAGAGATGAAAGAGGAGAAGCAACAACTGACACCATAGAAATACAAAGGATTGTAAGAAAATACTATGAACAACTCCATGCCAACAAATTGGACCATCTGGATTAAATGGACAAATTATTAGAAATATACAATCTTCCAAATCTGACTCAGGAGGAATCGGAAAACCTGAATAGGCTGATAACAACTAATGAAATTGAAGCAGTAAAAGAAAAACTCCTTGCAAACAAAAGTCCTGGGCCAGATGGCTTCACAGGTAAGTTTTGCTAAACATTCAGAGAAGAACTAACACCTGTCCTTCTCAAACTATTCCAAAAAATTGCAGAAGAGGTAAGACTCCCTAGCTTATTTAAGGGACCAAAATTATCTGAATTCCAAAATCACATAAAGACACCTACCAAGAAAGAAAATTATAGGCCAGTATCCCTGATGAACATAGATGCTAAAATCCTCAACAAAATATTAGCAACCTAGATCCAGCAATACATTAAAAAGATCATACACCATGACCAAGTGGGATTTATTCTGGGAATGCAAGTTGATACAATACCTGCAAATCAATAAATGTGATACATCACATTAACAAATGAAGAATAAAAATTATATTATCATATGAATAGATGCAGAAAAAGCATTTGATGAAATCCAGCACCCATTTGTGATAAAAGCTCTCAGCCTGTGGTTTTAAAAGCCGGGTGGATGGCAATACCATTGGCTGCATATTTGTAACAATCCGCTCATCTAACAGACTCCATAGATCTCCAGTGGCCTGACTGACCTCATGGACTGTGTTCTCCTTCACATATAATGTGGTAACAGCTTTGAATGACTTTCAGAATGTATGTTCACTGTTGCATTTAAATTTTGTGTATATGTACATTTCTTAAAACTTCGAGGGATTCAATTTATGCTAAATAAAGCAACTTAGAAACTTATATCTCTTTAGAATTTTCTTTTTAAAAAATTTATATTTATGATGTGCCCCTTTTTCCCCCATTGACCTCCTCCACTCTGCACCTACCACCCAGGCCCACCACATTATTGTCTGTGTCCATGGGTTATGTGTACATGCATAAAAGTTCTTTGGTTAATCTCTTCCTGCTCCCCTCTTCCTTTCCCTCTGGGATTCATCAGTTATTTTGACATGATAGTTTCAAATGATGTATCATATTGGCAGGGCCCATAAAGCTATTTTCCAAAACTTCATAAAATAGTGAGATAGTGAGAACTTGGGTAATTTGATCATCTTGGAAGGTGAACTCTCATAAAAAATAAGTTGTACTAGTTTAGTATTTTTGTTACATGCTTTTATGTCTTGCTGTTGGCAGAGTCAACACAACTGAAACATTTAGTGCTGTGTAGTATAATTTGTTATTGATCTTCAGTCTGGTCAATCTTTCACATTAATTCTCAATTTAAAAATATTTTCAGATTTTAGTTAATAGTTGATTTCAAATTTTAAGGGAAAAATTAGAAATAATAAAAAAATAGAAACTGGTGAAAATCACCACTTACAAATATTAGAATAAAAATATCCCAATCTCAAAATTTATAATAATTCTGTCCTACATATCATAGTCAAACAAAAAGCATTCCAAACTCTGCTGAAAAGAACCTGTAACAAGATCCTGGGAATGTGTGTGGTGCCGGGCTCACTTATTATTAGGAAGTGATTACTCACTGATAAATGCCAGCCCAAGCAAATGCTCTGGGCTTTCCCTGGCCTGGAATCAAGAGGATGCCCTTAGGACACCAAATGAGCTGCCTATGTGACCTGAAGGACCTGGGTATCCATAGGCTTCTGCTTTAAAAAGATCAAGGCAAGATTATACTTTTTAATCACTAATTTATAGATAACAGGTTAAATTTTAAATACAGGTATTGGGAGAAAGCAATTTTTAGTCTTTTTTTTTAAAGACTTAAACTCATAGCCCAAGTCATTGTATTGCAAATGGGTGATGTATTTGATACATGCTCTTTCCTATGGCTTCCAAACAGTTTTTAAAAATGTATTTTTCAAAATTAAATTAGAAGAGAATGTTTTCAGAACCACAGAAGTATATCTCTTTAGTGCAGACGATCTAGGGGCATGGCTCAAGACCACAGAAGCAGGGGATGCCTGGAAATCAAGCTGTTGACAACTTAGGAGGCCCCCGAGAAGAGGTCGGTGCTGCTCTCTGTAGGTTCTGCTCTGCCGACCCTCTCCCAGCCCTCCAAGCACTTCTTGGGAGCGCTCAAGCTCATGGCTTTAAAAATAGAACCAAATAATATTTGCAATTTCTATGTCATGTCAGAAGGGCAACCAAAAAATGGGAGGCGAGGGAAACTGAGACTTTTGCCACTCCGTAGCTGTGTGGCCTTTGGATAAATAAACTAACCCTAGTTCAGTTTCCTCACTTGTTAACATCGGCCTCATAGGGCCATTCGGAGCACAAATGAAAAGCGTGGAACTGATCCAGCACATCGCCTGGTTTATGTTAAGTATTCTCTAAATGGTAGGCATAGTAACTAACTGATTGATAAGGGCATATTAGGGATCTACTATACGCAAATTTCTCGTATAAGAGCTGTGAGCCACAAAAGGAGTAGACTGCAGAGCCCTGCCCTTCGGAATGCAGGTCAACAGGAATGTAGGCAAAGAAGCATGAAAGTCCTGGTGCGAGGCTGTGCCAGGCTCAGGGTGATGGACTTAATTTAAAACACAAAGTGACTGAAGGCTGTATTTAAATAAGTCGCATTTAGCCTGCTGTTTCATTGTTGAGCTGTGAGCTTCTTTGTGCAGTGCTGATGTTGTTTCCAATAACTAATGAGGAGCTGATGTTTACTGTTGGAGGGTGGGCTTCAGTTGCGGCACCAGTAACGTGGGTAAATTACATGACTTCTGTATGCAAACCACTGAGGATAATGGGATATAAAACTGCGTTCAGCCTGGCCCGGGGCTCAGGTGGTTGGAGCGATGTCTCACGCACCAAAGGTCTCGGTTCAGTTCCTGGTCAGGGCACATACCCAGGTCGCCAGTTCGATCTCCGATCAGGGCACATGTGGGGAGCAACGAATTGATGTTTCTCCTTCATATTTATGTTTTTCTCTCTCTCTTCCTCTAAAATAAAAAACAAAAATAAAAACAAAACAAACTTGTGTTCAATATTTGGCCCGATTCTTAAAGAAGAGACCATGTCACTGACCAAGATGAGGAGGGGCTGGCTTTTCACTCAAGAGATGTGTGCACGGCAACACACACACACACACACACAAAACGCTCACCAGGAGACAGACGTGTCCTAAAGAACAGGCAGATCTGACTGGACCCAAATAGCTTGAGTTTCAAAGTGTGTCTGCTTCCTTTAAATCACAACTATGTTTTGTTTCAGTGCTTCCCACCCCTGATTTTTAAACACAAGCTTTTTAAAGGATATTTAACAGACTGACACTAAAAGATTCTTTTCCTAAATCCAAATTTAATTTTCAAGAGCTATAAACAACACAATATCTATGAGTCCTCAAAACAAACGTGTATGTATGTATTTTTGTATATGTATGTATATGTGTGTGCATTTATGCATGTGTATATAAAGCATTTTCACCCTTTTGGAAAAATAAGTGGCTTACTTTTATCCAACGTAAGGAGGCTCCAAGTCCGTGGATTCTGAACTTGCTGCTCAGACTTTCAGCAGAGCCTCAGCATCCCCACTCCCTCCCCCGGAGTCTGAGCATTTGTGGAAGACGGTGAAATGCTTTCATACATCCATGAAGTAGGTAAAACAGACATCACTGTCTGCTATTTTTCAGTCAAGAAATAGAAGCTAAATGTGAAAGGTCAAGTGGCCAATAATGTTCCAGCCCAGCCTAGCACTCGGGCAAAGGGTTCCAGGTCCTGGGCCACGAGCGGGTTGAAGAGCCTGAAGTCAACTTGTTGGCCTTTGACCTCCTGCGTGCCTGTGTACATAACCCAAGCTCCAGGAAGAAAAATTCCCAGGGAAACAATGCCAAAGGGTGGGGACAGGAACAAAGGAACAGGAGAGACTGCCGTGGAGCTCTCTGCCTGCCCTGATTAATCGCCACCCACGCAGCTAGGTGTTGCTGCTGTTGACTCAGAATCGGCCAGCCGCGCGGGCTCTGGATTCCTGGGGGTTGCTTCATGCCAGGCCTAGATGAGAGTCATTATCAGTCCCATCTGATGCATGACCGTCCGCCATCCACTCGAGCCGCCTCGGAGCCAGGCAGACGGCTGTGCGCACACCCCACCGGGCTGCCCCCGCGTGCGCTTCCACATGGGGCGGCTCAGGCCTGTTCAGGCCGCTCACCCCTCAGTTTCCTGCCATCTTTCTGCTCAGTGCTTCACTTTGCCTCTCTTAAGGCTCTATGTGATTTGTGTTGTGGAGAAGGGGCCGTGGTAAAAAGACAGTGCACATAAAAGAATAAAAGAGAGATGTGAGAATTCATCTCTGAAGAGTGGACTTGCTTGGCTGTCGCCCACCTGAAAGGAGGCCTGCACGGCCTTCAGTGGGACTTGTCAGAGGAAGTGTCCAGGAGAGTGTCACTGGGAAGTGTTGGGGGAAGCGTCAGTGGGAAGTATCTGGGGAAGTGTGCAGGGTAGTGTCAGTGAGAAGTGTTGGGGGAAGAGTCAGTGGGAAGTGTCAGGGGAAGTGTGCAGGGTAGTGTCAGTGGGAAGTGTCGGAGGAAGTGTCCAGGGAAGTGTGCAGGGAAGTGTCAGTGGGAAGTGTCGGAGGAAGTGTCAGTGGGAAGTGTCGGAGGAAGTGTCAGTGGGAAGTGTCGGAGGAAGTGTCAGTGGGAAGTGTTGGGGGTAGTGTCAGTGGGGAGTGTCAGAGGAAGTGTGCAGGGAAGTGTTGGGGGAGTGTCGGGGGAGTGCCCCAGGAAGTACCCGGGAAGTGTCCGGGAAAGATGAAGAAGTTCCTCTCTCCAACCTCTCTGCTGCTGTGCCTTCTGTGACCTTCCAGAGGACGTGTCCAGGGAAGGAGACGACTGAAGGTCTGAGGGGCTTCCCTGAGAGCCTACGGAGGGCTTGCTGAGGCCCCCAAGCACCAGGGGAAACTGTGATCAGAAAACACTAATTCATCCCAGAACTTCACTTGCCTGCCCTGAAACTACCTTCCCAAACCGAGCCGGAGCCCCCTCCTCTCCCCTTCAGCCTCACTGAGGCACAGTTGTCATTCTCAGAGCTACCACCCACCCCAGAGGCTGCCTCTGTCACACCCGGGAGGTGTGTCCATGAGGGTAGGACGGATGGCTGAGAGGGACGCCCATGGGCAGTGTTCCTCTCACCCACCATGTGAACAGAAATTCTCTCCCACTGGCTTTCACCTCAATTCTCCATTAAGTTAATGAGTTGCCTTCTTCCCCTTTTAAAAATACATTTAAAAAAATTATGGTAAAAAACACATAACAAAACTCACAGTCTTAAGTATTTTAAGTGCACAGTTTAGTACGTTATGTATATTCGCACTGGGGTGCAAAAAAATCTATGGCCAGCTTTTAAAGCACGCGTCCCAGGAGGCATAATGTGCTAGTCAGTGGCATCGCAGAGGACGAGGTCCCCGAGGCTGTGCGGTCACATCCCTTCAGGGGCAGGAGACACAGGGCAGGTGGAGCCTGAGGACATGAGAGCAAGGACAAAGAGAGGCCCAGGTACAAGGGAAGGACAAGGGGGGTAGAGTCACAGCCCACCCCTGTAAGCTCCCTCCTCCTCTATCCAGCCCATCACCCCTCTCAGCCAAAGACAAGGGAGAGATGCTGAAAGCAATGGCATGGCTCCTGGAAGCAGTGTTCTCACTGATTATAAATAGCCCATGGTTAAAACCATTAGGTAAAAATAGTCTGTTAAAGATAACTTGAACAACTTTTCCTTATTCTTAATCTTTCATTCTTAAGCTAAGTATTTACCAGAATAAAGTATTTTATAAAATGTATTGTTAGTTTCTAGATAGAATTCTCTAATTAAAGTAGCCCGAGACACGAAGCCATCCATCCGTGCACAGTCTAGGCCTAAATAAAGTCTGTCGTTTATGCACCAAAAACAGATCTTCCATGACACAGTCCAGGAACTATGGCTGGGAGCCAGTCTCACCAGTCCTGGAAGGGTGTGCAGAAGCTATTCTTGCAAAATACACAGCACATAAAATATGCCATCTAACCATGTTCAAGTGTCCAGTTCAGCAGCATTCGGCACATTCACACTGCTGTGTAACCATCACCACCATCCATCCACAGAACCATTCATCCTGCAAAACTGAAACCCTGTCCCATTAAACAGTAACTTCCCTTCCCACTCTACCCCCAGCTCTTGGAAACCACCATTTTACTTCTTTCTCTAGAAATCTGACTACTCTATAAACCTCATATGAGTCGAATAGTACAGTGTCTGCCCTTTGTGACTGGCTTATCTCACCGAGGATGTCCTCCAGGTGCATCTATGTTGTAGCATGTGTCAGAACTCCCTTCGTTCTCAGAGACAAATAATATTATATTCTTTTTCATGTATTCACCACAGTCTATCCATTCAGCCATGACTGGGCACTTGGTCGCTCCCACCTTTGCTATGTGAGTAACACCACTGTGAGCCTGGGCGTTCGTGCGCGGCCTCCTGCTTTTCAGATGCCACCGCCACCGGGCACGCCAGGAGCCATCTCACCACATGCCATTCTCCCGTCCTGTCAGGTTTAGGCTTTGAGTCTGCTGTTTCCTTTCACGATGACTCTAAAGTAAGCAATCCCCATAGTAAGCAATCCTCAGTAAAAATGGTTTTGATGATTTCTTCCAACTTTTCAGAAGTTAGGACTGGTCATTCATCGGAATTTTCTTGAGAGTTGTAGCTTCTGATCTTGCCCCTTTTAAAGTTTGCATGAAAGTTCTAACTCATGTCAGGGATAAAAATCTTGGTTGAAAATGAATTAAAGTGATGTGTAAAATGGAAGAAAAGAATCACAGTAAGCGGTTAAATCTGGTGTAAAACAATGATCTTTTCTTGGGTTAGTCTGAATGTGGGTCCGAAGCCTAAATAATCCAAGAGCCGGGCAAAGCAATGCAGGAAGGGAGGCTTACGTGGGGAAGTCAGCAGCAGCATGGGCCTGAGCTGTGCAGGAACCTGCAGCCCTCGGGGAAAAACCAGCAGGATATTTAGGTCATTTTTTAAAGGCACACTTTGTTATGTTTTTTAAAAATACGCATCAAAGTATCAAAGTATAAATAAAGCATGATGATTTCTGGGTGTGTGTGGTTTTCCTCGTAGTAATAATTAAGCATTTTATTGACCCAGCATCTGTCTGATAATAGGAAGCAGGTCATCCCCGAGTCCTGGGCGGAGTGAGGTGGGTTTGCACGTCAAGGGCCAGAATTTGAACTCCACTCCGCTACCCGAGCAAGCTGCTTACCCTGCCTGATCTGTTTCCTTTGCTGTAAAATGTGAAAATTATTTTTAAAAACTCACCTCGCAAGAGTATTATGAGAATGAACGAGGAGTCAGCGTGTCTGTGTCTGGCACACAGCAGGAATCAGAGGCTCCTGGGCTCCGCTGCCCCCCCTCCCCAACGAGAGATTTCACAGGCCAGACAATGGCCTTCTTCAAATACTCACACCTGTGGTGTCATCTTTGGAAAAGGGTAATTTTATCTGAGCCAACTTTTAAAAGTTGTTCAGTTGCTAAGTTAGACAAAAATAAGTCTTTTTTTCATTGATACTTTCATGTCTGAATAATTCATGAAGAGAGCGATCTGGGCTGGTCCAAGGGCTGGGTTCTCTGGCACAAACCTCCCTGAGTTCCTTTCTGATCTCTGCTCTGTCACACTCGCTAAGATGCTGGAGGATCCCGGTCAACGGGACGCCAGGTGGCTCCTGAGCAGGATGCTCTGCCCAGTAGACGTGCCCTTGGTTTGACACAGATGCCTCACTCTGCAGGGGACGTCAGCGTGGCGAGGCCAGCTGCAGGGAAGGAACAGTATGTGATGACTAGATTTTCCTCTGAGTTCTTGGCATTTGGTTGGTCTTTTACCAAAAAAAATGTATGTCAATGGGGCATTTATTTGTACCAGCTGCAATTAAATGTATCTATTATATTTTGCTTCATTTTTTTAGCGACACACGGCCCTATGCTAGTTCCTGCTGCAATCAGCACTTTGCTTGTTTCTCCTCTTAGCTGTGCGGACCATGTATACAGTGAGGGTAATAACATGTGCGGCTTAGAAACGTTCTGCTCAATCACTCCTCTCCCTTTCTTCATATAATTATCTGGAGACATATCATGTTCTTGGAAAAGCACTGGAGGGGAATGGAATGTGGTGGGGACCAGCACAGAAGACCAGGGACAGGACCCAAAGCTCGTTTCTTACACCCAACCACTTGCTGAAAAAACAGCAACTGTGACTGTGCCGTGCTCTGAGCACTGCAGCACCATTTCCAGTGCTACTGATTCAGTATTAACTGAGCATTACTAAGCGCAGGGTCAGGGAATCGTATGGATAGGCCAGGGGAGAGGCCTTCCTCCCTGACATCCTTCTGGGAAGGCAGGTACTAAATGCCTAATTCCAGGTGTGGTCCGGGTCCCACCGGCACAATGTTGAGGTGCTACAGGAACATAGTTTAAGCCTTAATTACTCAAAGGGTCCCCTTTGAGTCAGCTGGTCTCACAGAGAAGGAAAAGCAAATGGAGTCAGCCTGCTGCCCTGAACAGATCTTGTCAAAATATCAAAGGCCCACTGGAGAAACATCCCTGGAGACCCCAGACTTGCCCTGACTGGGGCTTCCAGGCAGCACACCTCCTGCCTGGACATAGTCCTGGGTCCTGGGCAGGGACAGGGTAGTGTGGTCGCCAAGGACACTTGTCTCCAGGACCATCAGTGTGTTTCCACAGTATGGCCCCCAAACTAGTGAAACCAAAGTTTCTCTTCGGCAGGGCGGTGGGTGGAGGGCAAGCTAACCCATCCTGGCCCATGACCGCCACGCTTCCTCCTCGCTGGCGGCCGAGGGGAAAGGAGGCACCATTGCCAGGTGCCGCACTAGCATGTTTCTCAGCGCAGCTGCCTGCAAAACAACGCTTTTATCAGCTTGGCTTTCTGGTCCCAGAATGCAGTCCTTGGCAGGAAGTCGGTTGTCTATTGACTTTACTAGTAGGATAAACAAACCTCCTTTGACACACAGAATGGCAGAAACTGATTTCCTTCCCGCCCCCCATGGAGGCCAGGCGGTCAAGTTGAAAGAAGCACAGGGTTGGGCCTAACCTGGATCCAGAGCAAAAGTCGTGGTTAAAAACCTAGCAAAATGTTCCCTGTGCCGGCTGGAGGAGAGAAAGGTGTCAGAATCCCCAGGGAAGCCTTAAGTAAGAGAGGACAGGGAGGACCATCGGGAAGAAAGGATGGACCTGCTTTTCAGGAGGCGTGTGTTTTGCAAACGATGAAGTCTAAATGGGCTTTTCTGCTTCTGGCGTGCACTCTGAATCTGCTCCTTCTTAGTGAAATGATTGCAGGTGAACCCGAATGACAAAGAAGCATCTGAGTAACTGTGTAACTGGTACATTGAAAAACAAGACTTGGGGAGGTAGTCATAAAGGCCACTTTTATTTATATTGTTCTACTACCCATTCATTCCTGCTTAGTGCGGTTTAAAGGTAGCTTTTCCCTGCTCCAAGTGAAACATCAGGCCATCCCCATAACTTTCTGCTCAGAGAATAGAAAACCTTGCCAATACTGCAGGGCATAAAAGCAACGCTTTTAGGCAGTTACAACACTCAGTCCGAATGAAAAACAGAACTGTGGCGCTGGAGCTACATTCAGCCTTCAGCCCCAGGCCCCTCGCCTTGGGTGGCGTGAGGGTGGGAGAAGGTGGGCTTGGTTCTCCTCTGCTTCCTGACCCTCTTTTCCAGGATTCCAGCCATGGTCAAGGTCAAGGGTGGCTGAGGAGGGAGCAGATGTAAGGAAGGGTAAGAAAGTTTTTAGTTGATTGATGCTGTCATAAAATAACTTCAGAGTCTTGAATCTGGCATATATTTATAGCTGGCTCTCTTTTGGGCATGTTTATGGGCTCATTGGGGGGGGGGGTAGGGGACACTGAAAGATTTGTTTCTATGTCCCAAAGTGAAGACAGTGTATTTTCCTCAGAATAATTCCAGGAAAATGATCAGCAATTAAGATATTTTTATTGGGTGGCAAAACTGATGCTATGTCAAAGGGAACGAAGAATGTGTCCTGTGGACTTATAATGGAGATGAGGCAGGACAAGCTGGTTTTCTACCTCCTGTGATGCACCGGGGCCAAGCTTTTGTGCGTGTGGCTCACCAATATCCTTGTGCCTCCCCTTTGTATCCTCTCAGGCTGTCCCAGGGAGGGCTGTGCCTCCAGCCTTGTCTCCAGGGCACTGAGGAGTAGGGCAGCCCCCTAGTCCTGCTAAGGGAAGCAGAACACTCTTGGCTGCACCCTGGAGCTCAGATCTCACTGTGCTGTAGACATAGCGAGTCTCCCAACGTGGGAAATGAGAGATCACTACACTACAAAATTGGGGGGCAGTTTTGAGGTTAACGAGTAAAAGTTAACCTCACATGGCCAAATTGTAATAAACGTGTTCCTTTCTTATTTCTTTAAAATAATTTACTGTGTCCCTGGCCCTTTTGGCCCAGTGGTTAGGGCGTCGTCCTGTGGACTGAGGGGTCCCGGGTTCGATGCAAGCTAAGGGTATGTGCTCAGTTGCAGGCTCGATCCCCGGCTCCAGGTGGGGCGAGTGCGGGAGGCAACCAATCGATGTGTCTCTCTCACATAGATGTTTCTCTCTCTCTCCCTCTCTGTCTGAAAAGCAGTGGAAAAAATATTTTTTTAAAAATTTACTGTCAGTGAGTGAGGAAAAGAGTGAAAATGTGATATTCAGAAGTGTCCATCACGATGTGTTGAGCACTGGTTAGGACAGATAGTACTATAAATACTCAAAATCAATTGCTTTGTAGGTCAATCAAGATTCTACGGATTAACCTGAAACTTTATGAACTTTTCAGCTTTGTTTTTTGAGAAAATTGTGTTACAGATTCTGAAAAACAGCATACATATACACATATGTGTACTATATATATATATATATATATATATATATGTATATATATATATATATATGGAGAGAGAGAGAAGATGCTATCATCAAGTGTACTGTGAAATATTTCTCATTAGAGATTATGAATTTTCATTTGTTTTGCAAAAAATTATAATTTTTATTTTTTTGCCAAAATTCCCAAGGTTTTCTGCTCAAATCTTGAGGCAATACATTATATTAATCAGAAAATAGACTTCACTGCTCTCCACTATTTTGGGGGTCTTCAGGTAAAGAAATACCCAAAGAATATTTGAGAAAATGGAATTTTTCTAAAGCAGGCTAAAGTAGTAAGTGACACACTGGGCCCAGGCTTAACCGGTGCTGTGAAATAGAAAGACTGGCGTCCCCAGATTAAAGTAGGAGTCTGCCCTTGTCCCTCCTGGTTAACTGCCGCAGTGCTGTCAGGTAGGCTCATCCCTGCTCTGCCACTTCCCAGAAATTTGATCGCTCTGGGCAGACCCCAAGGGGCAGGGCCCAGGTGTCCGTCACTGCCGGGTGGGGTGGGCGAGCCTCGAGCAGGCAGAGGGCCATCCTGGCTGGAGAGGGCTTCTGAGGACGCAGGTGTCTGAAGACATAGCTCTGGCTTTTCCTCTTAAGCTGCCTGGGTGCTCTGGGAATGTTCCTTGCAGTAATCCTGATTATAGGAACCAAATGACTGAAGACATAGGGCTTGCTGAGTGATTTTATGATGCTCATTCAGTGTGTTAGTCACTGGACTTCTTTCCCACTCTCCTGAGTAATTACACCACCCGTCTGTGGACAATGGGTCTATTCTCTGCAATAGTCCCCCGAGTGCCTGACAGGTCTCCTGCCTGGGCCTTAGTTCCATTTTCCTTCCCCTCTTCCCCCTTGTCCACACTCCTGACTTTCTATCCAGCTCAAGTTCTACATTTGCTCTCAGTGATTCTCTTGAGATTCACCTGGGAAGCTTTTTTCAACCATGTATTCCCATCAGATGCTGGTAACCGGTAGAATGTCAGCTTTTAATAGATATTGCTCTTTAAAATTTTTATTATTTAATTACAGCTGACATTCAATACTATATCAGTTTCAGGTGTACAGCATAGTGGTTAGACACATAATTTACAAAGTGGTCCCCCCATAAGCCTAGTACCCACCTGCCACCACACATAGTTATTACAATAGTATTGACTATATTCCCTATGCTCTACTTTACATCCCCATGGCTATTTTGTAACTACAGTTTTATTTCTTAATCCCTTCACCTTTTTACCCTTCCCATCTGGCGACCCTCTGTATCTATGAGGTCATTTCTGTTTTGGATGGACCCAGAGGGCATTAGGCTAAGTGAAATAAGTCAGACAGAGGAAAAAAATATCATATGACTTCACTTATTTGTGGAATTTAAAGAACAAAATAAATGAACATACAAAAGATATTGACTTTAATTATTCAAGGATGGAGCCAATTTTTTTCACACGTGAGTTTGCAGACTGAGTCACCTGATACCCATGTTGCGTTTTCCTCTGACCCTGCAAACCTTTATGGAATTAAAAGTATAGTTATAATTTTCTAATGTCTCTTTTTATAGCGAGGCTAGAATGCTACCTGCCCCGAACTGAAGGAATGGTGAAAGAGTGAATGATCATGAGCTAGAAAGTGGACAGCTAGCATGTTCTGTGTTTCCCTTTTCCAGTGTTCAGTGGAAACGTATGGCTGAGGCAGGCCTCCGTTACCAGGATAAATCCCACTGAGTCCTGGTAGAGGCGAAGCCTCGTGAACAATTCTGGGTGGGTTGTGCATATCTTCTAGACATCCCTCAAGTCATTCAATATTATTTTCAACTTTTTAAATTCCCTTTTTTCAGATTGTGTGCTTAATTTGTTTAGAAACAATTTTAATCATTTTACTAAAGTTTTGGTAGTAAATCATTGCAACAATTTTTAATTTCTGCCTTCTATTGCTAAACACACATACACACGGGCATGCACACGCATACACACGCTCCCCCCTCCATTGCACTGACCACAGGTCCTTTCTTGACCCCACTAAGACTTCAGGCCGAGAAGTTACACCCTTCTCCTCCCAGGGTCTTTGCCCTTCTCCTCCCCACCCCAACCCCCACAGGGAAAGTGACCAAAGAAAGCCAAGTGCCCTCCTTCTGGCCCCTCACCTCCAGGCTCCTTTCCCCAGCAAGTCCACCCTCAGCGCCCCCCGCGGCCCCAGGGGGAGCCAGGCCCCTTCCTCCTCTGTGTTCTTAGTCAGGCACCAAAATAGCCCTTCCAGACGCACTGTCCCCCTTGCTTGCTTGCCTCGCACAAAAGAAAGAAAACATCCTCACATCCTGGCCTTCTGCCAGCTTTCAGAAATAACTGAACTTCCCTCACGTTCAAAGGGACAGTTCCCCAGCCTCCGAAGCTCAGATGTCCCGCTCCAGGGGGCCGCTGAGCTTTAACTGCCCTTCCTCCGGACCCTCTGATGACAGAACCGCCGACCTCGTGGGCTGAAGAGCTAGTGTCCTGTCATCTGTTTCCTGTTGTCTCGGCAGCGGAGGCTGATGGGAACCCTGGTCTAGGGGTCAGGGGGACAAGGCCAGCGTCCGTGGTCCCGGGCGCCTCCGGAACAAAGGGCTCCGTGCACTTCCACGGCCGGGGCCTCTTTGTCCTGCTCTGCCGAGTGCACCCTGAGGTCTGCTGAGGATTTTCAGTCTCCCAGGGCCTCTTTGTCCTGCTCTGCCGAGTGCACCCTGAGGTCTGCTGAGGATTTTCAGTCTCCCAGGGCCTCTTTGTCCTGCTCTGCCGAGTGCACCCTGAGGTCTGCTGAGGATTTTTCAGTCTCCTGCTTCAGCTCCCTTGGCCCGGTTCTCTCGGCGCGGGGCCTTGAGCCTGCCGACACCGCCGAGCAGCGAGGACCCCTCAGCCGCTGCGGGAGCGGCTCTCCGCTGCCCATCTCTGGTGGCTGGGGGACAGTCTGCTGAAGGAGGAAGGACTGGTCTTTGTAACCAGACTCTCCTGGACAGGCAAGCAGAGCTGCCAATTCTCACAGAGGACTTTGGACAGGACACTGGCCTCTCCGAGCCTCGGTTTCTCCACCTTAAAAATTAAGGGATACCCCTTACTATCTTATAGGGTTTTTTCCAAATTAAAACCACCCATGTAAAGTTCTTTGCATTGTGCTTGCTACAAAATAAGTCATCAATACATTCTTAGTGTTATTATTTTTAAACTATATTTTCCTTTCTCTTCAAACTTTGTATAAGGTAGATCACAAAAGGAACTTAGGACAGCTATGAAATAATAAGCAAGAACTAATCTTTATTTTCCAAAACTCTGGAAAATAAACCATAATTTTTTTCTTTAATTAAAATCTTGAGAGACTGAAAGGAAATGAATGCTGACTCATGCTGGTGCTGGGAGCCATCACATAGATCCCCTGTACCATGCTTGCCCTTGAGCCTGTCCCGGAAAGATCCCGTATTGTGGCAGGTCCAGAGGCTTCTCTCACAGACACTCATGAAGAATCCTCTCACCCTCTTCTAACCTGTTCCCTTCTTATTGTGACCTGTATCAGTTTGCTCAGGCTGCCATAACAAAATGTCTCAGAGTAGGTGGCTTAAATAACAGAAATGCATTTTCTCCCAGTTCTGAGGACTGGAAGTCTGAGGTCAAGGTGTTGGCAGGTTGGCTTCTCCTGAGGCCTCCCTCTGAGGCTTGTAGGCGGTCACCTCACTGTGTTCCCAAACAGCCATCCCTAGTCTCTATGTGTGTCTTTATCATCTCCTCTGAAAAGAAGGCAGTTGTGTTGGATTCGGGCCCACCCACGTGACCTCATTTTACCTTAATGACCTCTGCCAAGACCCTATCTCCAAACATAGTCATATTTTCAGGTACTGGGGGTGAGGACTTCGACACATAAATTATGGAGGCAGGTGCGGGGCAGACGCGATTCAGCCCATGCTCTGCAAGAACAGCTGAAGGCGGTGCTCTACCAAGGTCTGCTCTCAGGGACGGCACTGCTGCTTGGGCCGGCAGCACCGTGTCCCACTGTGCCCACAGCTGCTAGCCCTCGAGACGCAAAAGCAGCCTGTGCACTCCTTGGTCCTTCTTTGCCAGGCACCCTGCGCCTCCCACATCTGCGCACTCGCTACCACACTTGGTCACTGAGCACTGGATCCCATGGTCTCTTCATGAAGACAGTGTCCTCCCCTATGGTCTCAGTGCCTTTTTTTCACAAGGCTTGATTTCACAAGAATCCCCACGGGTTGGCTGGGGGTGGACTTACGTGGCCTGCCCACCTGAGGGTGTACCCAGAGCCAGCTCTCTTTTTCCAAGAAAGGCTCTTGGGAAACAACTAAATGCCAAGTCTGTCTCCCTCAGGGTGCGTTCTCTCCCAGGCGCCTCCACAGCCCCATACTCTCTTACTTCACTGACATGCCCAGAGGGCGTGCACCCCACTGGCGAGCTATGCTTAAGCTCAAGCGACCCTTCACCCTTCACTTTCCTGTGAAGTGTATCTATTTATAGATTTTTTAGGAGGAGTTTTAAGCGATAGTGGCAAGATTTACTAGAGCTAAAAGTGACATGCGCCCTCAGAGAGGCAGAGGGCGGCAGGCCAGAGGGCAGCGGCTGCGTAGGCTCGGGAAAGGAAGCGACAGGAGCAAAAGGGGAGTCCCTGCTGCTGCTCATGGCTTCCCTGGCTGCAGGCCTCACGGGGACCCTGAGAGTTTAGGAGTAAAGAAGGCACAGGTCCCTGCCTGAGAGAAGGAAGGGCACAGGCTTGCTCCAAAGAGGGCGTGCACCTATAGGGTTTTTAACTGAGAGATTTTCAGTCTGGGTAAGCGTTCCACATGCTTTCTCATGGTGTCCTTTTGCCACATCTTTGCTGCTGGTGCTCTCCAACCTTCTGTCCTAAGTAGGATGGGATTTCATGGAAATTTTGAAGGAAGAAAAAGATCGAGAAAGTGAGCAACCAAGCGACTCCTTAGCCTTCAAGGAAAGGGACAGCATTTATTTTATTCATCTATCGACACTCAGTTCTTACCTGGGTGACTGACACGTAGTAGGAGCTCAATAAACGTCTGTGGCTACAGTAAGCACTAGCAGTGCCGCTCGTGGGAATCAGGCCCTTCCATGGGACCATGAGGAAGACATTTCAAGAACCCATGTGCAGGAGACTGTGGTGTGGGAAGATTTACTCAAGAAGGTTGTCCCTGGATTTTCAATGTCCCAGCTCCCTCCCTCCCACCATGGAAAATGTCCAATCTTGTCTCCATCAAGGCCCAAACAGAGGCCAGCGTCCAGAGCCTCTGCTTCCTTTGGAGCCCTGGCAGTCTGCTGTGGGCCTCAGTTGGTTGTTAGACCCACATGGTCTCGTGTTCCCGGAGGGGAGCTTCTTTGTTCCCCTGGGATTATAACCAGGAGCTTTTTCAAAATAAACAATCAACTCCCCAAGCTTTTGGGGCTTCCAGTGAGTCCATCCCTTGCCTAACAATCCCTTTCCCAAGTTAGACTGCTAGGCCTCCATGGTGGAGCACCCCTCCCTGAGCCATTTGACATCTAATGTGCCTGTGCTTACCCCCCTCTTGTTCTGTCTCTTCCCCAGTGGTCTGCTGGGAACGGACTGGTTTCCCAGGAGGGAGGGCAGAGCTGCAACTTCGTGGTGAAATGACAATGTCAGCCTCCCTTTGCCCCCTTGCTCATTAAGCTCTAGCTGCCTATGTTAACAGTAGGACACAGAGATCCTATAATTAGCTACCTTTTTTATCTCACACTTGGTTTCCTAGGGGTTTTGTTTTGATGCCAGGACATACTAGAGGCCTTAGCCCTCCACAGTTGAACCTAATCTAGGTCTCTGTCTGAAAACTTCCATAGACATAGGCACAGCCACAGCTACACACACAGACATAGATACGCACATTCACACACTCACATCAGTGGCCCTTTGTCCTCCATGGATCACGGGCAAGGAAATGAAAAGTGGAAGTGGAGCGTTCCGCTCCCTAAGGGCATCTCTGTCGCCTTCCCGGCATCCCCCGCCTTGGGCACCGCGTGTGGTGCAGCATGCCATCGTGGCCTTGTGCATGCAGGCTGGGCAGTAACGGCTCTCCTCCCTGAGCACGTGGGTGGTGCAGAGCACATATCCTGCATCTGTAAGCCATGTTTTGTACGGCTGCCACCCCATTGATTCATGCTGTGGAAAGAATTAAGGCATTTATGGAATCGTGTTGAAGAAGGACTAAGATATTCTCCATATATAAGATGTTGGATTCAGTCTCAGAACATTTTCTCATTTTGTATTATTTTGTATCTGAATATAGTCACCGATGTACGAATTTAACCCTTCGCACACATATATCTTAAACCATTTTCAACTCTGTAAATCTCTTCAAACTGGCCAGCCTTGGGCTATGACCTAGATGTTCAGCCTTTGGAACCTGTTGAGTCCTTGGCGATGACTTATTGACAGCATTGACCACACGAGGAGTCCTCCAGCTTCACCCAAATGCTTACGATGCTTTTTTAAAGTATTTAATGCTTTGTCTTTGTCACAAGTTTCCGTAATCATTCTCAACTCTCTAGTGATGCATGATTCTGAGAGAACTTTCTCACCTACTCTCCCTTCTCTCTCAAGGAGTCAGGGTTTAATTGTGGCAAAACAACCCCGTCTGTGGCAGTTATGTGCCAAGTGATTCGGCAACAGCAACCAGAAAAGAAAAATGTCTCCTGTTACATCCAGACACCCACAAATGCCTGTGGTCACGTGATACATAATTTTAGATATGACTCTTATACTGCGCACATTTCCCTCAACCCTGGTTTTGGAGCCTGGGTTATTTTATGATGAGTGTTTGAACTTGACTTCCGATCATAGGGCCAGAAAAACAATGGAAAAATAAATGACAGAATGTAGAGGGGACAATGAGATCAGCGAGGAGAGGAAAACACAGGCCATGAAGATAATAAAGGCAGAGCAAGTGCAGAGAAGATTTGAGAGCTGCGGCAGGGCTGGCTCTGGGGCTCCTGAGGTCCTGCGAAGGCCTGGGCACCCTGAGGCAGGCCCCTGCAGCCAGACAGCTGGATGTAGGTATAAATAGAGTGGTGACGGACGGAAGAGTAAAACTTCTCAGAAGCAACACCACTTCGCAGCAGCCTCACCAGGGGGCATAAATATTGCCCTTCTGATTCTACTCATGCCAAGAATAAATGCCTATGCAAGGGATTTTCAACCTTGGCACTTTTGAAATTTGGGGCCAGATAATTTTTTTGTCTTAAGGGGCTATCCTGTGCATTGTAGGACGGTTAGCAGAATCCTTGGCCTCTGTCCTCTAGATGCAGTAATCCCTCCTCCCAGCTGTGACGGCCAAAAAATCTCCAGACCGTACCAAAGGTTAATCACCGACATCGTCCCCACCAGTTGATGACCACTGGCCGACAGGATAGGGAAGGGAATAGGGAACAGATGTGGCATGGGAGTGCATATTATTCTCTTTGGTTTTACCACTGTGTAAGCGGATACTTCGAGAGGTGATCTTAATATGACTTAATTTTAACTTGGCTTCTGACAACGCTCTTTCCACATCTTCTTGCCTTCCCTCAACTATGCACATTCCTTCCTCTTTCCGTGAACCTGTTCCAATAGCTGGGTAGTCCTCCAAGTCAAACCCATTTCCCTTTGACAATCACCTCTTTGATTCCTGGGATAGGGGAGCAAAGCTACTCTGCCCTGTTGTGAAAGCCTCCTTTCGGGTCTCTGATCTCCCTCGGTGTAGAGATTGCAAAACCAGGGTAGAGACAAGGAGTTCAGACAATAGCATCACTCATTAGTGAACCCTTTGAAGTGAGCAAACAAGGCAGTGGCAGATGCCTCCTCTTTCCCTTCCCCCTCCCTCTCTTCCCATCCTTCATTCCCGATGCCAGCATTGGGAATTGACAAAGTCAAGTAAAGAATGAGATCGAGAAAGAAAGGAGCCTTTAGAGGCACAGAAGATGTCGCCTTTGCTCCCTGTCGCTGGGGCGAACTCCCAGTGGGAGCAGCCTGTACCAGAACCTGGGGCTTGGGCCTAAGGGTGGGGGAGGCTCTTCTCAGGACGGATCTCAGAGGACCAGGGGGGGCTGTTGGGGCTCGTGTAGGGATGGGAAGACAAGGCAGCCCGAGGAAGCAGCCTTGCAAATAATAAGCTATGGCTTAAAATGAGCTGGAAGGAAACAGCTTGTCTCTATTCCAACCTTCCTTTAGCACTTGGCTGAAAAGTCCGTTTGAAGCCTCCAGCCCTCTCTCCTCTCTGCCCTTGGGAAGCTGCCACTGTGTGTGACCAGAGGCACCCAGCCTACCAGGGAAGATGACCTGCTTGTTGCCCTTCG
The DNA here is from genome assembly GCF_054644295.1 of Miniopterus natalensis. Lineage (NCBI taxonomy): Eukaryota > Metazoa > Chordata > Mammalia > Chiroptera > Miniopteridae > Miniopterus > Miniopterus natalensis. The sequence goes on from NC_142089.1 coordinate 80,422,438, forward strand.
AAGTCTCCGAGTTCATGGCATTGCCCTGGGAAAGAGAGAAGTCTGAAGGTGCACTGTGACATTTAATAGACACTGAGGCTGCTTCTCTGACCTGGTCCCATTCACAGGATGGTGGCACTTCCATGAGCATAGGTGAGACCACGGATTCCACTGTCAGCAGGAAAAATCAGCAAGGAGCTTATCTAACGTCACACCACAGCTGCCTTTAAAATCAAAGGAAAGTGGCTGAGCAGCCTAGAACTGGACACACACCTGTAATATCTCAGCAGATCTTCCTCATCACCCCACCGAAGGGCCTTCAAACCTAGACGCCCTACACGTGGCACAGAGGGGCTCTCCCTAGGGAGAAGCCATGATGAACACTATGCTGAATGTCATCACAGAAAATACACTCCAGAGGAGCGGCTGGCAATGAAGTTTTGGACTAGTGACCTCGCTCGAGCCATCTGGAAAGTCACTGCCAAATCAGGAAGCAAAAGGCACTGGGTGTGCTCACCTGGTGTCTGGGGATGTGAGTGCGGCCAGTGCTGTGCTTAGCCTGTGCTTCGGTGGTGACAGAGCTGCACCACACAGAGACTCACCCCAAGGGCCAGGCTGCTGGCCACGCCCCCTTCTCTGCAGAGACCTCGAATCGCTCTGCGTGCCCTTGCGGGGTCCACACCAGGCCTCCCACCTCCCAGGTCAGCACCCCCATCTCTAAATAATGTTGTAGCTTTCTTTATGAGCAAATATAAACTTATTTACAAGTTATTCCTTTTTTAAAACTGAATTATTTTTGTTAAAAATGATTAGAGGTTCCCTGCTAAGAAACTTTTGAAAATATAGAGAAGCAAAACAAAACAAAAGAAAATCAACCATAATCCCGCACTTGTTACATAGATAACTATAGCTAACATTTTGTCTATATTCATCCAGTTTTGTTTTCTGCAAAGGTGTACAATTTTTAAAGAAAAGTCATTTACTACTCTCCTTTCATAGTTTCCTACCAGCCACTATGCTTTCCAGAGGTGTCACACATCAGGCATGAGTGTGGCCTTAGAGCAACGGTTCTCACCTTCAGTGTTCATCGTACTCAATCGGGGAATTTCACAAAATATGGACTCTGACACCAGAGAGCCTTTCTATTTTTAATTGGGCTTAGGTGTGGCCTGGAAAGCTGGATATAAAAAGCTCCCCAGATAATTATATTGTGCAACCCAAGTGAAAACCTGCTCCCAGGTCCTCCCACTAATGGCCTCTTCTACAGGGTAAGGACTGGCCCTTCTGGGCCAACACCAGCTTTCCTGTGTTATAAAAGGCTAACCAAAGCACCATCTTCTCTCAAGCCCTATTGTTTCTCTGTCCAGCCCTTAAAACCCTGCCTCCACCCTTCTCTGTCCACCAGTCTCTGTTTACCACCCCAAAACGTAAGGAACTCCTCAAAACAGCCAACCAGTGGTGACTTGATTGCTTTCCGCAATGAGATCTGTAGGCTCAAGGGTGGAGCAAGCAATTTAAAGAATTAAAACGTAGGCTGCCACTGACCTCAGCCTGGCATCCACCCCGTAACCCCCAGGAGGCAGTGCCTGTTCAGGGACAGGCCGTGCAGGTTAAACGTGTAGAAACAGAAGCGAGCACTATGGGCTCTAGATCCCCATTTCACACACCGCGACACCAGCAGCTGCAGAATCCGGTCCTCACAAGGTTTGCCAGCTGCTCCTCTTCCTGAAGTGGATCAGAGGAGATTCTTATTGCTTCTCGAACTACTCTAATACTGAGTTTATGGCTTATCTGTCATTGGTAATCAGAAAATGCTAGTCGTACTAGTAAGAGTATTAAAAATCTCCTGGAAATTTTGTTTTTTGTTTTATAAACAAAATGGAGATTTATTTAATACCTTTTCTTCCCTTTCCTGTTTGTCTGAAACATGTGGATACCTTTAAGGAGCCCATATATTATTGCTGTGGAATATTTTAAATATCATTTAAATGAGCTTTGCAATATTTTATTTCCCTTCATATATTCAGCAAGCCCTTTACATACAAGTCTGAATGACATAACCAGAACAGGTTTGAAGAGGCCTATTTGCCTATCGTGACTTACACTGGGCTTTCTTCCAAGTCTCACGCTCTGTGATTCCAGATCCCAGGAGGAAGATGTTCTTTAGCACAGGAGGCCCAGCTACGGATTCTCACAGTGGTGCTGGCAGCAGACAGAGTGCAATGTGACGATGCTCTTAAATACCCTAATGTCAGAGTGTTTGCCACTGTGAGCTCGTTGGCCAGGGGCACAAAGGAGGTAAAAACTAAAGCCCTTTGGAGCCTCATTCGCTGTTGTTGGGAATGTAAATTGGTGCAACCATTGTGGAAACAGTATGGGGGTGCCTCAAAAAATTAAACATAAAATTACCATATGATCCAGCAATTCCACTTCTGGGTATCTACCCAAAAGAACCGAAAGCAGGGACTCGAATAGATATTTGTACCCCCATGTTCATAGCAGCATTATTCACAGTTGCCAAAAAGCAGAAACAACCCACGGGGTCAACAATAGACGATGAATGAACAAAATGTGGCCTATACATGCAATGGAATATTATTCGGCCTTAAAAAAAAGGAAGGACAGTCTGACAGATGCTGCAGCATGGATGGATCTTGAGGACATTATGCTAACTGAAATAAGCCAGTCACAAAAGCACAAATACCGTGTGGTTCCACTTATAAGAGGTACTTAGAGTCGTCAAATTCATAGAGACAGAAGGCAGAACGGTGGTTGCCAGGGGCTGGGGGCGGGGGACGGAGTTAGTGTTCAATGGGCACAGTTTCAGTTTTATAAGATGAAAAATGTTGTGTGGAGTATGGTGGTGACGGTCGCACAGCAATGTGAATGTATTTAATGCCACCAAAGTGTACCCTTAAAATGATCCATATGGTATATTTCATGTTAAACATATTTGACCACAACTGAAAAAAGAAACTAAAACCTTGCTTTTGTGAGCCAGTTATTCTGTAAAATGTCCCAGAATTTGGGTTTATCTGGCCAGTTACCGTGGCTGGGTAGAAGCCATGCGTTCGGGGCAGGAATCGCACAGAAGCCACCAGGTGTTCTTCTCAGTGACTCATCTTAGCGGGCGCAGGCCCTGCTGTTTACTCACAGCTGGAGTTCAGTGTGCTCACTTGTTCGGGGGTCTTTCAGGTTTTCCACTATAAAGTTCCTATTTTCCCTTATGATAAATGAGCATTTTGCTATAAAATACTTTGAAAAGAAACAAATACTTTGCTCTTTATCAAATTTTCACCCACTAGTTTTAACATCCATTGGTGATTCTTGCTTAAGTCAATTATTACTAGGACTTTGGTTACTAAGTGGGGAATTTTGAATTTCATAGTTCTTTCTACATTTCATAGTTGCATTCTGTTTGGAAGAACTTGATTGATTTCATTTATTTGCTTCAGAATGAACTCATAGATTGTGATTTTGTTCAGTAGGTTATAATCTATTACTATCATTGTTTATTTTGATGCTCCATTTATCTAAAATTTGACCACTGGGAGCCCTTATGATTGGTTTCTATGTCCTTCCCACACATCCCCATCATTTTTGAGTACGTCCTTACTTTTGGTAGAAGAAGATATTCCAGGCCCATCCAGTACCTTCCCTGCCCTAACCTGAAATCAGCTATTCTTCTAAGAAGTCCTGGATCCTTTTAGAGGACAATGTTGTTTAGCAATTAAGATCTAAGGCGCAAGACACACTCACCACTACTACAGCCTGATTGCTTCAAGATCCTCTCATGAGAGCTAATACATGTATGTATACACATCCCCCATATAAATATACATCTCTTTATCTCCAATTATATATGTTAGCACCATGCGTTCACGCAGATGCCTCCACCTCCAACCCAACAGCATGGGGTTCACTGTGGCCTTGCCACTTTCATACGTATGATGATTGTCCTCAGTGGTGGGAAGGCTGACTTCCATTATCCTCCGTACATGCGTTTGTTTTGTTCAGTCCCTTGCCTGGAACCAGTTCCTACCTGGGCCACCTCCTCAACCCTCCCCATGCTGGCCTGGCACCCTCCCTGTCATCTCATTCCTGACCTGCCAGGTCTTTTCTTCACTCCCTCCATGGTCTTGACTTCATTCCATTGCCTTCTTGGCCTCCTCCAATACTTTTTTTTTACATAAAATAGAAAATTGGAAGCAAAAGGCAGGGCAGAAATTGTAATTTGAACACTATTACTATGCTTACCGGATTGCCTTCCCTCTAATTCGTGGTTCTCAAAAGTATGTAGAAAGGGGAAAAAGGTTTTATCCGAATCTGCAGGGTAAGAAGATTAAGGTGGGGTAGGGATATGAAAGTGTCCTCCAGGGGTTCCTTATAAACCATGCCTTCCTTCAATTAGAAATTTCTCTACAGGTAGAGACTGCTTTTAAAAGTTTCCCATCTACCACTGAAACCAAAATAAATGGAATTTGTATTTGGTGGGGTGGTGGTTCTATGACAATTATTGTAAAGTTTGTTGTAAATTTAATATTAGTTTTCTCAGTGGAAAAAATTCCCTTTACCATAAACATTTGCATTAGACAGGTTAGGCCAGGCTTTGCCACAGTAACAGATAAGCCCCACATATCTTACTTAACATAACACAGTTTTATTCTTTTTCACATCACAGTGGAGCGCAGGGTGGGCGGCCGTCCTTGCTCTCGGCTGTGTTGTCTGGACCCCACAGCTCAAAGTCAGGGAAAGAGAAAAATGAAGGGGTGCAAGAGCTTGTATCTGCGTCAACCTGAAATGGCACCTAAGGCTGTTGCTCCTATGTCATGAGCCCAAGAAGAATCTGCAAAGTAGCCGGGGGACATAGAGAATGCCATGACCCTTAGTGAGCACCAACAATCTCTCCACGATGTGTTCTTTCCTAATTTCAAATGTATTAAAATGTGGGTGCTCAATATGGTTTGGAATTGAGGAAATCTGTTACTAAAACCCTTTCACTGAACCATAGTCAACCTTTTCCACCTCATGGCACATAAACTACTAAAATTCTGCAGCACACCAAAAAATATGTTATATTTTTTGCCAATCTGACAAAAAATAATTCTGATTCATCCTCACTGAATGGCTATTGTGTTGGCCTTTGTCACTTTTCTATTTGAGAACCCAAAGGGAAGAGGTCAGTGCCCCTGACTAAATAGACAGGTACCGCATGTTTTAAACATTCTTGCTGCACGCTGGTTGAAATCACTGCTTTAGCTCAAAAAAAAGTTGTGGATATTAGCTTCAATTAGAAACTGAGCAAAATTCTGTTGTATATCTAAACTTAGAAACTTTTTTAAAAATTGTGGACATATTTTACATTATTTTAGTTTTTTCATCATGCAGCTCAGAAGCTGATGAACTCCTGCCCTGCATGACTCTAACGCTGGACTTTCCCAAGGACCCTGTGCATCTGCAGTGAAGTGTCTGCCTTCCTGTGAGCAACCTTCTAGCCCTCGCAGGCACTCAGGACCATGCAAGAACTCTCTCCGAAGTCACGTGTCGTTTTGTCAAGCAGGCTGTCATAATGAATTCCCTTTGGAAGAGCTTGCCTTATAACGTGGACATAGAATGGCCTGATTCTAATGGAATTTTAGTTGATTTAAGAAGCAAATGTAGAAACTTAGCTAGAAACTGTCACAAGGCTGCTCGCACAGAAATGAATGTGGTCGCCTTCGAGAAGCACTCAGTCACTGGTTGCTCCCCTCCCGGGTGGGCGACCTGTCTATGCGCTGCCCTCCGGAGGCCTGAGTCACCACCTGGGCAGCTCTCAGGGGACTCCGTGCAGACACTGAGAGCAGATAACACACTTTTATAAGTTAGTCAAACAGTGTCAGTGATGGCTGAGGGCATGTCAGGGCTGTAGGAACAGTATACGATTATACAGGGTGTGAAGCAGGCCCAGAACAATAGAAATAGAGGCCGTGTGTTTTCCTATTGGTGATTAATAAGAAAAATGCACGCTTTATTTGCTCTGGGGCCATGCCAGCTCGTAGGCAGTATGTGGGTGTGTGAGGCCCTTTGTAGTAAAGACCAACAAGGAGGGTAAGCACATAGGAATTATCCTCTTCCTTGACCAAGTAAGGGGCCTGCCCATAAGACAGTCAGTCCAATACGCTCCTCTGTTTCACGTCCCCCTCTAAGGGAGGTCGCAGACATGAGAAAATGACTTGCCTAGATTAACAATGTCATGGCCTCTAAGATCCATGGGCGATATTCCCCCAGTCAGAGTGTTAAAGGCAGAGGGAACATTTCTCACAAACTCTTGTGTGGGCAGCACCCAGGGCCCTGGAGAAGCTGCATGAGATGAAGCTTCTCCAGGGAGGCCGGTCACCAGAGCCAATGTCTGCACAATCCTGCAAGAAGTGCTTCTATGCCACTGGCTCCTGAGTTCCTCTCGACAGCCCTATAAAGGAAAGATAAGACTGCCCTGGCCAATGGTTGGAGTATCAGCCTAGGGACTGAAGGGTCTCAGGTTCGATTCCAGACAAGGGCACAGGCCTCAGTCAAAGGCTCGACCCCCAGCCCTGGTCGGGGTGTGTGCGGGAGGCAACTGGTCAATGTGTCTCTCTCTCACATCAATAATTCCCTCTCTCTCTCTCTCTCTCTCCCCCTCTCCCTCCTTTCACTCTCTCTGAAAAACAATGAAAAAATATCCTCAGGTGGGGATTAAAGAAAAAAAAGAAAGAGATAAGACAAAAACAAAAATTAAAGAGCCAGTCCATGATGGGACAGCTAGTGGAGGTGAGAACTTGTAGCCAGGTCTTCACACTGGAAAGCCCTTAAATCCACTGGTCTCCATGCTCAGATTTTCTTGCTCCACACAAAACTGAATGCCTCCAGGATCCCGGTAGGGAGGGCAGATGAGGGGGGGCAGCTGTGGGGGTGGGGTAAGGGGGGGCGGGGGGAGAGCCGGCAGCAGCTCCAGGCATCCACGCACTCGCCTTCTGGGAGTCTCACCCTGCGTGGTGCAGACCGCGTGGCCCCGTCCTCTGGTTCCAGGAAAGCCCTGGAAGCTTTCTACCTTCCAGCGCGTCCGCAGCCAGCCTGACGGTTTCCCAGCGCACGTCTGTGCCTGGATTTGGTGGCAGGGTGTGACCACTGCCTCGGAGTGTCTCTGGGCAGGCAGTGCGACCGGGTGGATGGAAGGCACAGAAGGGGACAGAGACCCCGGAGGAAATGGCCCGGCGTGGGCATCTCCTTGAGAAGGGAAAGAACTGGAATAAGACTGAAACAAAGAAGGGGTGGAAAGGGAGGCGATCCTCCCGGTTTGAGGCCGGGAACGCGGGGAGCAGCCTCGGGGAGGAGCGCGCTCTTGGGCCCAGCTCATGGAGACGGCGCTGAAGATGAGGGAAGACAAAGCGGGAGAGACTCTGGGTAAGACGCAGAGCCTTCAGGACTGCGTGATTTAGGGCGCCGGCTTAAAGCAGCAAAACGGAGAAGGTGGAGAGAGAATAACAGCTATAAACATCGCCAGCCCCCGGTAAGCACGTGCCCTCCTGAGCACCGACGGGAACTCACGGTTATCATGGTCCCATGGGAACAAAGAAGCGGAGCCGCCAGCCGAGAGTACCTGGCCGGAGGCCACCGTGGAGGCCGTGGCACCCACCAGAGTCTGCCCCTGAACTCCTGCTTTTAGTTCCTTTGCTAAACACACCCTGACCTAGGGGAATAGACCACTCCTAAGACTGTGACTAGGTCGGACAGATTCACTCAGAGTTACCCGGGGCCCTCCTCCAGGGAGCCCCTGCAGTCCTGGCGGGATTCCTGTCTAGGCCCGATTCTCCGATCTAATCTGGATAGACAAAGCCTCAACCAGAAACGTAACAATGCAGACTTTATCAAAGTCTCATCATCAATCAATTCACCAGGGAACTTGCTAAATAATCAATAAGCATAAATTGTGGCTCAGAACCTGAAGGAGACTGGGGAGATAAGATTTACACTAAAGAAACAAAAGCAAACAATAGAATCACCACCGTCAGGCCCAGCGAGATGGATAAAGAGGAACGTTTAAGCCAGGGGTCACCAGCCTGATTTTATATAATGAGGTTAGCAAACAGCTACCCCTTTGGAATTTTCAAAAAAAATTAGCAAATTCCAGGAAATAAGTTTCAGATGAGCTCCTGTTGCATGCACCTCGCCAGCTGGATGAACAGAGGCATCCTAGAGAGAGAGGAAGCAGTGTGGAAATTCCAGCTCCTTGACTCCGTCTTTGCCCACCTGAAGGCCAGGCCTCCTGCTCCGTTTCCCACCTGTCAGTGGGCTCACGATGCAGCATGTTTTAGGTGAAGCGAGATAACATGCTCTGCTCTCTCAGCCATATCTGGAGGCCTTCATTCAGATGGAACACATTAAACCAGAGAGCAAGAGAGATTTTTCAAGAGAATATAATATTCCACAAAGGCACATCTTTAAGTTTCATAATCACAAACTAAGAGGAACACGTGTGTGGGCTACTCCGATATCTCAGTAGTTGGGCACAGCTCCATAGTTGTAAATTAATGATTCACAATGATTTATCTAGGGAACTTTACACAGTGGCCCTCAGAAATCTGTTTACATGCAAGTTAGCCCCATTATCTTAAAAATGTACTGGTTGGCAAATGGTACAATGAAAGACCTTAAAGCAATAAATTAAAGGAAAAAAGTGTCTTCCACACTCAAGAAGACAGCAGGACAGCTCTTGAGTCAGGTCCTGCTGAAGTCTGCACACTGATTCTGTGACTGTAGATCAGTCCACGCATCTCCCAGAACTTCTATTCCTTTGATGTGAGTTCAGTAAGAATAACGGCATCTCACATTCATAATTAGAAGGAGCAAATTTCCCTGTCATTTACTGGAACATTGTAAGATACTGCTTTTTACTGACTGGAGGTCTGGAGCAGGAACCACAGATCCCAGGATTTCCGTCCAGAGAGAGCCCCTCTGCTCCCCCTGAGGAAACACCACACCTGCAGCCACAGGTGGGAGAAGGCCACCTTTCCTGGCAGGAGACACAGGCCGGCCCGAGCAGTGTCAGGCCTAAGGGCCTTCTCACCAAAGTCATGAGGCACGTGGCCACCAACCTGGCTCTGCAGAGCAGTTAGAACAGACAAGGAGGGGCCTCTGGAAAACGGTGCTCACTGAGCAGTCAGCCTTGAAGAAAAATCTCCACACTACCCACTGGGTGTGTGTCTTGTGTATATGTGGTATGTGTGGTGTATAGCATGTGTGTGTCACGTGTGGTGTGTGTCATGTGTGTGCATGTGCTACACGTGTGTGCTACATGTGTATGTGCTATGTGTGCAGTGTGTTTGTGGTATTGTGTATGTGGTATGTGTGTGGTGTGTTTGGGGTGTAATATGTGTATACATGCTGTATATATAGGGTGAGGTATGTGTAGTGTGTGTGGTGTGTGTGGTGTGTGTGTGGCGTGTGTGGCATGTGTGTGGCGTATGTGTGGTGTGTGGCATGTTTGGGGGGTGCGTGGTGGGTGCGCGGTGGGTGTGTGGGGGTGCGTGGTGGGTGCGTGGTGGGTGTGTGGGGGTGCGTGGGGGTGCGTGGTGGGTGCGTGGTGGGTGTGTGGGGGTGTGTGGGGGTGCGTGGTGGGTGCGTGGTGGGTGTGTGGGGGTGTGTGGGAGTGCGTGGTGGGTGCGTGGTGGCTGTGTGGTGGGTGCGTGGTGGGTGTGTGGGGGTGTGTGGGGGTGCGTGGTGGGTGCGTGGTGGGTGCGTGGTGGGTGTGTGGGGGTGCGTGGTGGGTGCGTGGTGGGTGTGTGGGGGTGTGTGGGGGTGCGTGGTGGGTGTGTGGGGGTGTGTGGGGGTGCGTGGTGGGTGCGTGGTGGGTGCGTGGGGGTGCGTGGGGGTGCGTGGTGGGTGTGTGGGGGTGTGTGGGGGTGCGTGGTGGGTGTGTGGGGGTGTGTGGGGGTGCGTGGTGGGTGCGTGGTGGGTGCGTGGGGGTGCGTGGGGGTGCGTGGTGGGTGCGTGGGGGTGTGTGGGGGTGCGTGGTGGGTGCGTGGTGGCTGTGTGGTGGGTGCGTGGGGGTGTGTGGGGGTGCGTGGTGGGTGTGTGGGGGTGTGTGGGGGTGCGTGGTGGGTGTGTGGGGGTGTGTGGGGGTGCGTGGTGGGTGCGTGGTGGGTGCGTGGGGGTGCGTGGTGGGTGCGTGGTGGGTGTGTGGGGGTGTGTGGGGGTGCGTGGTGGGTGCGTGGTGGGTGCGTGGTACATACGTGGGTGACTTATCAAGCTGTCAGCATGTCAACAATCAGGCACCCTTTCTCGGGCAGAGCTGTCAGTGGTGGAGGCTGAAAGAGCAGAGGGGAAAGAACAGCAGGTGAAACCAATACACACAAGCCAACAAAGGCTGACTCGCTGATGAAAACTGTCTCTAAACATAACATTCTTGAAAAATAAATCACTCCAGCTGATAGTGAAATCTTCAGGAACACCAAAGTAGACCTTTTTGACAATATGTAATTTCCTGAATTCTTTTTTTAAACTTTTTCTAAACTTCAGTGGTGATTTGTACAGAACAGAACACTCTGAAAAATGCTATACCAGGTCCTGAGAAGGCTTCCAACCTGCCCACTCTTTCTAAATTCAAAGTTATCCTTACAGGAGGCTTATTTCCTTTCTATTAAAGTAATCTACTTTAAAACGTGGTTGGTATTGTGTGTTGCTGGATAGATATAGTTTATAGCTCTGCTTGTCCTAGATGCAGGGTGTAGAAACACACCTGAGTCGTGTCATGAAAGGGGTTATATTGAGGCTGTCCACACACTAAAGCTCGGATGGGACAGGCCTCAGGAACCGAAGCCAGAGGGTCCTCTCCCCACACTCCCTGAGGCCTTGCGGGTCGTGATCTCTCTCTCTCTCTCTCTCTCTCTCCCCTCCTTGCCTTGTGTTTGCCAAACACATCCCTGTCACACAACAGACTACCTCCTGCCTGGCCAGGGCACAGAGTTTCTTCAAAGATGGTTTTACTCACTTCCCTACATCCAGCAGATTAACTGAGCTCTTAATTTCCAATTATCTATTTAGCACTAAGCAGATAATTTTAAAGATGCTTTATCCTAATAGGACTGTGAGGGTGGAGCTTCTTTCTTTATTGACTAATGCTCTTGGACAGTGATACTGAGCCTTCTCTGATCTCCCAGAAAGAGCAAATAACCAGACTCTCCCCAGATAATTGATCGACGAAGGGTGTCATCACAGTAAACTTAGCACTGACTTTGATGTATTATCAGTGGACCCATCTCTAATAATTAAACTAGAGATAAATGTCATGAGCTACATCACCCCTGTGCTAAGATGGCAGTGACCTAGGGTTTTCCTGTTTCCCATCTCAGCCCCTGGACTGAAGCCCCTCAATCATGTGGAGCTGCTGAGGGTGGACAGTGACAGAGACCTCAGTAATGAGAACTCACCTCAGAGCAGAGCTGAGCTTCCAAACACCCGTTTCTACCTGGACTGGCTTCAAAATCCGTGAAATTTAAAATCAACTCATCTCAGACCTCTCTAAGTGATGTTTTGCATCTTCAAGATTCCTACCGAGGAGGCCTGAGACCGGCTTATCACCGCTTGGCTGTTTACCTGTCTCTGATGTGGGGTAGCTGTGCCTGGCAGGGCCCTGCTTGTAAATCCTGGGGTGATACCAGCACTGGCAGGTGTTTGCAGGACTTGTCTTCACAGTGCTTTATGGCCAGCTGCTGTTTCCCAAAGGGCACGGCTTATCTCTAACTGCTCTGCCTGAGGTCTTCTTGCCTCCAGACTGCCCTCATTGTTGTTCCTGCCGCATGTGCTGGCAGAGCCTACACTGCCAGATAAGACTAGTCACTGTGCCCCCCCCTCCACATGTTGATCCTTCAGAAGCTTGAAGCTACATGGATGTGCTCAGGGTGACCTGCCGGGACTGTGCAGCTTTTGCCCAGACGCCGGGGTCTTGAGAGCCACTCGCTCGCGCTGCTCGCCTGTCCAGCTGAGGAGAATTCCTCCATGAAGCCAAAGCCCCGCTGCAGCCGCGGAGGGCAGCAGGCAGCAGCCCCAGCTCCGGGGTGCACCAGGCTCAGAAGGAGCAAGAGCCAGGAAAAACATCAGAAACCTAAGAAAAACAGTGGTCATTCTTTTGTCCACGGCCCAGGAGGCCTCTGACTGTGCTGGACAGGAAGCCTTATCATGAGGACTTTCCAGGCTCCAGCTCAGTGCCCGCAACAAGCCTCAAAGTCCATCTTTCCGTGACATTTCCATTTCTCCCTCTAAGACAGGCAAATGCACCCCAAACTAAACAATATTTGCTTAAGGTTTCATGAGCTCGTTCAGAGCCATCACTGGCCAACTACTCTGTGGCCAACAGAGAGGGTGCGGGCATGGAGCCACCTTCAGGGGACGGGCAGGCTGGCCAGTCTTAGGGCAGGTCCGGGAACAGCACAGAAGGGCAGCCAATGGGGCCACATGAGCTCAACACACAGTAAGAATTACAGATGGTCAGAGGGGCACAGGCTCTTCCAGTCACGAAAAAGTGACCTTTGATCGGAGCCTTGATAGGTAAGAATGCTGATGAGCTCACAGGTGGAGGCCAACATTTCAGGTAAAAGAAATAGCTGTGGGAGCCGCAGGGTGTGCACACTCAGCAGGCTGTAGCCTGGCACACAGTAGGTGCTCAGTTCATGCTGTGTTGTTGGCTGGGGAAGCGAGTACCTGCAGAGCAAGCGCTGTGTCACCGCCCAAGCTCCACTATAGCCAGGACAGGGGAGGCGTGAAAAGAGGGAAATGGGCTTCGGGCACCTTTCTCCTGTGCGTTTCTGAGCAGGCCTTTGGGTGCTTTCCGTGAGGAAGGCACTGCTGTCCTATTGGCAGAAGCACACTCGGGAGTCACCCTGGGCCATGTGGCAACAGGGTTGCAACACTGAACCATTTGTTCCAAACACTCAGAGCCCTGAAGATATGGCCTCACCACCTAATTACCAGGATAAATGGGAAAGACAATTACCGTTGACTTGGCCTCATTAAACTAAACCCACAACCGCCACATGGCACAGCATTGTCCATGGGTAATCGTGAGGGGTGGGGATTACTATAGTAATTTTCCTCACCAGGGCATTACTTAAAAGGCTCTGAAGCCAACGCACACCTCCCAGCCACTGCCGACTGAGATGTGGCTCCCACCGGGGGCTGGGGAATGAGCCAACCCAAGAGGTCTTAGCGTTATCAAGCTGGGAAACGTGGGATGAGAAACTGGAAAGTATCAGACCTAGAGGGCCCATAAAGATGATACAAGGTGAGGGCTCCGAACATTCTGGGTCTCTGGCTATCCCAGCAAAACTCTGACTTATTTAAAAAACTCCCACACTCTGACTTATTCACAGAGGCCTTGTAGCAAGAAGAGATGCCTCTAGGGAACCACCAAGGGATCCAATCTCACTTTTCAGCTGAAAGCACTGAGGTCAGAGAAGTAAGCTGGTTTCTTTCCATAACACTGTTTTGTGGGGAATCTAGACTGGAATCCGTGCTTCCTGATTCCTGCTCTTTCCTGTTCACAACAGGTGCTTATCTCCCCCACAGTCTGTGACAGACTGGCGGCCCCCCTGGGACTGCCCCTGAAAGTGAACTTCATGGTCTATTGGTACCAGGCTCTCGAACCTGCAGGTGAGACCTCGTGTTTGTACCCTGTGAGGCAGTGGCTTTGATGGCACATAATTACCTCTAAGAGGTCCCTGGCTTTGTCACCCACAAGTAAGTTCTTCAAGGCAAACGTGAGGGCCCCACCTGTGTGAAGCATGTACTGGTTGCCAAAGGATGCACCAGAGATTTTAAGAAAATGTAGCTGAGAGCAGAACCCTCCCCTACCTCACCCTCACACTAACATAAAAGGAGAGAGGGAAGTCACTGTGGAGATAGTCCAGGAAAGACAAGCTTCATCTTTAGTAGAGGAGCCAAATCAAGATGAAGAGTAATTCAAAAAAAAAAAAAAAAAAGAGCAGCAACTTCCTATCCAGCAGTAATGACCAAGAGCGAGCTGGGCCCCGGGGTCTCCCAGGACGTCCATCTGGAAGGGAAGCCAGTCTCCTGTGGGTTCACCACCTGTTCCAGCAGCTATCTTTGCAGGTGCTGCAATGTCCATTCACACCAAACATCAGCTCTGTCCCGATGGGAGTGTGCCAGAAGAAAACATGCCACAGGGCGTGTGTGCCAGACTTGTGCAGCCCAGACCTCCCCTTCAGTCTCCTGAAGCCCTGACAGCAAAGCTCCTCCTGTTTGTCCTGTTTGTGAAGCATCTGGAATGTGCCTGGTGTCCAGCTAGCCCGGCAGTGCTCACCCCAGGTGTTGCCTGGAAATGACCTGAGGAGCCTCTGAAAAGTGGCTTGATTTGGACCTCAGCTCAGGAGATTCTGGTTTCACCTGGGGCAAGACCTGAGCATCGGGATCCTTCAAACTTTGATCTTAATGTGTAGCCAAGTGTGAGAACCCAGCTAGGTGGAGACATGGAGGAAGCAAGGCAAGTCGCCTGAAGCTCCCGAGGGTGGCAGGGGTGGCATCTCTCCTGGCTGTGTCAGAACACTCTCCTGGCAGTTCGTTTCCAATGGAATATCTGGGCTCTAATGATAACAACAACAATAACAATAAATAATGATAATAAATACTACTCAATAGCAGCTACCACTTCTTAAATGCGCACATGTACCAGATAAGCTAATTCTTTTATGTACTTTTTGCTCACTCAACTCTCACAGTTGCCAGTGAAACATGGACTGTTATCTCCATGCTCTAAATGAGCAGAAGAGGCTCAGAGTCAGTGCCAGTGGGGGGGCATCAGCTCCCACTTTTCTGAGAGGCTGCTCCCAAGCCCTGCACCAGGAGGCAGGGCCGCCCCCACTCTACCATCTGCATCTCTTATTTCAGAGCTTCTCCCCTCAAAGGGAATGTAAGAGAAACGCAGATAAAGGAAATATCAGCCAGCCAAGCCTTTTAACAAGTAGCAGTGGGAAAGGCTAATGAGGCAGAGTGTGAATAAAAGAATCTATATAAAAACTTCTTTTTTCCAACTAAATATGGTAACTCCTGTAAGGTTCTCAGTATTTCCATGGAGAAGTTCTACCCATCCTGACTTAAGGCTTTCCAGCTAACCCTGGTCCCCCCACCCCTCAGAGAGCAGGTGCACTGTTGGCACTCCCTCCGGCCACCTTTCCTGTTTCCCTGCCCCCACTCCCCTGCCTCTTGTCCTTGGACCTTCCTCACCCGTTATGGCCTCCCTTGACCGCCCTCAGCCCCGACACAGCCATGCTCCTTCCTGGGGTCTTTGCCGGGCCCTGGAGTTCCTGCTCTGGGCTGCACTCCGCTTCGGGCAGCGCCTGCTGTCCCTCTCCCCCGGCCTGCCACCCAGCCTCCCGCTGGCGGGGCCCTGAGGCCCTGCAGCGGCCCAGCCACTCCTCCCGGCCCTGAGGCTACTCAGCCCAGCCAGGGCCCGCCCTGTTCCTCCCCTCCCCCGTGCCCTGCCCCTTTATCCCTCCAGTGTCCACTGGGAGACTCCTGGGGGTCCTCTCCGTTACTCATCTGAGCCCTCCCCCCGACAGTCACCTTCCCCTCCACCTAATCCTTCAGCCCGAGCACTTCCCCGCCTCATAGCCTTCCAACCTGACTGTGGGCCCGAAACTTCAGGGTTCAGAAGGGCCAGCCACAAACATGTCTGGACCCCAGATTCTGGCCGTGGTACCGGTACTGCCCAACTCAGAGTGGCTGGGGTGGGCCCAAGAGCCTTTCGGTGAACGTCCCGGATGATCCTGATGGGGCTGATTCAAGGTCCGCACTTTGAGAAATAATTTTCTAAGGTCACTGTCCCAAAGGTCTACCATCTCTTTCTAAAAGGAAACCCACTCTTGCAGCCTGTGCTTCCCCCTCTCACGTCTCCCCTTCTCACCCCCGTAATCTGGTGTCCTGCCCCCCCCTTCACCAGAACCAACCTCAGGACGGCCCTGCAGCGACCTCACGCTCACCCTTCGATGCCTCGGTGTTCAGGACTCACTCTTGCTCTCTCCCTGGTGTTGACATGGCTCCTTCCCCACTTTCCCACTTCTGGGAACTTCCATTTCCTTAGCTTCCTGTGCGTGTGTGTGTTAAAATATGCGTAACATAAAATGTACCCTTTGACATTTTTAGATGTACATTAAGTACATTCATACTGTTCAGTTATCTTTAATAATAATATACTGTTCAAATTATCTTTTTACCCCTCAAATTTTTATCTGAAAAAATACTGTAAAGAGACTCTGTAAGAGTCTCTTTCTTCTCCTGGTCTTTAAATTCCTGCCCTCATTCCTGCCCCCGAAAACTTTCTACATTGGCTCCCTCAGTTCTCTCTCCTCTATAGTTGCTATTTCTAATTGCTAAACACCCAGGCTTTTATCTCTAATCTACCCGAACATTATCTAGGCAAGCCTTCAGCTTCTCTCCTGAACCCTCACCGTACATCTTGCGCTGCTTGAGCTTCTCTAGCTCAGTATCCAGCAGACGTCTCCGGCTCGGCGCTGCCAAGCTGACGCACCGCGGCCTCTAGGACTCTCCCTCTCTCACACTGGCTCATGCAGCGGCCTCCCCATTTTTACAGTCACTTACTCCAGCACAAGCCTGGGAACAAACTGGAACACTTTTTAGTACCTTAGCTTATTTACCTATGCTGTCAATTGAAAATCCTACTGATTCTACCTCAGTCGATATTTAGTCACATGAATTTATTAGCGATGTCTCTCTAGGCTGGGTACTCGGGACACTAAGGTGAACGGGGCTCTGTTCCTGGCCTCAGGAGTTTAGGAGCTAGTGGGGGAGGCCCTCACAATACAGTGTCTGAGAGCCACAGTCACCTATAATACCAGATGCCATGGAACGCAGCAGCCCAGCAGCCAGCTGAGTGATGCTCAACCGGCTTGTATTAGCACCAGAGGAGCTTTTGAAAAGCGTCAGTGGTCTTTATGCCGGGTTGGTTATGCCTCTTGTCTGCTTCCTCTTCTTAAAAATGGGCTAATAATATATACTCACCAATTTAGTGAAAAGTTATTTTAAGAGGAAATATCATACCAGTGAAATAATGTGATTTCTGAATTTTTCCCTAATACTACAGGAAGGCAGAGAAGTAGATGGGGTATAGATGAAACAGGACTGATCGTAAGTTGATCACTGGGGAAGCTGGGCGGTGAACGGCGCGTGGAGCTTGTTATGCTGTTCTTTCTACCTTGCATATGTGTAAGATTTTTCCATAAAATGTTTTTTAAAAGATTACATATATATACATGCACACGTGTGTGTGTGTGTGTGTGTGTGTATACATGTGTGTGTGATAAGTAGGCATTAGAGAAACTAGCGGGTTAAAAGTATTCCAAAGAAAATATGTGACTGTGAGATGTCCAGGCAGAGAGCAGGGCTATCGTTTCAATCCCTTCTCCCGGCAGCCACCTTGCTTAGGCCTTTGTTCCTCTCTCCCAGACTGTTATAGACTCAATGCCTGTGTTCCCTTAAAATTCACGTGTGGAAACCCTACCCTCAGCGTGAGGAGCTGGGGCCTTGGGGAGGGATTAGGATTAGATGAGGTCCTGAGAGAGGGGCCCTCATGGATGGGAGCATTGCCCTTATAAGGAGTCAAGCAAGACGCTTGCTTGCGTTGCTTCTTTGGTCTCTGCCACATTAGGTGACAGTGAGAAAGTGGCAGTCCGCAGCCTGGAACAGGGCCCTCAGCAGAAGCTGGCCATGCTGACCTGACCTGGGACTTCCAGCCTCCAGAACTATGAGAAGTAAATTTCTTTTATTTACAAGCTACACTGCCTGTGGCTCTTTGTTATAGCAGCTAAACTGACTACAACACTTTCTAACCGGGCTTTCCACCCCCAGTTCCTTCATTCATTTGTTCTCACCTAATAAATATTTATTTAAAGACCTGGGAATATAGATAGTTACAAAGAAACAAACAAAAAAAAGACAAACCCCTCCATAGGAGGGGGGATGAGAAAGTGAACATTCTTTCGCCTCAGGTCCCCGGGTGTTCCGACGTGATGGCGTCAGAGGTAGGAGCTAGTATTTGCAGCTCACTTACTGCCCCTCTAGACCTACAGGCGCCTTTGCGGCTGGTGGCTATCCCCCTGCAGGCCCCCTGAGAGCAGCCAGTGCTCTGATGCTGGAGGGATGACCCGTAAACACCCGTCCTCCGCCAGGCGGGCAGAGCGCTGAGCCTAGCTGCCAGCGCGGCTCCCAGACTTGAAGTCCCTGCAAGGCATGGCCTCTGGGGAGCAGAGAAGGTGCTAGCACCCGCTGAGAGGGTGTAGTGAGGCAGCCCACTGACTCTCAGGGCATCCTTAGCCCTGACCCTGCTTCCAGAATTAGATCTGGAAGACGGTCCTTCACACCCAGATGAGAAGAGGGCTGGCTTCTCCCAGCCATGGGCTAATTGTAGGTTAGGGTACCCTACTGTCCCAGCTTCTCCAAACTGGGCAAGTTTCCAGGGCAGGGGTCTTATTGTTGGCACTGGCTTGGTCCTGGCAAAGTGGGACAGATGGTCACCAGTGTGAAGTTTGGACAATAGAGCCAAAGTACTTCTTTCTAGCGGAGCAACCTATAGAAAACATGATATATGGCAATGTTTAGACTTACCTGACGCAAATAGAAAAAAATTTTTTTTTTGTTACCCATCCCCTGAAAACTACCATTTTACTCTGTTTTTTACAGGTTTGACTTTTTTAGATTCCTTATGTAAGTGTTATCATACAGGACATGTGTTTCTGTCTGACTTACCCACTTAGCATAATGTGCTCACAGTCCACCATGTTGTTGCAATGGAAGGACATCCTTTTTCATGGCTGTATAATATTCCACCATGTATATGTACCACCTCTCTTTTTAGTCATTCATCCATTGATGGACATTTGGGTTGTTTTCATATCTTAGTTATTGCAAATAGTGCTGTGATAAACATGAGAGTGCAGATATGTCATCAAAATTCTGTTTTGCATTCTTTGGGTTAGATACCCAATAGAATTGCTGCTGCATCATCTGGTAGTTCTATTTTTGATTTTTTGAGGAACTTCCATATTGCTGTCTGTGGTGGTTGGAACCATTTACATTCTGAGGCAAATTATCTTTAATCAGTTGATGTCCCCCACCCAATATGGCCTTTGTTCAATGACAGAGAGAGCAGTCCACATTGCACACGGGGAGAGTTCATGCTTCCCCTCCGCCAAGATACCACTCACTGTACACAGGCTCTGAGGACCTTCTCTGTGGCGAATGTAACTTAGAAATTCACTGAGTTGTTTGGACTCTGACATGACTAAAGTCACTTGTTAAGTTCACATCTCATTGTGTTAGTAACCAGGTTTTTGGACAAAATGGAAACACTAGAGTAGGTACTTTTGGGGCTCCCAGCCTCTTCTGAAAACTGCTCCACTGATATCAGATGTGGCCCCAAAAGTTCTAGAAATAAGAGTTTTATAATTGACTGGACAAATAGTGGATCCTGACTCAATACCAGCCAGTTCATTTCTCCCTCCCAGGCATGTGGTTGGGTCAAGGAATATCTAGTTGGCTGTAGACATCGTATTTATTCAATCCTGTCGGTTCTGTCAAGGGGTTAGTTAGCAAAGATCTGTTAAGGGTCTTCCAGTGTCTGACCCCTTTGGAGACGCGGTGACTCAGGAATAAAGTGCTCTTCTGGGGGTGCCCATTGGGAGCCATCATACCAGCAAGGAAGGAGAGAAAGCAGGTTTGCAAAGAAATGCTGAAAATTGTAGAAGTCTCCATGTCAAGGCAGAGATGAGAGACTTGGCGCAGGAGAGAGGGAGGGAAGGAGGGAGCCGACCCTTTCCAGGCCCCGCTCCCTAGCTGCGCCTGCCCTTGGTCCTGGAGGTTTCCAGTGGATTTCTAGTCCACACTTCCTTTTCTACGCCCTCAGAGGGGGTCGAATGTTGGTTAATTTGTTTAAATCCATTCTTCTGTTCCCAAAACATGTTCAGAATGTTTCTTCTTCAATAGTTTTCCCCAAACTACTATCTGATGGTGGTATTTTTCCCGCTGTTCTCCTAGTCACTCAAAGCAAGGACAAGCAGTGTAGGGAGAACACGTGCAAAAGTCAGTCTTATGTCTCCTACCTCCTCACCTCCTAAAACCCTGAACACCTCACACAACAAAGTGATTCATGGGATGTTAACTTCCAAACACACTATTCACCAAAATTACCATCTGTTCATATAACCATTGAGAGTTGAACTTTAAAATCATTTCATAACTATTTATCTTTCCCAGTCATCTCTAATTTAAAAATTTTAGTCTATTTGTCAATGTGCTTAAGATTCAGACATTCATGTGAACTGGGCTGCTTCTCCCTGGTCATGATGATCTTAAGTTTTATCTGCTCTTTTGTAACTGAGAGACCTGGGGATCTGGTTCATAGAGATCATGTCTCATGTCCCAGACGTTCATGAAGGAAAACCTAGACTTTGAGACAATGGGAAGAGATTTCAATGAATAGTTAAGTCACATGGGTTAATCAGAAAGACTCGGAGCTTCTTCTGGACACAGGATCCAGCCTGGTGATTCCACTTGTGCTTTGAGAACTTCTGGGAGGAGAGCAGAAGTGGATTCAGTGAAGAGAGGAAGGAGGCGGGCCGAGGCCCAGCCAAGGGTGGGCCTTTCACGGCCTCTCCTGTCTCCTGGCTCCTGGCCCCCAGCAGACTCCAGGAAGCTTAGGAACCTGGCTTCTGAGAAAGCTCACACCAAAGAGTTAGAGCCACCTGTACCCTTGATCTTCCAGACCAGGGGTCAGGAAACTACAGTCACAGACCAGATCCAGCCCCTGGTGCTCACTGTTTCCTTGAAGTGTTCTTGGCAGACAGCCCTGCCCTTTGCTCACAGACTGTCTGTGGCTGCTTCGCCACAATAGCAGCCAGGACAGGACAAAGCCTACAATATTTATTATCAGGTCCTTCTCAGGAAAATATTTGCCAGCCTCAGTTCTCGACCTGCACTGAGTTAAAAGCATCAGGAGAACGCTTGCAGGGCTTCTAGCCCTTTCTCCCTTATGACTAAGCCTCCTTCAGACTGTACATTTATGGGAGTGGCAAGTTAGCTCATTCTATTTGGAGTTCAAGTGGAAATGTTATCAGAAGCCATTCCCTTGATCAACATTGACGACTTCCTTAGATAAGCTATGACTTTATTTTCAGGCTCCCCCCAGGGATTTCATGTTTTTCCGGGGTGGGTGCGGCCGTCACTCAGCTCTGATGTCAGGGTGTGAGGTAAGAGCTGCGAGGGGAGGCCCTAAAGGCCACCCCACGCCCTCCCGCGGCCCCGCCCCTCTGCAGGATAAGCTCCCTCCTCTGTCCTGCGCTGTGAAGCTCCGTGTGATATGAAACAAAAATGTGACAAAAGGCAGCACCCTCAGGAGGCTTACAATCCTACTAATGTTCCTAATAACGCTACAAACATCAAGCAAGTATAATTCTCCTTCCAAAGGGCAGAAACTAAATAGAAAATTAGGTTATAGCATATCGGAAATGGGTGAAAAATGGAACAATTAGAAAACTCTGAAAAGAAAGCTTTCTGCTTTCAGCATATGTGCTACTGGGAAGGCATCACTTCGAATGATCAGGACGTATTTTACCCAGGATTGTTCAGTGTTCCAACGGGACATTAATCAACAGAGAATCACTTAATTACAGTGTTCTGAGGTAGAGTAGGAAAAGCTGCTGGTGGCTGACATCAGAAGGCTGTTTGATAGATCTGTACAAGGATGCTCCCATGGTCTGAACCGCTGTAAGGCTGAGGAGCCCTTTCCATTTGGAATTGGCATCCCCACCTGCAGGCCTCCACCCAGGCAGGCTCCAGAGGAGAGAGGCGCTTCCATGGCACTAGAGACGTGCACCTGGGGCAGGCGGGGCAGCAGGCCTCTGGACAATGTTTTGAAGAGAAAGGCCTTTAGTTCTGAGCAAAACCCAGCTGATGCTCTAGACACACTGAGTCTGAGCACCATCAGAGGCAGGAAAACTGAATGTCCCTTATGGAGTACCGATGCCCTCAAGCAGGAGATCCCTTCCCTCACTGAGTACTGATGCCCCGAGAGCAGGAGATCCCTTCCCTCACTGAGTACTGATGCCCCGAGAGCAGGAGATCCCTTCCCTCACTGAGTACTGATGCCCCGAGAGCAGGAGATCCCTTCCCTCACTGAGTACTGATGCCCCGAGAGCAGGAGATCCCTTCCCTCACTGAGTACTGATGCC
Organism: Miniopterus natalensis; assembly: GCF_054644295.1. Classification (NCBI taxonomy): domain Eukaryota; kingdom Metazoa; phylum Chordata; class Mammalia; order Chiroptera; family Miniopteridae; genus Miniopterus; species Miniopterus natalensis. The sequence continues at coordinate 80,444,685 of NC_142089.1, forward strand.
CCGAGAGCAGGAGATCCCTTCCCTCACTGAGTACTGATGCCCCGAGAGCAGGAGATCCCGTCCCTCACTGAGTACTGATGCCCCGAGAGCAGGAGATCCCTTCCCTCACTGAGTACTGATGTCCTCAGAGCAGGAGATCCCTTCCCTCACTGAGTACTGATGCCCTCAGAGCAGGAGATCCCTTCCCTCACTGAGTACTGATGCCCCGAGAGCAGGAGATCCCTTTGTGCCCACGTGTTATTTCCACACCCTGAGAAAGGAACCCATGTGATTTACTGCCCAGGCCACACCTAATTCTAGCTAAACAAGCTGCAATTTCTATTTGGTAATGAGCAGGTAGCCTGGCTGCTCTTCCTTAAACCCCAGCGGGAGAATCCCTTTGTCACTGAGCCGCCCGCAGCCAGGTCCCCGGGCCTGTGCTGGCGGATCCCGCAGAGCGCCTGCTCGGCTCAGGCCGGGTGTGGCCACCGTCGCTCAGTGACTGTGCGAGGCAATGTCCGGCCCCTCCAGGGCTCACCTACCCTCTGACAATACTCAGCTTTTCACTCTTTCAATGCCTGATGATCAGGGGTGCAGGTTTTTCATGAGCCCTGCTTTTCCTCCACGTCATTCCCCGGAAGCAGCGCCCCGAACGGGAAGCCAGGGCAGCAGGCCTCGGTGAGAACTTCAAAGGTTTGAAACAAAACATGGATATTTTGCATAATTCCAAGAAGGAAAAATGAGTTTAGACCCTCTAAACTAATTTCCTAAAGCAATTATTGCATTCCCATTACTTTGTAATGCACTCATTATGATTTATATTCGTATCTGCTTATGATGTAGGCATTATCTCTTTCACCTCTATTTCTAACAGTTACAGCCTTTAAAAATATGTACAATCTCAATGAGTTGTTTCTGCACAAAGCTTACTTAATAAAGTGTTTTAAGAAAAATTTTCATTCCTGACACCTGACACGTGTTTTAGGTACTGCACGTTGGCCTGCTCTACCTCAGCTGGGCTCATTCCATCCCTCTCTTGTCCTCACCGAGCCCCCTGGGCGCAATGAGCTGGCTCTGTCAGAAGGGCAAGCTGCTGGTCCGACCACAAGGAACCCTCAGCTCGTGTTCCACTGGACAAGCCTGGAAGAAACAGCCCGACCCCCTCCTGGAACAGGTCCAGCAGGTTATCACGGCTCTGTTCCCCATGCTGTTTCCATGACATATATATTATATGTACCAGAAATGTTTATCCAGCCGGGAATGCAAACCCAACCAAAGGTGTCTTATCTTATATCAAAGCCATGCTAACCTACTAAATTGAAAAATAGAAAATATTTCCCCTGTATCCTGATTTAGAAAATGCCAAGTAAATATACTCAAGAAAACAGATAAGCAGTACATGTCACGCAACACCAGAAGAGGAGACATAGACAGAAGGTATATACAAAGGCGCCAAATTAAAAGAATAAAGGAAAGGTAAGAAATGGACTGAGGTTTTCACAAGTATAATTTTCTTTAGGAAAAGTGAAAAAAGAAAAAAAAAAAAAATGAAACTTGCAAATCTGTTTCTAACAATATCCTGACATCATGACCCACACAGCTCTTAGACTGGGTAAGCAAAGACAAGACTGAATTACTAAAGGGCCGTGGGCCTTAGGAGTTCTCAGGACGTGGAATCCACTGATTTCCTTTCCGATGACTGCTTTTCCACACTTTGCTGACTGACTGGCATCATCTCTAAACCCAGCACCTGATATAAGTGGAAGGCAGACCACTAACCCACTAACTCTAGGAAGGACAAATATCCCCATACCATTGGACACACTGCCATCGCACTCACTGACTTTGCCCTGCACCCTGCTGGGCCACACCCAGGAGGGAGGTTTACCTTCGAGGGGTGTGGGTGAGCTGAGGGAACAGCAGGCCTTTAGGGATCAGTTGGAGCCAGGCGCCTTGCACTGCGCACGACCAGAGCCTGGGTCAGCCTGTGACCAGCACCCTTGGTCCCACTAGCACTCTCCTGGCCCCTCCACCCATCCTCCTCACCCGACTTCTAGGCAACACCTAAAAGCACTCCAAACTCTTCTTTTAAATAAGGTGTTTTAGAACAGTTAAGGTGCCTCTTCAGAGTAAGCCCGTTGGAGACCTCCAGGATTCTTCAACTGGAGGCCGTGTAATAAACTCAGGCCCCTGGCATGTACCAGTAAAACTGTCTGTGGTAACAACAAGCGCTCGGCCCAGCTGCCCACACCAGCATTTCCTACCAGCAGGACCAGTCAGCAGGAAGCAGCTTAGCCAGAATGTGCCAGGCCTGACCCTTGAGCTGGGAAAGGCCTTTGCCTTGAGTTTCTGTTTCAAGCTTTTCAGGCTGTGAAACTCGAACAGATATTGAGATATAAGGGACTAGGGGAAAAGGAATCAAGAGAAAAGGGGGAAAGGAGCTAATATTTACCTTTACTATCGTAAGAGATTATTCTGCCCCATACACTCGGACACGGTGATTGCCCAAGTGTTTAACTTTTATTGTAATTGCAAATACCAGTGTGGACTGGTTTTGAGAAGGAGGTTGAATTGAAACTGCCCTGCCATTTGAAAAATCTGATTAAGAGATTCCACTCTTCAGCTGGTGAAAAGAACCCTGAGTTCATGAAATTATTAAGTAATCTAAATGAAGCTTAATAGCACTTAGCACTTCAAAGCACACTAAACACATTAACTAATTAATCAAAACCTTACCCCTTCGAGGTATATAAATGGCTATTACCTCACTTACAGTTGGAATAAATGAGACATAGATGGCAGGCCCAGTTGCCCTGGGCCCCAAATGTAGTCAGAATCTACAGTAAAAGGCAAAATCAGAAATCTCTGAATACCTAGTCCTTGCTGCATGTCCACTCTTCTTCTTAAATTCTTTTTCTTTCTGGACTTCTGTTAAAACGTTTCATATTTGGTCTTGGAGAGCTTTCAAATTGTTTCTTAAATGTAAATGTTTCTGATATAGGAATTTTAAAACCAAGAGGGTCCAGCCTTCAGTCAAGATGGTGGAGTAGGCAATCACTATGCTCACCTTCCCTCAAGACCACATCAAAATTACAAATAAACTACTGAACAACCACCATTCGGAACCACTTGAAATCTAGCTGAACAAAAGTTCTATAACTAAGGATATAAAGAAGAAACCACATTGAAACTGGCAAAAGGGGTGGAGACTAGGAACCGACTGGTCTCACATCCCACCACATGTGGTAAAAATTAGGAGGGATATCTCAGCTGCAGAGGCCTTCCCTGAGGAGCATGGGGTCCTACCTCCATGCCAGGCTCCCCAGCCCAGGGTTCCAGTGCCAAGAGGAGATGTCCCCGTAACTTCTGGCTGAGTGAGACAGGATTGCTTAGAGTCCCAGGCATTCCTCTTAAAGGGATTGTCCACAGACTTACTTACTGAAAAACTTCCTCACTCTGAGCTCCAGCTCTGGGGCAGTAGCTCGAAAATCACTAGGGACAAAAGAGGAGGAACTAAATTGTCTGGCTTCAGGGCAAAAGCTGGAGGGGCAGCATTTTTTTGAAACAGAAGTGCTGGTGGAGGCCATTGTTCCTTTACTGGACTCTCCCACTGCAGGCACAGGCTGACACTAGGTCTGAGTCTCCAGCAACCTGGCTAACACTGTTCTCCATCCCTGGTGATTCCCTAAGACACCACCTCATCCTACTTGCAGGCCCAACCAAGCTATTGACAGTAGCTTTTCCATACAAACTGTTTTGGCTTATCTTGTGGACTTTTAAAAAATCTCTTAAAGATTCACATACCACAAACAAGAAGCATTTGGCCTCAGTGTGCCTCATGCCTCTTATAAATGGCCCCAAACCTGGCAGTAGTGGCAGCCAGCCTCAGTTCCCATATTAGCCTCTCCTAGGCATCTCTAAGCCAAGCACAAGCAGCAACCATCTGCAGATCACTTTGTAGATCAAACCAGCTGGCCTGGACAGAGCAAGGCAGTGGTTGATCTTGGCCTGCATCAAAGCTCCTCCCAAAAGGACTCAGAACCAACATACCTGGAGACCAGCTTCAGACCACACCAGGACACCACCCAACCACCTCCACAAACAACACACCCAAAGGGCACACCCAGCAGGCATCAGAGTCCCACTAAAATGAATCCTGTTCACAGGGTCAGCTCTTGCACAACAGTTCCTCTGCTATAGTCACAGCCAGTCCTCACAGTCAGTCAACCTGAGGGTCAATTTCTCCCATTGATGTGCCAACAGCAGTCAAGTCTTAACTACAACTACGCACACAGGACAAAAATCCAGAAAAAGAACCAAACAAAATGGAAACGAGCATTCTACCAGATGCAGAGTTCAAAACAGTGGTTATAAGGATGCTCAATGAATTCAGTGACTACTTTAACAGAGATAGGAAACATAAAAAAGGAGATAGAAAACATTTTTTAAAAGTCAAAAATGAAAAACAGAATAACTGCAATGAAGAATATACTAGAGAGAATCAACAGGAGGTTAGGTGAAGCAGAGGATCAAATCAGCTATTTGGAAGGCAAGGTAGCAGAAAACACCCAATCAGAACAGCAAAAAGAAAAAATAATTTTTTAAAAATGAGGATAGTTTAGGGGCCTCTGGAACAAGCATACCAACATTCATAGGGGGATACCAGAGGAGAAAAGAGAGAGAGAGCAAGGGATTGAAAATCTATATAAAAATATAATGACAGAAATTTTCCCTAACCTGGTAAAGAAAAGAGACATACAAGTCCAGGAAGTGAAGAGTCCCAAACAAGATGGTCCACACAAAACACATAGTAATTAAAATGACTAAGGTTGAAGACAAAGAGATAATCTTAAGAGCAGCAAGAAAAAGAGTTACCTGCAGGGGAGCTCCCATAAGACTGTCAGCTGATTTCTCAACAGAAACATTTCAGGCCAGAAGATTAGAATGAAATATTCAAAGTAATGAAATGCAAGGACCTACAACCAGGACTACTTTACCCAGCAAGGCTATCATTTAAAATTCAAGGAGAAATAAAGAGCCTCCCTGATAAGAAAAAGCTAAAGGAGTTTATTACAACCAAACCGGTATTATAAGAAATGTCAAAGGGCCTGGAAGAAGAAGAGGAAGGAGCAGGAGGAGAACAAAGCAGTATAAATGCTCCACAACTTTTTTATCCATCATCTAGTGATGGGCACTGGGGCTGCTTCCAAATCTTGGCTATTGTAAATGACAATGCAATGAACATAGAGGTGCAGATATTCTTTCTAATTAATGTTTCAGGTTTCTTTGGATATATTGTTGGGTCAATTGCTGGGTCATAAGACAGCTCCATTTTTAATTTTTTGAGGAAACTCCACCCTGTTTCCCACAGTGGCTGCACCAGTCTGCATTCCCACCAGGAGTGCACCAGGGTCCCCTTTCTCCACGCCCTCGCCAGCACTTGTTGTTTGTTAATTTACTGATGGAGCCATTCTGACAGGTGTGAGGTGATAGCTCATTGTGGTTTTAATTTGCATCTCTCTATTGATTAGTAGTGCTGGGCATCTTTTCTCTTACCTTTTGCAACAGTATGGATGGACCTGAAGAACATTATGCTAAGTGAAATATGCCAGTCAGAGAAAGACAAATACCATATGATTTGACTCATATGTGGAATCTAATGAATGAAATGAATTATCAAGCAATATAGAGACAGACCCATAGACAGAAAGTAGGCTGACAACTGGGGTGGGGTACCCAGTGGGGAGGGTGGAGGGACATGGACATGGGTAACAATGTAGTCATTGCTGGTGGGAGGGTGTGGTGAATGAGGGCATAGAGGGGTAAATGGTGATAGAAGGATACTTGAATTGGGGTGATGAACACACAATATAGTGTACAGATGATGTGTTGTGTAATTGTGCACCTGAAACCTGTATTATTTTGGTAACCAGTGTTATCTCAATAAATTCAATAAAAAAGAATAAATAAAATAAAATAAAATAAAATGACACTAACTACATACCTATCAATAATTCCTTTAAATATAAATTGAATAAATGCTTCAATCAAAAGACATAGGTGAGCTTAATGGTTAAGGAAGCAAGACCCATATATACACTGCCTACAAATGATGCATTTCAGATCAAAAGACACACACAGACTGAAAGTGAAAAGATAGAAAGATATATTTCATGCAAATGGAAATGAAAAAAAAAAAAAAAGCTGGGGTATCAATACTTATATCAGACAAAATAGACTTTAGAACAAAATCTGTAACAAGAGACAAAGAAGGACCCAGCAATTCCACTTCTGGGTATTTATCTAAAGAAACACAAAATACTACTTCAAAAAGACATATGCATCTCTATGTTCATTGCAGCATTATTTACAAAAACCAAGATATGAAAGCAATGTAAGCATCCATTGACAGACCAGTGAATAAAGAAGAGATGGTATATGGATATTAGAACACTACTCAGCTATGAAAAACAATGAGATCTCACCATCTGCGACAGCATGAATGCACCTAGGGGTACTGTGCTGAGTGAAACAAGTCAGGCAGGAATGACAAACATATAATTTCACTTATGTGCGGAATCAAAAAATAAAAAGAAATGAACAAACAAAATGGAAACGAACACATAGATACAGAGAACATTTTCATGGTTGCCACATGGAAGAGTGTTGGGGTAATGGATGAAAAAGCTGAAGGGATTAAGTTGTGCAAATTTCCAGTTATGACAACAGTCACAAGGATATAAAGTACAGCATAGGGAATATAGTCAATAATGTAATAATTTCGTATGGGGTCAGATTTATCAGGATGATCACTTCCTAGGTTATATAAATGTCTAATTGCTATGTTGTACACCTGAAACTAATATAATATTGTATGTCAACTGTAATTGAAAAATAAAATTTATTTAAAAATAACCAGGGGGGATTCAAACTGATTAAAGGTATAACAAATTGGAATGCTGAAAAGTTCATATCTTCCGCCAAGGAAATCTGTTTGAATAATGAGGTTCATCTGGATTTGCTTATGCCATCTGTTACAAAATGTTTTCTAAATTGTGTAGTGTGAATGCAAGATTTCATTAATAGTTATTATAATATAATAACTATTATAACATAAGTAACATGTTCTCATCCTTCCTAAATAGGAAAAATCTTCCCCCGATGTCCATATTATATAAAACCAAGGCATGGCGACACAACAGTTAGACTTAGAAAGGTGTAGGCCCCTCTGAGCAGTAAATTTCCCAACTTTTTCAGACAATGATACTTGTTTAGTGTTAACACCTGATTTTCTCTAAACAAGACATGCAACCTCTGATAAAGGGAATCCAAGTGAACCTTGAGGCCACTGGCTTCAGTCCACTAAAGTGACAGATAAGAAATCTGAAGTCAGGGAAATAAAGCAACAAGAACAAGTGTTCAGGTCTCCTTACTCTCAAGCCGCTCCTTACATAGATAAAAGGAAACCTGTTTACTATGTTCCTCAGCCTGTAATTTACACTCGGCAATTAGAGGCAGACCAGGAGTAGAACCCAGAGGCCCTGGTTTTCCTCGGTTCTGTGTTCTCTCCACTGTTACCATTTTGGCTTTGCAATGTTTTTCTCTTTACTTTGTTTTATTTAATTTAGTGAACTTTCACTTCATTTTATTTTTGCTTTGCTTTAGTGCATTCCCCAAAACACCACCATAAGTAAATCATTGCAAAGTAGATAATATTTTCTCATGGGAACAATGATAAAATCTAGGATTGCATTTCTAATCAAGAATGTGGCATCAAACAGATCATGAATATGAGCAGCAACATTCAGAAGGGCAAAGATTAAACGACCACAGACCTTCAAAATAAGCTTCATCTCTTTAAGCCTTAATCACTTCATCTGTAAAGCCAGTGAGATAGGGAGGCGAACGCGCAATGTTGAGGGGTTAATGGAGATAATGTAAATAAAGTGTGGGACACGGCCTCGCTTTTCAGTGACAGCTCTTAAAGGATTAACTCCTATTAACCACCAGTTACTTACAGACTCTCTTCATATTGTTGGTTGGAACCCTGACAACGGTGTTAAAACATGGGTCCCATTATTGTTCTCACCTTTAAAAGGAGAAAATAAAAGCCCAGAGATGCAAAGTCAAGTAGCCAGTAAGCACCCAGCTGCATTTCAACCCAATGATATGACTTCAGACTCTATACTCTTAAGTTCTGTTCTACAAATACAGTTAACCTGTAATAAAAAATGTTAATATTATCATTTCATTTAAATAGAAGAATTATTATCCACATCATATAGAGTAGGACATGTGCTGTGAACATTATTTCATAAAAGGCTTCATTTAACTGTAAAGTAAGTGAAACATCAAAATACAAACTTATTGAGCATGACATTGGCCACGAACCAATCCACAGGAGCTCTAGGTACAAGATTTGAGGTGCTTTATATAATATATGACCCATATTATCATAAAATATGGTCTAAACATTTTGAACTCATATCTTTACTTTCTGAATAAATTTCTTATTCAACATAAATTGTCTGGAAGTATTGGGTAGGGTTGGTGCTCCATACCTGCTACTCCTTCTGAGGACATCTGAGCTGGTGTTTTGCTGCTGAAAAACAGGTCTGTTTGTTTGAAAGACTTAAAGTGGACCAGAAAAGATAGAAAATAATGAATTTACACATACAACCACCCAGTTTTGTCATACCTTAAGCTTTGATAAATGTCTACATTGTTTCATTAAAACTCTTAGGAAAACAAAGATAGAGGAGAAAGCCCTTAATCGAAAAAAAGGTAAGTATACACATTCCACAGTTCACACACCCCTCACATGGTATTTCCTTCTAAGCCAAGCTCCTGGACGAGGTGCCCACTGTGCCTCCTGTGTCCACTGTCCCTAGGACTTGGAGAGCTCAGCGAGGATGAGAGAAAGGCATGAAGGAGGGATGCAAAGCGGACCCTAGAGCTGTCATCAGCCCCTGTGTGGTGGTGGCGGTGGGGTTTGCTTTTAATTTCCAGCTTAATTGGATGTGTGCTGGAGAATGAGGTTTGTGCAATATTCTTGTTTTTGCTGAGATTTGCATTCGGGGCTAGAACGTGGTCGGTTTTAGGCAATGTTGCATGGTGCTTGACTAGAACGTGACTTTCTACTTGGGGATATACGGTCCTCTTTATAGAGGGATGGGGCAGATATAGGTTCACAGTTGTGGGTACTCAGAATACAGCGTTTATTCTTGTATTATTATTATTTATTAATTATTGCATTATTTACCGTATGAACAACTGTAAACCTACGTCTTCCCACCCGTGTACAGTTAAGAGGGTTGACCTTACTTGCATGGCTAGAGACATGTAGGCACTGCTCCACGGTGCTCCAAAATCTCTCGTTCCTGATTGTTACACACGTGTTCTGTGCCAGCCCAGAGGCCCAAATTGTCACAGCTTTTGCTTTAATATATTGAGATGATGTTACTAGGGTTATATCATCTCAGAATTGTGTATTTCCCTTTTATTTAGTGACTTTTTAAAAATCCTTAATAATGCTCTTTTACCTGAATGTTGAATTTGTTGTTACTAATTGTGGACCCTGAGAAAGAAGATACCTACCAAGAAGGACTCCTAGTGGCTAACTAGGCTCAAACATAAAAAACAGAGCCTAGCAGCCATTTCTACACAGAGCATCTCCCACAAACTGGCTCCAGAGGGAAGCCTGCACTGAACACTGGCCTGCAGCTGAGCCGCCCTATGAAGGAGCTCCTGGGATCCCATTTCAACCAATGGACTGAGGCCTTCCCCAGCCAATCAGAGCTGTGCAGCTCTAGCTTATCAGCATCTCCATCTACCAATCAGAGCAGCTCTGTTCTGACCAATCAGGGCAGTGCTTTTTGGATTAATCAAACGACAAAGATTTGGAGTCTTCATTTGCATGAGGAGGGACTGAGGAGGGACCAGGGGCAGGGGCTTCTGTGTATATCAGCCAGCTCTCCTCTGGCTCAGGGAGTGCACGTCCCCTTTTCACTGAAGACTTCTTGCAGGACCAGAGGAGTGGAGCAGAGCAGTTGGAGCAGAGTGGATCAGAGCCTGGCAGGGCAGGGCATGGCTGAGTGGATCAGAGCCTGGCAGGGCAGGGCTGAGTGGAGCGGAGTGGAGTAGAGCAGGGCACGGCAGGGCTGAGTGGAGCAGAGGATGGCAGGGCAGGGCTGAGTGGGTCAGAGTGGATCAGGGCAGGGCAGGGCAGGGCTGAGTGGGTCAGAGTGGATCAGAGCAGGGCAGGGCAGGGCAGGGCTGAGTGGAGCAGAGTGGATCAGAGCCTGGCAGGGCTGAGTGGAGCAGAGTGGATCAGAGCCTGGCGGGGCAGGACTGAGTGGAGCAGAGCAGGGCAGGGCAGGGCAGGGCAGGGCTGAGTAGAGCGGAGCAGATCCAAGCGGAGCTGTCTAGCTGGAGAAAGGCCTCCTCACCCCAGGGCTGCCTCAGAGTCATGCTGGTTCATAATTGAGCTGTAACACTGCTGAGCTATTCTCACAGCCCTGCTGCATCACAATTGAGCTGTTGCCCTGAATAAAGTTTCCTTCTTCACTGAACCCCAAATTGGGGATTCCTGTTGGCTTTAAATTGGTAACAATAATCATCAGTTGACATAATATAGCAGCTTTCTTTTCTTTAGCATTTGCATAGGCCATCTCCAGATGGTGCAGGGCCATCCTTAGGTATTCCCAGGGAGGTTTTATCCGCTCCAAGTCCCGAACAAGACGGAAAAAGTGTTACTTCTCTTAGCTGGTGGACAGGGTTCCTTTATTCTACTTGCTCACTGAGGTGACAGTCCTTTGTGGCCCTGGCTGGAGGTGGAATTGGCAGCTCTAGTGCCACTTCACTTACCTTGGGCAGCTCCAAGCCCAAGCCCCAAATCCTTGGGATGCCACATGTCACCTCCAGCCTAGCCAGACATCCTGCTCAGCCTGCCAGTTCCTCTTACTGTCTGAGCCCTGGAAGCGCCTTAGACTTTCTCACAAGCTCAGCTCCACATTTATGAAAGACGTTTGCTAACATTTTTCTAGCGCTTGGAGATATTTGTAGTTGGAAGGGTTTCAGATTCTTTATCGGCCCATTTCTGCAACCAGAGCTCTTTCCTGAGACTCATTTTTGAAAGCCAGGAATGACTTCACTTTTCTCACCTGCAGTCTCTCTTTTCTCTAAAGCTTATTCAAAGATTGATTCAACCTCCCATCAAAATGCAGCGATGTGAGCAGCATTGGAAAGTCACAGGAACAAGTTTTAGGGCATTTGGGGTGTTGTGAAAGGAGCTCAAGGCCCCCTGCTACAATGGCCACACAGGCCAAGTGGTTGAAGCCTGAGGTATTTTGGTTTATGAGGGCAACTCTGAGCTTTAACAATGAGAATATGCAGGTTGATTATGTAGATTTAATTCTTTCCCCAAGCAATTCACACTTTACAGGAAGAGGCTGACACAAATCCTAATACAGGCATCTAACTTCCAGTCCGCACTAGTTAAAATGAACGTCAGATGATGCCCTTGATAAAGAGTATGACTAAGACGTTCAGTGAGCGCCCTCAGTCTGGAGGGTCTGCGCAGGGGCCGGGCTCGGGAGCAGTTTTCACACGTCCTGAACCCTCGCCGCCGCCCTTCCCGGAGCCTGCTGACAGTGCCGCTCTGGCGGCCGCCCCCCTCGGCCTCCTTGTCCTTGGCGCGCTGCGCCCCGCGGCCGCCGGGCGGTGAGCTGGGGCTGGCCTGCCTGCGCGCCCTGGCTCGCCTCCCGCTCTTCCTCCAGATCCTCTCCCTCGGTGACGGAACACCTGGTGGATATTGTTTTTCAGCCAAAGCTCTTTCATCCCATAGAACCAAATCCCGATGCTTCCTGTCAGCTCTTTTCCTCTCTCCCCCTCCACAAGTAAATATTTGGGCCTTATAAAAAGTTATTTTATGGATGGTTTTCCCCCAAACCTTAGACCAAGTTGATGGCAGGATCGGCTTTTCAAACTTCTTTTTAACAAAGACCTCCTGGATGGCCCTGCCTCGCCTGTCCCTCACCTGTACGTGCGTGTGTGCTCACGCGTGTGCGTGTGCATGTGCGTGTGCATGTGTGCGTGCTCGCAGGGGCACGCACCCTGCCCGACTCCCGGCCGACAGCCTCCGAAGCGGCCGGACGTGCCCGTTCCGCGCGCTGTCTCCCGGCTGCCGACTCCCCATCGTCCGCTCCTTGTGAAACATATTCAGTGCGGGGCACGTCAGGGCTGTGCGCAAGGGAACAGAGCGAGCCAAAGCCCGGGTCCCAAGCGCTTTCCGTCCCAGTGACTGGTCGTCATTGTCGCTGCCACCTGTTAAACACCTGCGGCCTGCGAAGCTCCGTCCTAGCTGCTCAGCCTGTAGGTTCTCCCTAATTCTCGCAGCTTCCCTGCAAGGTCAAGCATTAGCCCACTTAACAGACAAAGAAACTGAATCTCACAGAGAATAAAGAACCTGCCTAAGTGAACCAAAGCTGCAGCCACCCGATCCCAAAGTCTGCTCTTTTAACACCATGGTGACAACCACCCACCTGAACCAAACCAGCCAAGCACCCTGCTTCTCTGTGAAGCCTTCGCTGACCCCACTGACCCCGAGCCTCCTGCCCACTCACAGTGGCGCTCAGCTCCCTGCCACCTGTCCCTCCTGGGCTGCTCAAGGGACAGATGGCATCACAGTCATTGCAGGACTGTCAGTGCTTAGCACAACACCAGGTCACATTAGAAGAATAGGTATTGAATCGCCACACAAATATTCCTGCTGCCATCCCTAGTCCTCAAGCACCCACAGGCGAGCTGCCCATCGGAGGCGGTGGTGATGGGCTCGGGGCTGTACAAGCGGACGCTGGAAAGCTCTGTCCCTGAGGTCCCCTCGTCTCACTTTGTCATCCACAGTTCAGAGGAAGCCCGAGTGCTGAGGCCCGCAGCTGGCGGAACATCCCCACCAATTAAATGAGGCAAGGTATGCGTGTAAAATGACACACGAAGAGGTGATACAGTGTATTACAAGAGCAAAAGATGGTATTATTGTTGTTTAAACAACTTGTTTAAGCAAATGCAAGAACATAAGAATATATGTTTCTGTGTTCCTCTCTTTCTTACACAAAAGACAGTATGCTATACACACACACACACACACACACAGACTTTGCTTTTCCCTGTTATTGGTCAGTTCATAAGAAGCCTCATTTTATAAATACATGTTCTGGCATATGGATGTGTCATGATTTACTTGGCCATCCCTGGACTGATGGAATTAGGTTGTTTCCATTTGGGCTGCTTACACAGTGCTGCCATGAACATTTTTGATGTCCATCTTTCCTGTGTGTTGGTCTATCTATAGGGCAAATTTCCAGAAGGATTTCCTGATCAAAAGACAAATGTGTGTATTACTTTCTTAATGAATTCCCTGTACATCAATTGACCTATTTGAAGGTCTTTCTGCAATTCTAGTAAATACCTATTTTCTTACAGCTTTACCAACAACCTGTGCTGCTAAATGTGCATGAAGTTTTGCCCATTTTATCTCACTGAATTCACATTCTCTGATTATCAGTGAGGTTGAGCACCTTCTCATATGTTTGAGGTTTATTATGTTTTCTGTGACCTGGTTTATTTATATCCTTTGCCCATTTTCAATTTGTTTGTTGGTCTTTTTTTTTTTAAATGAAATCTGGGATATTCTTTAACTCCCTAGAAAAAGTAAAGACAATATCACTGAAGGTAATTTCCATAAATACATTCTATCAAAACTGTTTTAGGTAAAAGTTAAAAGACCTTCCTGATTATTTTTAACATTAAACTGTATTCATCAAATAAAATAGCTCATATTAAATGCTCTACAAATTCTAGTCTATTAGTTATTCTTTAACAGAAAAAAACACCATTTAGAGAAATAATGTAAAAATGTAAATAATTGAGATTAGGATTGAGATCCTAAGAATTTTACTAATGACAGGTGACTGGTTTCTCTGAGGACTTTCATCTGAACTCAGCTGATCAATGACTTTTTCGATGAAGAAAAATTAAAACCTTTTCTCTGTCATTTTTCTGGTGTATGCAAATTATATTTAGTGTCCATATTTCTCTAGACTTCTAAAACACTGTGTAGTTCTGCTTTTTAAAACACTCACAAACTCAGCAATCCGCAAACCATCTCCTAAGAGACAGGAACTGAGCAGTTTTCCATAACAACCGTCTTAACCCTCTGACTACATCTGCAACCCAAGGTCTCAGGCAACTGGTTGTCTTGGATTGTAGGTGCTCGAAGCTGTAGGAAACACTCCTTTATTTCTACACCTTCATGTATCTTTAATACCAGAGTAAATTTACAGCTTCTCTCCCTTTCCCTGGACTGAGGAGAAAGGGGAATAAGTCCAGGGTCTTCAGATGCTGAACTGGAGCCTGAGCTCAGCCAAGTTCTGCTCTAAGTTCACCTACACAGGTGACTGCTCAGGGCCATCTACCAGGTCAAGGTGTTTGATGCCTCTGATTATTTGATTATGAAGAACTGGCAGATTCAGGACACTTCTCTGAAAAAGACAAACTTAACAGTAACAGTAAGATCTGTAGTCACTCAGTAAACTGAGTGTTGACACAGGACCGAGCAAGTGTGTAGGCGCAAGGCTTTGGGAGAGTTTGAAGCCCACAGAACCCAACCATGGATCAAAACTGAATACCTCCGTGGTAATCTGGGCCTCTGGTAAATCCAGTCAGGGAGAATTTGAGTAGAAGTTTCCCTACTAGAGTGATCTGCTGCTGTGAGTTTGGTGACCAATACAGCACAGCCTCAGGATTAAAAAAGATCAGTCGCACTCTTATATTTCCATTATACTAAAAACAGATCCAAGTCTTTCTAACGTCTCGTCTTGGAGTATTGAGAAATTGTTTACGCACACTCTCGAATCTGTATTGGGTACTGTATCTATGGAGTATAGGATTGGGTTCATTTATTATATAATCCACACACAATTTCTGCATGAGTCCTGCATGACTCAGTGAAACTTGTATCAGATTTGCTTTATTTTAGGGGGAGAAGTTGTCTGTGATGAATAAAGAATGAATGTTAAACAGGTACTTTTTGAATTTCATAGATAATATCGAAAATCATTGATGTTCGTCACTACTGATTTATGAGCATGACCAACGCAACAAACACAACAAAATCAGAAACAATATATTTTCCTTCTCACATTCCACTTTTATGGCTAATTCTTCCCTTTAAACCCAAAATGCACAGCTAGCCTATAGGGGAAGATTTCATTTCACTTCAGCCTGACTCCCACACATGGCATTCACATGAGGCGTCCAGCTGGAGCCTGGAAACCCAACCAGGAAAGTGTGTTTCCAGTGATCTGAGGACAGTAAACTAATGCATTGTCTTCATGAAATGCGTCCCAGTGACCTCAAAACAGAAGCTCATCTTCAAGAAGGAAACCTTCTGATCTTAGCGTAGATGGAATACAAAATAGGCCCCCAAGGCTGCCTGACCTGCCCCCCTACCTTTCCTGTCTGCCTCACCCCCTCTTCCTCGCCCCTGTGCTCCAGCCCCAAGAAGCTGCCTTCAGTTCTTCAAATGCTCGCAGCTCCTCCCTGCTCAGGGCCGCCTGGGACCTTCACAATCCATCAGTACATTGGGAGTCACCTCTTTCCTCTCTTCTCCTCACACCAGCCTTTGTTTCAGTCAGCAAAAATCCCAGGATCCCAGAATACTTGTCGCCTTCCCTAAGAATTCTTCCTTGCACCCATTTTTCTCCTTGCAGCACCTGAATAATCATTTGCGTCTGATTTCCTCCTACAGTGTGAGCTCTGTGAGGGCAGAGACACTCACCGTCTTCTTCTTACTGTTCCCTGCAGCCAGCACAGAGGAAGGGACAAAGGCTTGGAGAGTGACTGATGTGGACTGTGTAGTGCTTGTCTTTATCAGCACAGCCGCTCACCAGAAACGCTAAATAAATGTCTGCTGAGTGAATGGATGGATGAACCAGAGAAGATTGTTCACATAAACACAATTTAGCATTAAAACATTGAATATAAGTATTAAACATTCTTTTTATTATTTAAGTTACATTTAGGGTATTTTCCTCCACAAAGGTTCTTGGAAATCCTTTTGTAAAACATAAAAAATTCCAGGGTACCTGAAAAATTCCCCAATCCACAAAGAACTGACTGGAAATCTTTTTCCTGGGAAGTGTCACTTCTCCCAAGACTGGACTCCTTCCCAAGGTCAGACAAGCTTGTTTGGCCCTGTCTTGTGGCCCATTTCTGAACATCTGTGTTGATTCTTTCTTTCTTTCTTTCTTTCTTTCTTTCTTTCTTTCTTTCTTTCTTTCTTTCTTTCTTTCTTTCTTTCTTTCTTTCTTTCTTTCTTTCTTTCTTCCTTTCTTCCTTTCTTCCTTTCTTCCTTTCTTCCTTTCTTCCTTTCTTCCTTTCTTCCTTTCTTCCTTTCTTCCTTTCTTCCTTTCTTCCTTTCTTCCTTTCTTCCTTTCTTCCTTTCTTCCTTTCTTTCTTTCTTTCTTTCTTTCTTTCTTTCTTTCTTTCTTTCTTTCTTTCTTTCTTTCTTCCCTCCCTCCCTCCCTCCCTCCCTCCCTCCCCCTCCCCTCCCTCCCTCCCTCCCTCCCTCCCTCCCTCCCTCCCTCCCTCCCTCCCTCCCTCCCTCCCTTCTTCCTTCCTTCCTTCCTTCCTTCCTTCCTTCCTTCCTTCCTTCCTTCCTTCCTTCCTTCCTTCCTTCCTTCCTTCCTTCCTTCCTTCCTTCCTTCCTTCCTTTCTCTCTCTCTCTCTCTCTCTCTCTCTCTCTCTCTCTCTTTCTTTCTTTCTTTCTTTCTTTCTTTCTTTCTTTCCCTTTCTCTCAAGTCTGCTTGGCACACAGCTTTGAGAAATGAGAGGGTTCACATTGTGTCCTAGAGGCTAATGGAATCTGGCTGCACTGGATACAGCCCCAAAGGTTCCAGCACTGGCTTCTCCTAAAACAGTGTCCTTTCTCCTTACTGCCCTAGAAGCCCAGGAAGCCAAGACTAAAAGCTCCGGAGTCAAAAGTCTAAGTATACAAGGAGGACATTTCACACAACATCCCCACCCCACTCCAGAGCAACCCTACACACACCCACACACACCCACACACACCCACACACACCCACACACACCCACACACCCATACACACCCACACACCCAGTGCCCACAAATAACTACCACACACCCAGTATGCACACACAACAGATCCCCCCCCCCCCCCCCCCCGCACACACCCCACACTCAGGAACAACCGTACACACACCAGACTTACACACCCTTCCCCGGGGGGGACCTAACTTTTCTTAACCCTGCAATAGGGTCTCATTTAAGGCCGATCTCTTTTTTTCCTGTTCTATCTAATGGAGCTTCTACTTGAGGCTATTTACCCTAATGCTGAAAGGTTATTTTGGTTAGAGAAGATCAAAGTTGTGTCAGCTCTTGGGAAATCTCCAGTGAAAGTAAATTTGGGGTTTTTTGCTCACTTTTGGCTCTTGCTTAGGGAATGAAGTTGTACCACAAGTAAGTTGACAATGGTCATTAGTAGTTCTGAATTAAAATTCAACTGCCCCTATTCCAGAATTAGCCCCTTTCCTTGTTTTTCTTACCAGACCTTCTTACTTGCTACCTTTAAACCTTCCTGTTAGGGAAGGAGACAATCAATGTATGAAATCACTAACAAATTAATGCCATTTAATTATTTTTCATAGGAGTGATGCATTTTAAAAGAGGCCATGGGCAATGTTAGCAAAAGGCGACATTCCTACACAGGAATGACCTTGTAAAGATGAAATTTCAGTACGGTGGTGTCGGAGTGGGGAGATGCATATAAAATATTACTGGCCATTCCTCCTCATAGTACTACTCAAGGGCATGAGGCCATGAGAATATAAATCCAAGAGCTTCTCCTCTAACTCCAGCTGCCCAGGGAATGCTAGCATGTGATTCAGCATGACTGTTGGTGTCTCCAGGGCCTGGAAAATGGGAGATAATTTAGGTAAGAGCTGCAGTTGGGAGACTGAGATGGACAAGTCATTGCTCTCCATTCAAGGGCAGAGCTCCTGGGAACAACCAGTGCAGAGTGGACGCCCTGGGCCATGGATTATTTTCTAATAGACAACCTTCTATCAGCACCTCTTTGAGTTCATGTAGCACTGGTTACCATAGCAATGAAACAGCTGGATGCTAACGTTGCAAACTTCTCACTGAAGCCCGTAGGGGCTTTCCCAGGTGTAAAATGAGATGAAAATACCAGGAATCCCCATTACTGTAATGCACTGTTTCAAATAGAAAGAGAAGAGTGAAGGTGCTACCCACCTGAATGACCCTGTGACACGCCTGAAACAACAGCACGAGCAAGGACGCTTGAAGCATCACCTGCAGGAGCCGAACGTTCAGCCAAGTTCACGATCATCTTCTGAATAAACTTCTTTCTGTTCTAGTCAAGCGATTTTCTAGAAAAGCCCATTCTGCAGGGCGTCTGATGTGTGAGACTATTGTCTGTGGATAGACATGAGGAAGGAAAGGGTAAGGTGCAGACATCACCCCTCACGTGTTCTCTAAAGACACTGGTTCCGACCCGCTTTTCTCTCCAGCTTGTCCGGCCCCCCGTGGAACAGCCTGGAGGCCTGCGGGCGCCGGACCTTGCTTCACTCTCCTGCAGAGACGTGGAGAGCAGCCCTGGCTGACCACAGGGCTTCCAGGGTCAGTGGGAGCCATGCGTGGTCCTAAGCTTCCCTACCCAGGGAGTCCAGCCCTGGAGACGGGATGCCCAACCTACTAACCTAAAGGAAGGAACTCTGTCTTCATCTTCTTCTCACTTCCAGATTTGGACTACATGTGGCCTATGTAAGTAGCAATGACAGCCACCTGTTCTTGAGCACCTGCCACGTGCCGGTGTCTGCTGGCGTTTGCACGGTTGTCTTATGTAATCCCAGCTTCCTCTCTACCCTCCTCCCCTACCTCCCCCTCATCCTCTCTCCTTAATGTGGACCCTTGAGCATACCAGGCCGGGCCCACTCTGAGCCTTGGCACTTGGCACTTGGCACTTACGGTTTCCTTTGCCTGATTTTTTCCCCCTTTTGGGTGTTTCCCTCCCTTCTTTCCTTCTTTCCTTGAGAACTCTACTTAAAAGTCACCTTGCCCGGCTACAGTATCTAAGATTTCTAGCCGGCCCCACGTCCAGGGCACCCACAGCACGTGCGCAGTTCACAGCCGCGAACCCCACTCGCAGCTGCTTTGTCTTCCTGAGTCTCCACTCCTAGTGGGCCATGTACTTTGTTTACTAACTTGCTGCCTGCTTCCTTCTCTCGGTGATGAGCCCTGGGTGCAGATCCCTGCCTATCCGCTCACTGC
Organism: Miniopterus natalensis; assembly: GCF_054644295.1. Lineage (NCBI taxonomy): Eukaryota > Metazoa > Chordata > Mammalia > Chiroptera > Miniopteridae > Miniopterus > Miniopterus natalensis. The sequence goes on from NC_142089.1 coordinate 80,464,036, forward strand.
CACTCTCCCAGTGCCCAGGACACGCAGAGGCCCACAGTGGATGGAGTGGAACCAACGACCAAGCAGTGCCCGCCTTCCTGGGTCAGGGTTATCACTCCCACTTCTCCACTGAGCAACTCTGACCTCAGAGAGTGTGAATCACGTGCTCAAAGGTGCACAGTTGGTAAGTGAACCTAGCTCTGGACTCTGCCGAACCCCCAGGGCTGTCCACCAACCGGTCCCTCCTGCCACACACAGTCATCCCTTCTTGTTTGGTTCTTGGGTTCTTGGGATAATGCCACCACGCGGCTCTCAAAAAGTGCCTGGCAGCAGGAGGTTAGGGAGGGGGAAGGCTGGCATGTCCAGCATGGATCAACATGAACCCCACGGGGTACTGACAGTCCTCACCTATGTCCCATAATGTCAGTAACAGTGTCCTCTGTGTCATAATTAATTTACTATGTGCCCAGTTGCACATATTCTCATTTGATTACCACCAAAAACTTGCAAGCAAATTATGACAGGTATATTTTTTCCATGAGGACACTCAAGTGGAGGGAGGTTGGTCGGCCTGTGACTTGCACCCAATCTTCTGATGAGCAGGGATCCCGGTAGAATTGGCAGCTGGTCTCTTTGCCCAGCCCCACCACTGCTCTGCCTCTCCATACTGGGCACTAGAGTTGCCATGTCCTTTCTGTCCCAAGCACTGTTCTCCAAAGAGAAGGCCACCAGTCCCCTCCACTTCTCTGTGTCTCGCTGCAGTCCTGGAAGCCAGCAAAGCCCGCTGCTCGAACCGCAGAGCAGCGTGCTGGGCACTGGCCGCACCCCTGGCCCTGTGGGCAGATTCGGTTGATTGGAGCATGTAACCGAGGGGGGGGCACCCACTCCTTGCTTGTATACAAGTCAGCTTATCATGCTTCTCTTTTATAATTTCTATTATGGAAAGTTTCAAACACAAACAAAAACAAAGCCAATTATATAATCAGCTCTCCTGTGCCATCACCTACCTTCAATAATAAACCCCTCATAGTTAGTTTTACCCCTTTGTACCCCTGAGCTCACCCATTTACACTTCCCTGGATTGTTCTGAAGCCAATGCCAGAAATATTATTTACATTTGTAGCTTTTAAGAATATGTATCACCAAAAGCCTCTTTTAAAAATAACCACAGTGGCATCGCCACACAAACTCGTACTTCTTTAATCCTATAGTGTCCACATTTCCCCAACTGTCTCATTTTTTCTTAAAAAGTTTGTTTGAATGAGGGTCCCGTCAAGGCCTCTACTTTGTGACTGAGGTCACGTAAGTCTCTCAATCTAAGTTTATTCAACATCGTTTTCCCCCCAAAGTCCTTGCTGTTGTTGAAGAAAAAATTAGCCTGTCTGAAGTTTGTTGATTCTATTCTGTGACCCTATCTTTTTTATTTCCTCCAAATTAGTAATTGTATCGTGGAGCTTGCTCAAATTTGGTTTAGTGTCTTCAGTGGAAAGCATTCCTGGGAGGCGCTGCAGGCAGGCTGGCACCGAGCGCCTGAGGTCTGGCTGCCCGATGGATGCGGCTTTACGCTTACGTCCCAGCGTGGCAGGAAAGGAGGGAGGAAGAACGTAACTGAGTAGGTAAGCGAGCGCGCCCAGCGCGGCCCGAAGGCCTTTCCCCCACACTCCCAGGGACCCAAGCTGGACTGCGCGTGAGTTATGACCCCCGGGGTGGGGCGCCCCTGAAGCTCAGTCTCTTGACAAAGTGCCCCACCAGGCTCTTCCTTTCTTCCTTGGCACCACGTCAGTTGTGTCAGAGCCGCGCAGCAGGGCAACGCTTGGCAAAGGCTCGGCTGAGCTCAGTGTGTAAGATAGAGCCGTGGATGCGACACGGCGGCCGCCGGGAAATGACACAGGGACTGGCAGCAGGCAGAGCAGCCACCAAACCCCAGCAGAGGCTGGGCGAAGGCAGCCTGGGCGCCCAGGGCCCGCAGCAGGGCTGGGTGATGCGGGGGGGGGGGGGCTTTTCTCTCAGGCCTCAGTTTTCTCTGCCCCTGGCCCGAGGGTCAGTGACAGTGAGGTTACAAACCAGTCTACACACCGTGAAGAAATCCTGTAACCTGGGGATTATCCTGTCGAATGCTGATGACCTGTCTCCCAGTGTCTAAGCGCAACCTAACGAATGGAATTTAGCAAACGCTGCCCAGGACGGCGGCCGCCGGCCCGCAGCCTCTCAGGCACGCTGGCGCTCGCTGCCCGGCTGCTCCCCAGACAGGCTCAGGCGCTGCTGAGCACGCCCGGCAAGGAGCAGCGTCCCCTCACTTAAAGAGCAGCGATTGCTGCCAATAGTAGGAGATATTTTTACTAGCAACCAACCTTCTGACTCCCCGCTCACTCTATTGGTATCACGCTCAGCCCTTTTTTCTTTTTCTCAGCCTCTCTCGGCCCCCTTCTCTCCCTCTCCTTCTCCCCCTCTCTGATGATATCTTAAAGGACTTGGGGTCATATGGTTTCAGGCAGGAGCTTATTTTGCAGCATTGGTTTGGAAAATAACCTGATGGCAGGATATGTTTAGCTATCTAAAAATGGAAGCAGGTTTGCTCCTTGGCCTCCGGGGGGAGGGTCACGCAGTCGGGGTTGGCGACCCCCTGAGGACTGCACCTGGACAGCTGTGTCAGGGGAGGCAGGGGCTCCAGCACTGAGGGATCGGGGTGCTCGCGCACAGTCAGGCTCCACATCCAGCCAGGGCCTGTGCTCAGCAAGCAGAGAGCAAGGAGAGCACCGAGAACCATCCCACTTTCCACTATCCTGTCTCTGTGCTTTGTGGAGGTTGAAAAAGAACATTCCAGAAGAGGGAACTGGAAACTAAAATAAGAGTGAGGGACCATGCCAAGTATGTCCCTGTCACTTTAAATGGAACAAAATTTGGCTCATGCTTTGCTCTCCCCTAATCACCCTCTCCTGGAGTTGATTTTCAAGAGGGAAGGGAAGTTACATGTACAGATCCCTCCAACACCCATAACAGTTCAGGGTCCGACCACTGTGAAAACAGCACTCTGGTCACAGTTCCCTGAATTCTGACTGTCATCTCTGCTTCAATCTGGTCCTTCAAATCCTAACACCTGTCACACAACTGTGAGGGAGCCAGCAGCCAGTAAGGATCTTCTGGGAGAGAGAAGTGGCGCCATTGAGGCCAGCAGATCCTTCTCTGCTTCCTCCTGCAACCAGCCTGATGCTGTGAATGGCGACACAACCAGCCTGGTTCCACCTCAAGACAACAAAGCACTAACACACGGGCTCCGTGTCTAATTTTCAAACAGCCAGCCCCAGTACAAATGTTCAAGTTGCAAACAATTGGTGGAAAATATGGAATTTTTATGAAGCTTTATTTTACAGACCTTCATGGAATGCCCTTTGGAGAACCCCAAGGGGTCTAAGGGACAGAAAGGAGCAATCACCCAGGGGAAGTGGAGTTGCGCTTGCTCCTGCCTCCTCCCTTCTCCCCACTCCTCCTACCCTGTTGAGAAATCCCGATGATCCAGCATCTGGCCCCTAAACCTGTCTTTCTAAGATGATGAGAAGACATATCCGTGGCGAGATCGCATGCTGTTTTCCTGAGCAGTGCTGAGGTAGTGGCCGGAGGCTGTGAATGACGATATAACCCGGCTGCAGCCCCACCCCAAGCTTCGCGAGCCTTTCGCAGATGCTACTGAGAGCAGGCCCCTAAATGCATCTTAGCAGCACCTCATCCAACCATCACAGCAGTGCTCCAGGTGAGCGCTGGGTTTGTCCTGTTTATAGGCCAGGAGTCAAGCATGGAGAGACAGAATGGTTTCCCCCAGGTGACGTGCAGAAAGGACTGTGACACACGCCTGTTTCACTCACAGGAATAAGCCTTGAGCCACAGCCCATATTCTGCTTTATACACAGACCGTGGCTGAAAACCTTCACCTCACCAGGCATGCCAGGGATGCTCACCTGTCCACCTTGGACAGATGTAAGAATCAGCCAGGAAGAAACAGAGATGGAGTTCCTACTTACACAGATGGAAAGCACTGTCCTACGGGGGGAAGAGTAGCCCCGCCGTGTGGACGATCACATCCCATCTATCTGTTTGACAGACAGGAATTTCTATATGGAAGGTTATGCAGAGAAGCCACGAGAGGCCAGTGTCGCAATGACCCCCACACCACCCCTTGCATAATGCATCAAGCAGTTTGGAGAAAGTCCAAGTCCGGGTGGCAGGAGAAAGTGAGTCCTGGTCTCAGACAGAATCACAGACACCTTGAGGTTGCCACTGTGTAAGGCCAAGAACGCACCTGAGCTCTTCTATTCCCAGTGCAGCAGGAACACAGGGGTCTGAAAGGAATAAATAAAAGCTGGTTCTTGGTCCAGGGCCACATAAAGACCCAGCTAAAACGGGGAGCCCAAGGAAGGCTTGCAGCAGGCACCCACTGAAGTCCGGTTCCTTGGCCCCTGGCTACTCTAGGTGGCGCGTTCATTTGTTTTCACTTCAGCAGCTTCCTGCCTCCACTCCTGGTTTCAAAAACCTAAGAGAGTTTCTTCCCCAGAGCCCGAGTGCTCGTTTAACTTCTGATAGATTCAGCATTAGGCTCTATGTTTTGGGATCAAGAAATACTAGTGAGATTTTCAAATATTCCTGCCTGACAACACTTCCAACTGAAAGAGGGCCTGAGAACTTCCCCACTGGAGCCAGAGCCCTGGTGTCTGTAAGCCCAACGTTTACTGCTTCTTCTCTACTCCTCTGTTGAAAGGTAAGTCACAGGAGGGTGAAAACAACACCTTGCCCTCAGGAGACTGTTCTTACTGAACAATCCCATGTGCTTTAATACTCTTCAGAACTAGCTCTCCTCCTCTGGGGCCTCTTGCGCTGCATCTAAGATAGCCTGAGGACCTCTAACCTCTCAGAAGCAAAGCCCAGGATTTCTCACCCAGAAATGTTTACTTTTCTTGCCCAGTAACACATGCTTGGGTTTATGCCAACTCTCTACTAGAGTCACGCACTTTATAGTGAAGCATGAAGTTCAGAATAATAGAATGTGGAGAGTTGAAGGAAATTTAAAACCCATTTAGACCAACCCCTTTCTTTGACAAAGGAGTTCCCTGATCCAGAGATGTTAAGGGTTTTCTGCAAGACACCGTGGCTGGCTGAAGGCTCCAGTGGCATTTAGAGCTTTGTCTTCTGACCCCAACCTTCTCAGGCTCTTGCCTAGAAATCACATTACCTTGAGGCTAGAAGTTGATACAGTTGAACCATGTAGAAGCAGGGAAACATGCAAGGACTGCCTTCTAACAAATGCATGCACTTTCTCTGGGCCAATTTTCTTTGCCAGTCTCCTTAAGTAAATATTGAGAATTAAATTTTACATACAGCCCAGTGGTTCTTCCAAGGAACTTGAAGCCCTATCTTGATGACGGGAATATTATATAAGCAAGAAGAAATCCTTTCTTGAGTGTTTTCTGGAAACCTAAATATGATTTGGAACCATAACACTATACTTCATCATATGCCTTTCCTGTTGGGAAACCTTAGCGACTGAAAAGGAGGAGCCACTTGAGAGATGCAGGCAAAAGTCGATTTCATCTTTCTGATGAGGTTGCTGTGCTAAGAATGGAAGAAGAGAGGTAGCTACAGAACAAGAGAAAGTTTATTCAGGCAGAGTCTAAATGTCTGGGCCAGCTTTCCCCTGTGAGTAAGCTGCTGTTTGTCGGTCCTGGGAATGCACGTGCCATGACCATGTCCCTGCCTGCAGAGGGCGTACCCAGGAGGCTCTGGCGGAACAGGAATTTCAATGTGGTGCTTTCAGGGTTAGGATACGTGACAGTGGTGTCGGTGACTGTGCTGGGCCTGGTGTTCTGGGCACTGTGTGGGACTTCGGTGAGGCCTGTTTCCTGAGAATAAAAGCTTTTCTCTGGAAGTGACATGCGGAGACCACCTGCGGGCAGTGTTTATGAATCCAGGAGCAGGGGCTCAGGGATCTTACAATGGAACTATAAACAATCCATTATTCTACAAAGGAGTGCGCACAATGCCACCTAAAGTCCTCCGAGAGCCATCTGTGGGCTGCAGTGGGAACACAGCACTCACACAGAAATGAGAACCTTGTTCCCTTTGAGCGATGTTAATATTAATTCTACCCACATCAAAAATGGCATTTTAACTTGAGGCTTGTTTTCTAACCTCTCTAGATGTCATAGATAAAATTAGGGTAGAACTCAGAGAACTGAATTTCCTAATTTGGTGTTAATATATTTCAACAGGGGCTCTTGGCATGCATGCGGATGTATGTGTCCCTAAGTGTTGGGTGTGTGTATGTGTGTGTGTGTGCACATGCCTTTGAGGTTTGCTTATTTGGTAGCATTAATTTAAAAGGACACACCCAAGAGAATTTTATGAGATTACATACTAGAATGTAGAAGCTAGAAAGGGAATTAATATTGTCTCAGTAATAGCAAGCAGGTGAAATCAGTACCAAGGAAAAAAGAAGGAGGGGGGAGAGAGGAAGGGAGGGAAGGAGGGAGGAAGGGAGGGGAGAAATGAAAAGACAAGGACAGGAAAGGAAGAAAGAAACCAAGGAAAAAGCCTTTCTTACCCAGTGTAAGCACCAAAAGTCATCGTCTCTCACTCCTGAACACATCCTGTCAGAGTCTTTAGTGAGGGAAATCAATTGCTTTTAACCTAATACAATCCATTAGTGTTCATTGGGCCTCAAAAAAAAATCACTTGGTATAGATGCAGTTTGAAAACATACTGACTTCTAAAGCACATAGATGTGAGGAAATGAGTTTTAGATCCACAGAGAGCTGGTTTATTTCTAGAAGGGACAGGAAAGCAGACAACAAGCCTTTTGACTGTGCCCAGGCACCTTCAGGAGCAGGGCCATCAGCAGTGGAGAGAGAGGGTGGCTCCCGGGAAGTGGCATCATCCTGTGTTTGGTAATAAACACACTCCACAGGGCACTGAGATCTGCAGCCACTGGCATCGCCTGTGGGAACATGTCAGCTCAGACACACAAAATATCTTCCCGTTGTAGCCATAACATAGTACTTCAGGTGATTACACATCTACAACCCGAGAGATGAGGTATGAACAAGGCCTCATGTCACATGGCTTCCGAGGCTCGGAGCAGCCTTTGGGGCAGGTCCAGGGAGGGCAGAGAGCAGCGACGACTCACGCTAAGGCCTCTCCAGCCTTGCAAAGCCCCTTTCCCCTGCCTCAAAGTTACGATGATAGAGAAGAACAGCATTTGAAAAAGAGAGAAGACTTACTTTACCAAGAAATGCAGGTTTTAAAGTGAATTTCAATCTAAGGGTAGGTTATTCAAAGTGCCATTTGGTTTTTAATAAGCTGATGATTTATAAACTGTGTTTTGGTGGAGACCAAGACCTAGACATCTGAGGCTGAGTTTCCTCATTTTGGGATTATAATCACCATGAGAAGGATATGGGTTGGAGCAGGGCAGAACAGTGCCTCTGGCTTCATCTCCCCTTAAAAGGGTGGAATAAAATAAACTTATGACAAAAACCAGGAGAGCTGAGTCAAGCAAGAAGCTGAAGGCAAATCAGAGCACATTGCGAGTCAAGGGTGAGAGGCCATCGCAGCTATATTTGGTGCTATGTGGAGACACCCAGTAGCAGGCAGAATGTGGTTGACCCTAGAGAGATGCAGATACAAGAACATACATGAGACCTCGTGATTTCTCAGTTCCTGGCTCTCGCATTCCCAAGGCGCAGCTTCATTCCTCAAACAAGATGCAGAGAGCGGGAGGCCCGCAAACAGAAGCCACAGGGCAGGAGAGGTCCTAACAGGGGGGACATGGCCTTTCTCTCTTGAATCCTCAGAGTGCTGCCCAACGCTTGAAACATGGTGGAAATTCACTAAATATTTGTCAAATAAATGAATAAAGAAATGAATGAACTGGGTGAGTGCTGTGGAAGATACACAAGGTCTGTTCAACACAGTCAACACTATCAAGGAGCTTACAGTGAAGTTGAAGAGAAAAGTAACACACAAAGTTGAAAGCAACACAAAAAGCGGACGCCCCTTCCGCGTCCTCCTGACCGCCTCTTTCCCAGGAGACCTGCCACCCCCGAACTCTGCTCCGGGCATGGCTCCGGGCACCTGTATTCTGTCTCCTAAACTCAGCCCACCTTCTAAGCCAAGCTTTTGGACGAAGGGATGTTCTTGGTACAGTCAGGGTAATGGCCTGGCAAAAATTATGTTCTCCCCACGTGGGGCATATAGATTCTGTTCTCAAGAACCTGAACTGGCAAACGGGCAGTGAAAACTGAGAGGACTGAGAGAGGCCACAAACAAGTGAGCACCTTGAGGATTTTAGAGTTGATAGAAAGCATCAATTATGAGTAAATTCTGAGAAAGGACATGGAAATTAAGTCATTGGTAGTAGAAAAAGTATGAAAAATGGTGAGACAGTGGCTGAATCATGGTGAAGATGGCGCACTGGTTGATGGACCAGAAATTTCTCAGGAAAAGGGCTCTGGAGGTGCCATGGGACCCAAATGGCCTTCCAGGTTCAATTGCTACGAGGTCAAATTTGAGTATGAAATTTTGTTTGTCCAATCTCCATGGGATTCTTTTCCCCTTATTGCTATGCAGGGCCTTATAAAACATTTCATTTTTTAAAAACTGGTCTGAGTGAATTCCTGTGTCTGGTAAGTCCAGGAGCCCGCCTAATTCAAGAAGGGTTCTCACGAGGCAGTGTTTGAACATGATTGGTTGAGATGGTGAATGGCATAGGCTCTTGGAATAGAAAAAATAATACTTAAGTCTGGAATGTTTACAACATTTTAAAATAATTCAGATATTGGAAAGGTAGAAAGTGAGGGGTAAAGAAGCTGCCAAACAAGGCTTATTGCAGTTGCAGAGGCCTACTGACGTGTCAAAAGGGTGACCGTCCTTGCTAGAGGGGTGGCTGTGCTTGTTACTCAGCTTTCTGCCCTCAGGCCCAGGCCCTCACTTGGCTGGCCTTCTGTGCATCACCCAAATACATGTCCCAGGGCTTCCTGCGCTGTGACAGGCAGGTCAGCCCTTGCCTACAGGGCAGGAGGAAGCGGGGGCTAAGGTATCTCCTCCTCTCTCTCTGAGTTAGGCCGTATCTCCAGCAGCATCTGCAGCAACTAACAGTCCAGTGTACTATTAGTTGCAGTTCTTTAGAAATTAGGGGTTATAAACTGAAGATTGTTACTATACAGAGTTGGCAGAGTGTATAGAAGACCCTGGCTTGCACTCTGGTGGACATGCACATCAGTACCATCATTTGCAGGCAATATAGTTGCATCCATTATAACTGAAGAGTTGCAGACATTTGACCTTAACAAGTAGAAGTCTAGGGACCAAAAGTCTAGAACCTAGAAATCTAGAAAGTTATCTAGAATCTAGGAATCTGTCTCTCAAATACAGCTACTTATCCACAGCCATTTAAGGATTGTAATAGTGAAACAATATAGCTCTCCATCAGTAGGGGAAATCTTACATGAATTACAATATACTTACACTATGGAATGCTAAATCTCCTGAAAAGCATAAAATAGATTATTTGTACTATATGGAAAAACTGATATATTGTTACATTTAAACATCAGGAAGCAGACACTGTCCGCTGTGTCTATGGTCTCCGTAAATGTGAGAGCAGACAGTGATCATCAACACAGGAACCAAGAGCTCACCAGTTTGTGTCCCGATCAGGGCACGTGCCCAGGTTGAGGGCTCAGCCCCTAGTAGGGAGCGTGCAAGAGGCAGCTGATCGATAGTCCTCTCTCATCGATGTTTCTATCTCTCTATCTCTCTCCCTTCCTCTTCCTCTAAAAAAATCAATAAAAACATAGAAAACAGCCCAGCCGGGGGTGGCTCAGCGGTTGAGCTTCAACCTAGGATCCAGGAGATCTGGGTTCGATTCCCGGTCAGGGCACATGCCTGGGTTGTGGGCTCGATTAATGACTCTCTCATCATTGATGTTTCTATCTCTCTCTCTCTCTCTCCCTCTCCTTTCCTCTCTCTGAAATCAATAAAGATATATTTAAAAAAACAACAACATAGAAAACAAATGTGAGGGCATACCGTTACTTGCCTTCCAGCAGCCTCTTGGCACTGGCACTACCTCGGTGAGCAGAAGGGCAGAGAGACTATCACAAATGCTGCAGAGATCAGGGCCACAGGGCAGGGTGCAGGAACCAGTGGACCAGGTTTTCCAGCACTGGTTGGCCAACCTCAAATCCTGCTCCTAACCTCTCTTTCAGTTTTTTTGTCTCTTAAATGGAGTAAGTCATTGTGGCCTAGCCCATTCTAGCAAAGGAGCTGTGAGACATAAATAAGTCGTGTGTAAAAATGTTTCCAGAACTGCAAACCCTTCGAGGTATAGGATGTGCCACAGTCATCATAACCATTGTTATGTTGTGTACATTTGTGTCCCCTCAAAATTCATATGTTGAATTCCTAATATCCAAGGTGATGGTGTTAAGAGGTGAGGCCTTTGAGAAGCAATCAAGGTCATGAGGGTAGAGCCCTCATAAATGGGAGTAGTGACCTTATAAATGAGACCCTCAAGGGCTACCTAGTCCCTTCGATCATATAAGGAAACAATGAGATGTCTGTGACCCAAAGAAGACCCGCACCAGAACACAACCTTGCTGGCACCCTGGTCTTGGATTTCTAACCTCCAAAGTTGTAAGAAATAAACGTCTGTTGTTTATAAGTTATCCAGTCTCTGGTATTTTGTTATAACCGCCCAAACTGACTAAGACGGTCATCATCACCAACTTTGGCTCTTCAAGCCGCCATCATCTTTGGGGAGGGAAGAACTGAGTCACATGGTAGAGTTTTAATGAACTGGTCCACTTCTCATTCCACTCAAAGCGGAAAGTGATTCCTCACTGTCTCCTCTTTCACTCTGAGCAGGGTAGTAAGCCACTTTGCCTGAGAAAATGATGCTTCCAGCACCATAAATACAGACCTGCAGGGCTCTTTTCCATTCAAAAGAAGTTTTTGTCAACTCATCTTGCTCTTGGGAGGGGCAACATTTTCTTCATTGAAAATAAGCTACATGAGCCCAGCCACGTGTGCCTCAGCGGTTGAGCGTCAACCTAGGATCCAGGCGACTGGGGTTTGATTCCAAGTCAGGGCACATGCCCAGGTTTTGGGTTTGATCCCCAGTCGGGGTCATGCAGGAGGCAGCCGATCAATGACTCTCATCATTGATGTTTCTCTCTCTCTCCCTCTCCTTTCCTCTCTCTGGAATCAATTAAGATATATTGGAAAAAAAAAAAAGAAAATAAGCTACAAGAGTCCTGCTACATCTAAATCACTGAAACTGCAGCTTCAATAAATGTTCTTTTGCAGAAGAAAAGAATATCCCTCTTTTTTATATATCTCTTTAGTAAAAGTTTAAATAGTTGCTGACTCAGACCATTTACTGTGAAAAAAAAGTAATCATTCTAGAAAACAAAATTCAAACCTACATTCAGTTGCTACAAAGTGGAATGAAATTAAGCTAACTGTATTCAAACAAATGTACATTTTACACCTGTAAGAGGCTGGTCACTCGCTGGTGGTTCAAATGATGCAGAGATAAACAAGATGCTCTGCTAAACACAACACCAGACACCTTTGAATTAAAGCAACATGGAAAAATGCAAACCTTACCTTGCAGAAAATCACAAATTCTTAGAGATGAGAGATGTGCTAAGATTTCTTTCTAAGAAACTTGTTTGTAGATCTCTTTTATGGTCATCAAAGCTAGACTACTATGCTTCCATGGGCCTCCATGATGTGCCTCAAGGAATCTTCCAAGCTTCCCTTAGGAACCTGTCCTGCTCCTAAAAGCACCTTGCAGGAGGACATTCTCCATAGTCACCCCAGGCTCGGATAAGGTACTTTCTCTTCTCAGGCGTAAGCGGATCTTTTCAAGTTCACTATTTATACAGTTGAAAGGTAACTGAAAAATTACTCACTAAATTTCTTCATTGGCTCATTTATCCTCAGAATCGACCAAGTTGCTTCTCTGCACCACAGGTTGTGACTGGAGGCTCTGAGCTCGTGTGGATGAGGGAAACCCACCCTGCCCCCGTAGGTCACTGAGAGCGGGGAGGGGAGGAACCAAGCAAGGAAGAAGAGGGAACACTTCCCGAGGCGGTGAAGTGGGGTTCGCAAGGAAAGCTTCTCGTTTTGGTTGAAGCTTGAAGAGTAAATGTTCTGTGCTAACAACTAGAAACCATTCAACTGTCCTCCCTGCGTCCTTCCCCAGGCAGGCCTGTTTCCACCTCTGACCACAGGTGTGACTTCCCCCTCCCATTCTCTGGGTGAGCTAAACCTCCCTTAGCTTTTTTCCTTGCTTTGTAGGCATGCATCTTGCTCCCCAATAGGCTGTGAGATTCCTGAGGATAAATCATGCCATCTCTCGCTTTGCCACCTTCACGGCACTGCAGCACAAAGCCCGCGGCAGGTGCTGGGGACGTGCTTGCGGTGGGCCGACTATCCCACAGGCTACCCTCCAGCTCTCACTGCCCAATACTTCTGTGCACTCATATCACGTATCGCGGCTGCTATTTTAGTACATCCACTGAGCACAGCTCAAACATGTCCCCTAAGGCAGGCACTTGCAAACTTGTTTTACTGCAACCCATGGTAAGAAATGTTTTCACCCCCACCCATGTCGACAGCTGAAACCAGGGCATCGTGCAAGGAAACTTATTCTATGTGATTCATATGTTCTGTTTGTGTTATTACACTCTAGTTTACTTTGTCTTTTTATTCTAATATATCTAGTCCTATTCTGTCCTATTTCATTCTTTAAGTGCCAGAAGTAGATTCACCACATTGATATCGCACCCCAAGGTTTGCAAACCTTGTTCTAGGGGTTCCTGATGCCTTAGAGCATGGTGTGAGAACTTTGGGTTGCAAAACTGAAGAAGACATGGGCCCAGCCCCCAAGAAGTTCACTTCCAGGGGACGAAACAACTATATTAAAATAATTAACAGAGTTTCCTATTAGCATTTGCAAATCAGCATGTGTTATGCAATTGCCTTTCTAGAAAAGCTATTGTTAAGCCCGCGGTATGAACGGCACTGAGCTGAGCAGCACCACAGAAGGCCGTTGTTACCTGACGGGCTACGCCTGGCAAACTCCTCTTCGAACCCCACGCAGGTCACCTCCGCTGATGCCAGGGGAAGTCACTTGTCATGCTTTCTAGTTAGCTAGAGAGTAACTCCCCGGAAGTTTCACTCCGTTTGCTGGAATCTTTTTGTTTTTAAATATGTTTTGACTTCAGAGAGAGAGATAGAAACATCAATGATGAGAGAGTCATTGATCGGCGGCCTCCTGCATGACCCCTAGCGGGGACTGAGCCCGCAACCCCGGCACGTGCCCTGACCGGGAATCGAACCGCGATCTGCTGGTTCACAGGTCAGCCTCTGAGCCACACACGGGCTGGGCCAGTCCCCGGAATCTTAAGGGAGACTTCAATTCAGACTCCGCCCAAGCTGTTCCTACCAAAGCCCCTGATGCTAATGCTGCTCGCTAAACCCTGGCCAGCAAGCTGCTTCCAGAAAGGGACAGAGAGTGAATATTAGGTTTGCAAGTCGGGTGGTCTCAATCCCAATAACTAAATTCTGCTCCGTAGCACAAACATTTAAAGAACGGTGTGTTATGTTCCCACAACACTTTATAAATGCACACTGAAATTTGAATTTCATATCATTTCCACATGTCACGAAACAGTACTCTTTTGACTTTTTTTCAATATTGAAAATTGCTAAAGTCATTCTTAGCTCATGGGCTGTACAAAAACAGGCTGGGAGCTGTTTCAGCTTCGGGGACTGGAGTTTACTGACCCTCCTCCAGGACAAGAGGACCTCGGACGATAGAAACTATTTTGTCTCGGCCATGAGCTGGGACTGTCCACCGTGGGCTTGGGGGCAGCCAGGAGCAGGACAGGCTGCAGAGGACTCGGGCCATTTCTCCTGACGTAGGTACCAAAGAAGGGCCGTGCGCAGGATATATAGAGTTGTTTGTAAAGAGGTTGTCGCCTGGGGCAAGAAATCTTAAAGCAGCTGTAGCTTTTTTAAAAAGAGGGCTCGGTTAGAAATGGAAGGGCTGGCAAGAAGGCTTCTCCACCAGTGCTTGTGGCACAGCTCTTCGGGGTGAGGAATGAACCCCCTTTTACAACCAGGCTCAGCCACGTGGGCTCAGCCATGTGGGCTCTCCTATCCCACAGCTTTCCAGGAAAAACCATCCCCTTGCCCCACAGTGTACCAATCCCGTTAGCCGGGTGGAAAATGTTTCTAATCCAGTAGGCGTGTGCTCAACGAAGTGTTTCATGAGCCGGGTAGGACACATTACTGTGTGGTCAGTGCTCCAAAATATGGTGCTAAACCTGATGCCCATCCCAACTGGACTCAGCTCTGCCATTTCCGGAGGAGTTACAGAGTGTAGGACACAAGCAAGAAGACAATGCAGTCACCCCTGCCATCTTTCTTTTTCTCTGCTCTTTTGTTCACAAAACTAACACAGGCTTGTTTTAAATACCCATGCAGAAGCGTCTGAGCTAAATGACCAAAAGACCTTGCCCTCCCCCTTTCTCAGCCAATTCCATTCTCTTCCCATCAAAATCCTTACTGTGGACAGCCTGGGGTGTCCTATGTAAATACAAACACCTGCGCATGCATCGTGTACATGCTGGTGGATTCTTTATGTGTTTTTTACCTATTTCTCAGTACTTTGATCTGTGGACTTCTCGAGGTTCTCTGCCACGTCAGTGTGTGGGGAATCACCTTACCCATCAGCTTTCTAGCCACCCATAGGATATATTTTCTCTACATGTTACCAGTTGAGCAGATTTACCTGGAAAAATGTCAAGCTCTTTCTTCCAGAAGAAACACTGAGCAGGTTAATTATTTTATTTTACTTTTTTTATTATAGTTTGCATTCTGTTGTATTAGTTTCAGGTGTGCAGCACAGTGGATAGACATTTGTAGAGGCTGCAAAGTGTTCCCTCTGCTAAGTCAAGGGCCCACCTGGCATCATAGACAGTTATTACAACATCGTGAGCTATGTTCCCTGTGCTGCACCTTACATCTCCATGCCTATTTTGTAACTACCAAGACTCGCTTCTTAATCCCATCACACCCCTTCTCCCCAAACCCGCCTCCTCTGGCAGTCATCAGTTTGTTCTCTGTATCTATGCTTCTGTTTCTGTTTTGCTTGTTCATTTGTTTTGTTCATTGGATTCCATATATGAGTGAGATCACATGGAACTTGTCTTTATTTCACTTCGCATAATATTCTCCAGGCTCATCTACGCTGTCACAAACGGTAAGCTTAGCAAGAGTAGCATTCCATCGCATAAATGTCCCACAGCTTTCTTACCCACTCACCTACTGGTGGGCACTTGCTTCCACATTGTGGCTATTGAAAACAATGCTGCAGTGAACGTGGAAGTGCCTATACTCTTTCTTAGTGTTTCAGGTTTCTTTGGATATTTCCCAGAAGTGGAATTGCTAGGTCACAAGGCAGCTCCATTTTTAATTTTTTGAGGTATCTCCACAGTTTCCACAGTGGCTGCACCAGTCTTTATCCACACCAGCAGTGCACCAGGGCTCCCTTTGCTCCACATGCTCATCAATACTTGTTGTTTGTTGATTTATAGATGACAGAGTATCTATTCAGGTCTTTTGCCCACTTTTTAATTGGGTTGTTTGTTTTTCTAGTGTTTAGTTGTCTGAGTTCTTGATAAATTTTGGATTTTAACTTTATAGTATATATATCATTGGTGGATATCTTCTCCCATTTGGTGGGTTGTCTTTTGGTTTTGTTGATGATTTCCTTTGTTGTGCAAAAACTTTTTATTTTGATGTAGTCCCATTTGTTTATTTTTGTTTGTTTCCCTTGCCCAAGGATATATGTCAGAAAAAATATTGCTAAGAGAAACTTCAGAGATTCTACTGCATATGTTTTCTTCTAGGAGTATTGTTGTTGATATTGTTTTATTATTATTGATCTCTCCCTTTATGTCCATCAATATTTGCTTTATATACTTAGATGCTCTTATGTGGGTGCATAAATGTTTACAAGTGTTATTCCTCTTATTGGGTTGATTTCTTTACCATTACATAATGACCTTCTTTGTCTCTTGTTATAGCCTTTGTTTTATTTTATTTTTTTAAATATATCTTTATTGATTTCAGAGAGAGGGAGGGAGAGGGAGAGAGAGATGGAAACATCAGTGATGAGAGAGAGTCACTGATCAGCTGCCTCCTGCAAGCCCCCGACTGGGGATCGAGCCTGTAACCCAGGCATGTGCCCTGACTGGGCTTCGAATCTCAATCTTCTGGATCCTAGGCTGATGCTCAATCGCTGAGCCATGCCTGGCCGGGCTATAGCCTTTGTTTTAAAGTCTACTTTGTCTAATATAAGTTTTGCTACCCTGGCTTTTTTGTTTGTTTCCATTTGCACAAAATATCCTTTCCTTCCCTGTGCTTTCAGTTTTTGTGTCTTTTGTTCTGAGGTGGGTCTTTTTTAGACAGCATATATAGGGTGTCCCCAAAAATGTATACACACACTTTGAATAATTATAAAGGCAGTGTTTATTAAAACACATTTCACTTTCAAAATTGAGCTATCAGCTGTTAAAGTGTGTATCCATTTTGGGGGGACACACTGTATATCGGTCTTGTTTTCTTATCCATTTAGCCACCCTATGTCTTTTGGTTGCAGCATTTACATTTAAAGTGATGATTGATAGGTATTTATTGTTATTTTGTTCTTCATAATTATGCTCCTTTTTCTTTCTTTTTCTTTTTTTTACTTAAAAAAATCCTTTAACATGGCTTATAATACTGATTTGTTTTCCCTGGCTGGTTTGGCTCAGTGGTTAGAGTGTCAGCTAATGGACTGAAGGCCCCAGGTTTGATTCTGGTCAAGCGCATGCAGCTTGGTTGCAGGCTCCACCCTAGTTGAGGCATGTGTGGGAGGCAACCAATCAATGTGTCTCTCTCACATCGATGTTTCTCTCTCCCTCTCTCCTTTCCACTCTCTCTGAAAAAGCAATGGAAAAGATATCCTTGGGAGAGGATTAAAAACAAAAATACTGATTTGTTGGTGATGAACTCCTTTAGCTTTTTCTTGTCTAAGAAGCTCTTCATTTCTCTTTCAACTTTAAATGATAGTCTTGCTGGATAGAGTAGTCTTGGTTGTAGGTCCTTTCTTTTCATCACTGAATATTTCATACCAGTCCCTTCTGACTTGAAATGCTTTTGTTGAGAAATCAGCTGATAGTCTTACGGGAGCTCTCTTGTAGGTAACTAACTGTCTCTCTCTTGGTGCTTTTAAGATTCTTTGTCTTCAAATTTTGCCGTTTTAATTATGATGTGTCTCAGTTACCCTCTTTGGATTTATCTTGTTAGAGATTCTCTGTGTTTCCTGGATTTGCATGTCTTTTTCCTTTACCAAGTTAGAAAAGTTTTCAGTCATTATTTCTTTAAATAGGTTCTCAATTCCTTGCTCTCTCTCTCTCTCTTCTTCTTCTAGTACCCCTATAATGTGGATGTTGTTACACTTGATATGGTTTCAGAGGTCCCTTAGATTATCTTCATATTTTTAATCCTTTTTTTTTTCCTGCTCTGCTTGGATGTTTTCTTCTACCTTGTCCTTCAATTGTTGGTTCAATAGTCTGTTTCATCTAACCTGCTGTTAATTCCTTCTAGAGTACTCTTTATTTCAAACATTATATTCTTCATTTCTGACTGGTTCTTCTTTATGGTTTATATGTCTTGTTTATGTTTACTATCTCTTTGTTTATGTTCTCACTGAACTCATCCATTCTTCCCCTAAATATCTTAACCATCTTGTTTTGAATTCTGTATCTGACAGCTTGCTTGCATCCATTTCATTTATTTCTTTTTCTGAGGATTTCTCCTCTTCTTTTATTTGGAGCATGTTTCTTTGTCTCTCCAGCTTGGCTGCCTCTCTACAGTTGTTTCTGTGTATTAGATAGATCTGCTGCCTCCCAGTTTTTGTATGGTGGCTTTATACAGTAGTGTCTTGAAGGGCTCAGTGGCCAGTCTTTCTGATTACCTGAGCTATGTGCTGCAGGAATGTCTCTTGTGTGTGTCATGTAAGCTCTCTTGTTATAGTTGGTTTTTGATTGCTGTTGGCTCCTCTGTGGGTGGGTTTGACCCTCAGACTGGGACACTGTGAGGACTGACCTCAAACTCAGTGTATGATCTGCTGTGTTGGGGCTGACCCCCATGATTTGGAATTTACCCCAGCAGGGTCTGATGCCTGCAGGTATCTCCCTTTGGGTGTGCCACTTGTGGAGCTGATTGGGTCATGCACTGGTGTGCTCTGAAGTCTGCCACTGGGTTTTTTGGTTCTGGGGCCTCATAAAAGGGACTCTGATTCAAGTCAATAGCAGGTGCTGCCTGTAACCTGCCTTGGGCTACTTGTCTGGAACTACCAAACAATCCTGTTTGTGTCTGTCTCTTCTAGGCCTGAGTGCACATGGGAGGGGCTAAGCTGCATACTAAAGCTGGCTTCTACCAGCTCTGAGCCCAGGGGAAGGCCAAGAGACCAAAGGCACCCCACAATCCAGCTCTGTCTGATGGCTGCCTGTTAGGCTCAGTCACTAGAAAAGCCTCTGGTACTGCATGAGCTGTGTGAGATAGGTTCTCAATAAGTCACCCAGTAGGGGCTACTGGTGTTTACCAGGTTGATACCAATTCTAACTTGGTGTCAGTGCTGGGTCTGAAGCCATTAAGCAAATGTCTCATTGTACAGCAAGGCCAGCTTCCACTTACCTGGGTCCCTCAGACCTTTGTGGTGGGGTGGGGTCTCAGAGAGTCATCAGGATGAGGCCAGCAGAGATCACCAAGCTAAAACATACCAAAATTTGGCCATGTTGGGAAAGGGCTCCGCGTAGGAATAGAGGTACCACTCAGGCACATGGGGTAAAAAATGGCTCTCCCTTCCAGCCCCACAACTCAGTCTCTTCCCATGTGATTCTGTCATTGTTCAACCTGCCTGAACCTACTCAAGAGCTCCTCACTAAGCCCTGCACCACAGACCCAGGGTGGAGTCTGCTGAGAGGGATACCTGCAGTGCAGGGTCTCTAGTAGTTGACAGGGAGGGGTCAGTGTTCTCTCCAGGTTGATACCCTGGGGGTGTGGAGGCAGGCCCATCTTGGAGTGGCAGTGCCACTAAGGCTGATGGGAAAAAATAGTCCTCCCCTCCAGTCCCACAGCCTCTGGTATCAAGTCCCTCTCAATTAGCCTTTAGGAATTTGCCTTTTGGTGAAACATCTCTGTGTCTGTAGGTGGGGCAGGCATTGAACGTGAGGATAGCAACCAGACAAGCAATTAAAATCAATTAACCTGCATGGGCAAGAGGTTCTTCTGCAGAGCATTTTCTGTTTTAATGCTTCTGAAATGCATTTTAAAATAACTCCAACTGCTCATGTGATATCTGTGCTATTATCTTGGATATTTGGCTTGTGGGAACCCCTTCAGAGTCAAAAATGTTGAAATGAATGTGCAGGAATCCAGCCCAGGAGGTGTTCTTTTCAAATCAGACTCTGTAGAACAAAAATGAACTGGCAGAAAAAAGGAAA
Organism: Miniopterus natalensis; assembly: GCF_054644295.1. Classification (NCBI taxonomy): domain Eukaryota; kingdom Metazoa; phylum Chordata; class Mammalia; order Chiroptera; family Miniopteridae; genus Miniopterus; species Miniopterus natalensis. The sequence goes on from NC_142089.1 coordinate 80,483,628, forward strand.
AGCAAGTTTGGTAACATAGTCGGGAACACAGGAATTATGTGACATGGAAAAAGCTTTATTGAGATAGAACATATACCTGTACGTAGCATTTACTCTCTTAAATATAAAATTGAATGTTTTTTGGTAAATTTATAGAGTTGTGCAACCATTACTCCAATCTCATTTTAGAATAACATTTCTCTTCCCCCATCTTTAAAAGAAGCCTGTGCCAATTTGCAGTTACTTCCCACTCCATCAATCTACTTTTTGTCTGTGTAGATTTGCCTTTTCCAGAAATTTCATAGAATGGAATCATACACTAGGTGATCTTTTGTGGCTGGCTTCTGTCACTTAGCATAATATGCTTGCAGCTCATCCAGGTTGTAGCATGTATCACTACTTCATTCCCTTGTGTGGAAATAGCACAGGTTGTTGATCAACTCACCAGTTTTCACTCTTTTGGCAATTATGAGTAAAGTTGCTATAAACATTTGCCTGCAAGTCTTTGTGTGGACATATGTTTTGGATAATCTCATTTATCTCTTAGATAACTAAGAGTAGAATTCCTAGGTTATATAGTAAATCTGTCTTTAAAATTTTAAGAAACTGCCACACTCTTTTCCAAATTGACTACATTACTTAAAGTATGTGTCTTTGCTACTTACTTTTAAAGCAAACCTTGGGATTAATGTTAGCTAACCTAACAGCAACTCAAAACTAATAATTGAAACTTCTTGGCCCATTCTAGGAAAAAGATATTTATTTTCAAGTTGTTATGTATATAATCAATTTCATTTCATGGTCTGTAATGACTTGTGTATCTGGGGTTTTCCATTCACCTCAGATTTGAAACAATAATAATCATACTGAGGAGACCTTACACTCCATCCTGATCATTCCTACCAGATCTGTTGAACCTGGGTAGTTAATGTTTCTGACAACAGCCTCTCTTTGCATGAGAAGAGACAGGCAGAGACAAAAATCTAGATGCAAATTCACTCCATAAGTAAATGCTTTAATAGTCTGAAAATGTTCATGACCTTTTATTTTTTAAAACATCTTACCCTGTATTAGTCATGATCTCTTCCAGTAATAATTAGCAAGTGTATTTATATATATTACTCAAGACATGCTCTCTTAATTTTTATATTTCTAGTAGCACTTTACCACACAGATCATTAAGGAACATGTTTTTGTCATTTTTACGAATGTGCTAAAAAGGTGATGATGATGTCAGGTCTTGGAAGTACTGTGATTTAGTGAATTAAAAACAAAACCTATTTATTCTAAATTCCAAGTATACTGTAAGAATCATTATAGGCCAGAATGGACCCTTGAGAAGTTATCTATCTAACCCACCTGCATCCTTCCCTTCTGGAAATCAAGCCTGATTTTTGAGGCACCGTAGAGAGACAAAAGTTTATCTTAAGTGTACAAAGACTTCTAAGAGAAAAGACTCAAAAGGCATTTCTGACAACTAACTCCTAAGCCAGGTAGACTTCAATTTCCCCCACATTTTCCAAGGTAGCTAACTTAAGCCTCTCACCTTGAGGCCTACTTCAATGTATCTTTATATATGATCACTTTCAGGGAACTGAAGAAAGCCAGGAAAGTAGGCCCCTGGAGCTTGGAGGGAGGAGAGTGGCAGTGATGAGACACAGATCATACCAAAGATAGGCTCTGAGGCCATGGGAAGGATCTTAAACTATGCCAAGGACAGTGATTTGACATGATAATAGGCGATATGAGTGAACATCCCCATGTGAGATGATGGTCACTTCTTTCATGATAATGGCTGGGAGAGAGGCAATTGGACAATTTGGGATAGTGTCTGAAGGCAGAATGGTAGAACTTGGGAATTAATTGGCCATGAAGGCTCAGGAAAAGGTGTCAGAAATGACATGAAGTGTTTAACATGAAGCACTGGGAGGCTAGAGATGCTGTCTACCGAGGAGGACAATACTATAGGAAGTTTGGGGGGAAATATCATAACTTCAGTTTCCTATATGTCAATGAGACCTCCACCTAGACTTGGAGTTCAAAACATAAAGATATGAATTTTATAGTTATTGGAGAACTGATGAGAACTGAAGTGGTGAAAGCACCTAAGATTTCCAAAAGAGAGGGAAGCAAGGAAGGAAGGAAAGCTTGAGGCCAATCCCTGATGGGCTTTAATATTTAAGGATCAGGAGGAGGAAAAGTAAGGTCATAAGTAAGGTCAAAGGAAGAGAAGTCACACTGAGGGGAGGTGGGGGAGAAGAGAGAGAGAAGAAGAGAGACAGAGGGAGCAATGAATATTCTGGAAAGAGAAGGGAGAAGTGAATTAAGGTTAAGAGGATCTGAGATCCCGAACACCACCGGCTCTAAAAACTTGGCGTCACCCTGGCCTCATTAAAATAAGCTCAGTGAGATGCTGGGGCAGATGCTGACTGGAAGGGCAGGGGTTAAGGACCAGTACTGAATGTCCTCTTGAATGGGAGAGCCAGGCTGAGTTCAGGCACCGGGGCAAAGAGCGCCCCGTCCAAAAGGCTTAAAGTTTCAGAAAGGCGGTCTTCACATCCACAGGCCGCACTGCGTGGCCTGCTTTCGCATTTGAGTCTCAGCTGCCTTTTGTCTTGGCCTCCCGCCCACCACCCTCCCTCTCTGGGACAGAACCAGGAGATGCGGCGCAAACCTGGGGCTGTAGTGGGTCCTCTCAAACCCTCCCACTCTCTCCCTTCCTCTCTACCCCAAAGACAGCCAAACCATGCTTTCCCCTACCCTCCTAAAGCAGTCTCTTGTTGGTTTGTTTAAAAAGGCCTCTTTCACTAGATTGCATAATGAACCCACCGTGGGTTTTCCTCCAGCAGCCAGCACCATTTATGGCCCCCGTCCGCCGACACTGTGAGGCACCCCGTCTGTGGGCACCCTGGCTCTGCTCCCTCAGAAAGTCTTTTCCGACTCAGAGCAAAGTGAAGCAGCTTCACGCTTCCGCCCAGAGTAACCCAGACGTTCCTTACATGGGCCTCCCGGGAAGGGAAGGGAAGGGAAGGGAAGGGAAGGGAAGGGAAGGGAAGGGAAGGGAAGGGAAGGGAAGGGAAGGGAAGGGAAGGGAAGGGAAGGGAAGGGAAGGGAAGGGAAGGGAAGGGAAGGGAAGGGAAGGGAAGGGAAGGGAAGGGAAGGGAAGGGAAGGGAAGGGAAGGGAAGGGAAGGGAAGGGAAGGGAAGGGAAGGGAAGGGAGCCGTTTAAGCTGAGGACATTTCTTTCTGGGGACAAAATCCCCAACATCCTCCTTCCACCACCTCCCCTCCCAGCCCCCAGCTTCAGTACCATTTCCTCCCACACCCTTCCTCCTTCCCCCCCAGAGCTCCTCCTGGTAGAGTCAGAGCTGCAATGTTCCTGCTGGCAGACATCCTGCAGGCATCTCAACCACAAGCACTGAGAGCTTCTTAAGATGAAAGTGTTGTGTTCGGAAGGGGACTTAATTGCTCCTCCCTGGGAACAACGACCACGACTCAGAGCTGTGAGAAGGGGTGGCTCTGCTATGTCTTATATCTGTCTCTCTGGAGAGGACCCCGACACCAGCTGTCATTTCCCTGAGGCCACCTTCACTGGGATGGGCCTCCAGTAACCCACCTGTCATAGCTCAGAACCGTATAGTTCCTCCATTACTAGGTGTCTCCTCACCTGCTGGAGGAAATGAGTCCAAACAAACCGCTTCTGAAGGTCTCCCCAGTACTGGTACTGTGTACCCAAGTCTCTCTACTTTTAGAGTAGACAACTTCAAAAGAGAATTATAATTTAGGTGGAAAAGAGGTGCCCTCCCGCTGAACTTGGGTTTCCCTGCTATATCACAAGTCACCCACCCTTCACAAAATAGGCGTCCCCTCTGGGCATGCCCCTGGACTCCTAACCTAGCATTCCTATTCTCAGCTCGGCCCCACTTCACCAAGCAACTCCTTATATCCCCATCGGAAACTTCACTCCCCACCCTAGCGTGTTGGGGGAGGGGAGAACATCTCTTCTCATAGAAAGACATCCCCCTCCCTGGGCCTTATACACCCCTACCACCCCATCACACCCCATCACACCCCATCACGCCCCATCACGCCCCATCACGCCCCATCACGCCCCATCACTCCCCAAATTGGGCATGTGCAGTGTTGACCAGTCATGGATTTCAGCCTGGACCCATCCTCACAAACCAATGAAGAGCATAGTAGGGCGGCCAAGGGAGAGGAAGGCAGCCCTTCAAATTAAGGTTCTTTATGACACCCCCTCTTCTATGCTCTGACTCTACTGAAACTCTAAATGGAGTTAACACTAAAACATTAATATTAAAAGATGTTATGTGTGCAACCATGTAGGAAGTTCAACTTTAAAAATAAGTATGTCTTTCATGTCAAACATAATGTTTTTGAGTTATTATGGCCCAAACGCATGAGATCAAATGAATCCCTCAACTGCAAAAGCAGCCACTCTGCCCATGCAGCCTCTGGGTCTCCACGCTGCACAGAGGCACAGGCAATGTTTCTTGCTGCACCAGAGTCTGCTGGGACCGTGAGGAGCAGCACTGACAGGTGGTGCTCACGCTGTGACACCTCCTTGACACGAGGCAGGGATGCTGCTGCTTCCTTTCACCCTGAGACGCTGGTTTGGAGATGAGTAAACTGTTCTGGACTCAGCCTGGACCACGGTGCAGCCTCAGGCTGGTGATCAGACCAATCAGGATGCTAAGTCCTGGGCGGGGTGGGAGGGGAGGTGCCAGGCATCAATGTGGCATCTGTAGCCATAGAAAGAGAAACAAAGAGAAGGAGAAGGCAGTTCCAAGAAGCAATAGCAGGTAGAGAGAAACGTTTCCTGGGTCTGGCTGACATTTATAAAAGGGAGCCTTGTGGGGTTTCCTTTGTGGCCGTGGAGCACTTACAGACGCTGATATGAAAGTCTGCCTTTTGTGCTTTTCTCGTGCTGTGTACTTGAATCTAGGTCAAAAAATCGAGGTCCAGATCTGGTTGTGGCTCTCCATGCATTTGGGCTGGTACTGCATGTCTCCCTGACTTGGGCAGAGGTGCCATGGGCACTTTCAGGGACTAGCTACTGAGGCCAGTTGAGTTAGAGATCATTAGGCAGAATCCAAGAAAAACACATTCTCCCCACCTCCTCAAAAGAATCCTTTATACCTAGAATGTACTCAGATTTTTACCTCCTAACAGTTAAACACTGCTGACCTATAAGAACAGTCCTGAGCCATCTACTTGAACCCTCAGAGCTCCTGGCACCTAGAATCCCTCACTGTCACGATTGATGGTAATTGAAGAGGAGGGGGTGTGTCTGCCTTTTTGTGAGTATAGGTGCGTATATGTGAGTATTGGGGGAGGTGGATGATCCCTGACAATTTCACTGAGGACATGAGCTCCATACACCTCCCTTTCTTTGACTCACTCCTTAGGGATCCTGCATCTCCTGCGACCAAAGCAGGCTTTGACAAGGCTCTGGCTCAGATCTAGGTGAGGTTTTGGACACTTCAAATTTTTGTTTCTTCTTCTAAAATGATAATTGAAATTTTAAAATACTATTGTTCCCCATTAAACCTCTGTAAAGATTAGACTCTGTAATTGTTATTAACTTGAAACAATTAATTAAATAAAAATCATCCCTTATTAAATTTCTCGCATCTTCCCTTTATAAAGATTGTTTGGGTTGAGCTCTGTAGCTATTTGGTGTTAGGATATGAAAGCTATAATTACACTTTTGAAAGAGGGAAGAAATAATCTCACAGGAGAAGGAGAAAAATTCATTACATAGCAAAATTTGGTTATAAAAAATAGAATTGCCCTTTTTAGCTTAAATGTGCAGGTCTGTGTTAATGAAGACTCTCAGGAGACCCCACGATTGACCATGTGCTGCCCCAGCCCTGGCCTGAGCTCTCTGGACCTGGGGTCTGTCATTTATGCTTTAATTCCCAGGCTCGCCCCAGGGCTGGTCCAGCCGTGGTGCTCAGTGTTTATTCAAACAGAGATGTGGGCTCCTTTGCATAGGCTTGTTGGCAATCGTTTTTGTCATTATGAGAGATAGAGCTGTTAATTTATTAGTATTATATTTTCTCAAACAATCACATGTATCATCACCTGTGTCATCACTGAGGTGATTTTTTGCAAGGACAGGTTGACATTTATTTTATCCAGAGAGCACTGTAAGATTTCAGTTCGTAACTGACTCTCATGCACAAATGAGAACAGGGCAGGATTTCTCATCTGTTTCTGATTCTTGTGGGTCTTAGAAGGCCAAGCAGGGTCCCATCTGTAAAAATGGAGAACCCTGTGAAAATGCCTCAAGGGCTGGCTTTTAAGGTGTCTCTGGGAGGTCTCAGCCATTGACAATCCAATCAAAACCGCCCGGTCTTATTAGACATCTGTTTGTCCTCAGGGGAGCTTATTCTGATTCTCAGGCTTAAGTCACTGGGAAACCACGGGTCCTGATGCGAGACAAGAACACTGAGCAGCAGCGCCCGCACGGGCCTCGCTCGCCGCCCGTTTACTGTGCCGCGCGCTCCGCTGGGTCTCAGCTGCAGGCGGGTCCTCGCTCACAGGTTCATCACACGGAGGCTTAAACACGAAGCTTTCTCCCCTGCTTTAAAGTGATGCGTAATCCTTGTCATAAGATACGACAAAGTATAAAAAAGAAAATAGCGAGTAATTAATCTTACCGCCTAGAGAGACTCAATCTTATAATCTTTGCATATTTCTATTTAATTTTTCCATATACTTTTTTTATAAAATTTAGTTCATGATGTATTTTTACTCCACTCTACATCATAAAGTAAACATTTTCCTATACCAGAAAATACTACTTTTAGTGGCTGAAAAATATTTTGTGATTTGGGTATAACATGATTTCCTTAGGTTATTAAACCTGGGGTACGTGAATCGCTAGTGGTATATAAGATTACTTTAGCTCGCACACAGATAAATGTTTCTATAGCTCTGTATTCATGCTAACATATACAGCTGAGGAAAATATGGAACTACTACACATTCCTGTCATGTCCTGGATACTGTTACTTAGAATGAGGCTACATAAAAAAAAGGGCAACAGGTTTAAAGTAGATTTAAAGAAAAGTGTTAAAGGTGTAAAAGTACAAGTTGATGAGGGTAGAAAAGCCATGAGTGACTGAGGTCTGGAAGCAATGTTCTTAATGATTTTCCTTTTGTTGGACAGTTAGGTAGTTTCCGATGTTTCGCTACAATACACAATGCTGGCATGAACAACTTGGTACATGGTTCTTTGTTATATTTGTAATTATTTCTTCAAAACGAATTCCTAGAAGTAGGATTCTAAGATTAAAGGTAAATTCTGTGACTGGTTCAGGCTCCACAACAGTGAAATCCTAGAAAAAGAATTTTGTCTCTTGGTTTCTCAGTGCTTTTATGAGTAAAAAATTTTTAAGTCAGCTTTTCAATTCATAGGATCAATAAAGTAATGTAGATCAATTGAACACACCCCCAAGGATCTTTGATCTCTCCAAATTCCAGCTCAATTATGTATCTGATGGTAGCAGTTGTGGTAGGTACACCTGAGAGCACCTGACAGAGACGAAAACGCCTGTAGATCAACCACTCAGCCTTACCCATGTGATCAGAGGAGCTGGAGTGACAATTTCAGGTCCTGGGGCATGACACAAAGTCCACTCGAGGCAACCTGAGGAAGGTAAGGCAGAGCCAGGCATGAAGACCTGGTGTGAGGCCTGCTCCTGTGGTGAAGCCAGAGGCAGAGATTGTCCGAAGGTGCAGCCACAGGGCTAAAGCATGGTGTCCAAAGGACACCTCCATGTTGGTCCTAACTTACCAATGCACCATTTTGGGGTGATACCAAATAAAACAGAAGAGCTCAAATGATGGTCCGCACAGATTATCAAGGAATTACGAACAATACAAGGTCTTGAAACTCTGTGTATGAGCAGCACACAAGATTAAGTGCTTGGAGTATGGATTAATTTATCAACTTTCCAGAGGTCAGAGTGACAGCTGGGGCTGACGTAGAAGGAAGAAACAGGCATGAGACAGCAGGGCAACCTGTCAGCAAAGGACTGAACAAAATAAATCAGCACAAAGGCTGATATTTCAAACAGGTCAAGGAGTGCGGCCGTATGGCGTGAAGGTCGCAAGCTGAGCCAAACTGCCACAGACACCTCCTGGGACAGAGATGGCTGACCCCCAACATCCATTCTCACAGGTTCCCTTTTGGAACCTCCGTCTTGCTGCTGGACACACGGTCACCCATCTACAGACTCCATTTCTTTGTCTACCTTGCAGCTAGTTGTGGCCCAGCAGTGAAGTTTGATCCAATGAAATGTGCGTGAAAGTGATGCCATATTAGATCACTTTTTTCTGTTTTTTCTTTCTTTCCTATTAGTTAAAAAATTGTGATGACTGGAGCAAATTTGTAAGCCAGGTGCTGTGGGTCGCTTCTCACCTCGCACCTTTCGTCACTGGACCATTACCTAAGAGAAAAGTAAACTCTGTCTTATTTGGGGGAATCATTGTTACAACAGCTTAGTCTGTATCTAGTGAGTATCCTCCTCAATAGGCACAAAGACATGTTCACCACCAGTAGGCCGTGTGTGACTCCCCATGTGGCCTTGGAAACCCTATTTTTCACAGGTCTGTCACCAGCGCCATCTAGATGAGAGCATCAGTGGCTGTGAGACTGCGGAGAGAAGGCAGTTGTTTAGATCTGATATTTTCAAGAGAAAAGCTGTGTCTCTGAATCTTAAAACCAAGCAAAACCCTTTCATTATGCTTTATTATTTGAGTGAATCATAGGAGCGGGTGGGGTGTTAATTGAGTCTCTTTCCTCTGCTCACCTGCTGAAAGAGAGGCAAAGAAGTCACAGCGCGGGGCCAGCAGACAACTCTCCCTTTACGAGGAAACTGGCCCTGCGCCTGGTTGTGTTTCCATTTCCTGCTCTGTTGTTTCAGGGCTTCATTTACAAATTCGGGGACTGATGCTCAGAAGAGCAAAATGATAGGAGGCAAGAGCAGGATTCCAGGGTAATCTACCTGAGCTGAAATGACAGCCGTGGCCACTGCCCCTGCCTCCTCACCAGCGCTCGAGCTCCCCTCCCTTTTCCCACCTGCACTTTCTTTGGCCTTCTCTTGACAAAGAAGTCAAAGAAAGTCCTCAACGAACTTGAGAGTGGAATAGAGGAACTTCATCAAAAAGCTAGAAAGTAAGGGATATTGCATTTTTTTTTTTTTGGATTCTGCCTAATGATGATCTCCAACTGAACTGGACTCAGTAGCTAAAGATGGATTTAATTCCTGAAGTTGCCCATGGTACCTCCAGCCCCGGTCAAGGAGACATGCAGTACCAATCCGAGTGTGTGGAGAGCGACAACCAGATCTTGACCTCGATTTTTTTACCTAGATCCAAGTACACAGCATGAGAAAAGCACAAAAGGCAAACCCTAATGTCAGTGCCTGGAAGTGCTCCAAGGTCACAAAGGAAGCCCCACAAGGCTCTCCGCTGTTTTCCGCAGCAACTTTATAAGCCAGAAGGGAGTCACAGGACATCTTTAAAATGCTGGAAGAAAATAAGCTATAACCTAGAATAACTTACCCAGCAAGGGACCATTCAGACTTAAAGGAGAGATAAAGAGTTTCTTGGACTAGCAAAAACTCAAGGAGTTCATCACCATTACACCAGCTTTACAAGATGTGTTAAGGGGTCTTCTTTGCGGCAAAAAAGGAAAAGCTATAACCAGATATAGGGAAATCTGAGAAAGGAAAAAATCTCACAAGTAAAGCCAATATTTAATAAAAACAGTGAATCAAACATTTAAAAAGCTATTATGAAGGTCAAACAAAAAAGATATCAAATTCAACTCACACTACAAAAAGTAGTTAAGAGATACACAACATAAAAAGATCTAAAACATGACATCGTTAACAAGTGGGGGACAGAGAGTCAAAATGTAATCCTTGTTGAATATGTTCAACTTAAACGCCTGTCGGGTTAAAATAGACTGCTATAGATATGGAATTATATCCAGAAACCTCATGGTATCCACAAGCCGAAACCTTTGTATGTATCTCTCAAACAAGAGATATACAAAGAACAAAGGGAAAGGAACCCAAATAAAACACTAAAGAGAAAGAGCAAACCCCAAAGAAAGAAGTCAGGACAGAACAAAGAGACAGAAGGGAAAATAGTGAGAGAAAAAAAACAAAAAACTACCAAAATGACAATAAGTACCTACTTATCAATAATTATTTTACATGTAAATGATTAAATGCTCAAATAAGAAGACATAAGGTGGCTGAGTGGGTTAAAAAACATGACCCACCTGCATGCTGCTTATAAGAGACTCATTTCAAATCCAAAGACACATAGATTGAAAGTGAAGGAGTGGAAAAAGATATTCCATCTAAATAGAAACATAAAGAAAGCTGTGGTAGCAATACTCATATCAGACAAAATAGGCTTTAAACAAAACAAAAAAGTAAAAAAGACAAAGAAGGACATTCTATAATGATAAAGGGGTCAGTCCAGGAAGACGATATAATAGTCATAAATATCTATACACCCAACATAGGAATATCTAAATGCATAATGCAATTTTTAATGGACATAAAGGGGAAAATCCACAGATAAAATAATTGTAGGAGTTTTTAATACCCCACTCACATAATGGATAGAAAATTAATAAGGAAACAATGGCCTTAATGCCACATGAAATCAGAACAATTTAACAGATATTTGTAGAACATTTCATCCAGAAACTGAAGAATACACATTTTTCTCAAGTGCACATGGAACATTCTCTAGCATAGATAACATTAGGCCACAAAATAATAAATTCAAGAAGATTGAAATCATATTCAACATTTTTTCTTACCACGTGTCATAAAACTAGAAATCAACTACAGGAAGAACACTGGAAAAAACTCAAACACGTGCAGACTAAACAACATGCTATTAAACAACCAATGTGCTGAAGAGGAACTCAAACAGGAAATAAAAACAATCTTGAAACAAATGAAAATTAAAACACAACTTTTCAAAACTTATGGAATGCAGCAAGAGCGGTTCTAAGAGTGAAGGGCATAGCTATACAGGTCTGCCTCAAGAAACAAGAAAAAGCCTAAATAAACAATCTAACCCTACACCTAAAGGAACCAGAAGAAGAAGAACAAACACAACCTGAAGTAAACAGAAGGAAGGAACTAATTAAGATCAGAGCCTAAATAAATAAATAAATAAATAAACAAATAAATAAATACTTAAAAACCAATGGAAAAGATCAATGAAATTAAGAGCTGGTTCTTTAAAAAGACAAACAAAATTGACAAACCTTTAGTCAAACTCACCAAAAACAAAGGAGAGCCCAATCATTAATGAAAGAGAAGTTAAAACTGACACCACAGAGATACCAAGAATCATTAAAGAACACTATGAACAATTATGTGCCAAAGAATTTGACAATCTAAAGGAAATGGATACAGTTCTAGAAGTGTATGACCTCCCAAGACAACCAGGAACACACACAAAATCTAAACAGATTGCTTACTAGCAATTAAATTGAAGCAGAAATTTAAAAATTCTCCCCAAAATAAATACTACCAAACATACAAAGAAAAATTAATACCAATCTTTCTTAAATTATTTCAAAAAAATCACAGAGGAAGGAGCACATCCAAACTCATGTTATGAAGCCAGCATTAACCTGATACCAACACCAGACAAAGATATTACCAGAAAAAGAAAATTATAGGCCAATATCCTTGATGAACATAGATGCAAAAATTCTCAACAAAATATTAGCCAACTGGATTCAGCAACACATTAAAAAGATTATACACCATAGCCAAGTGGAATTCATCGTAGGGATGTAAGGATGGTTCAACATCCATAAATCCACTAAAGTGATAATGATACCATTGTAATTAAATATTTATTAATAATAGGAAAGGAACAAAAGAAAGGCCATATATTATAAGCATGTCATTTGAGAAGTTTCACCAGGAAACTGCAATTTCACACTCCCCAGGGAGGGAAGGGGTCCAACAAAGGGAAGATAGACGCATGCCCCTTAAAGTTGGAATGGCATAGGGAAGATACTGGCCTGTCAATCACACCTGTGTACAGGTTGGCAAGAATGGGCATGGGCAAGCACACAAAGATTTGGAATACATAATTCACTGAACAAACTATCTCACTCTTGTTTTTTCAGAACTCTTGGGACTCTTGTTGCTTTGGGTGTGCTCTCTTGAGGTTCTCTTGCATTCACCCATATGGCTCACGGACATGTGGACCTCCCAAGCAATGAACTAATAGACTTCAGCTAGCCTGATGCTGAACTGGACCTGGCTCCAACATGAAAAGGAAACTCTGGACATGGGCTCTTATTTTAACTCTATTGAAACCCAAGCTACACTTCTTCTATGACTGGACTAAGGGAAATGAAACTTTGTAAACCCAGAAGTGTAATTCCACAGAAATAAAGTTTTCTACCACCATATCTCATCCTCCCATGGGGACCTCCAGAAATGCTTATTCCAGTGGTACCCTAAGAACCCACTGGCAAAGGGGGCAGACGAGGCAAGCTCCCCTCCAATAACAATACATCACATTAACAAAATAAGGGATAAAAAAAAATATGATCATCTCAATAGATGCAGAAAAGCATCTGACAAAATTCAGCATCCATTTATGATAAAAACTCTCAGTAAAGTGAGAATAGAGGAAATATACCTCAACATAATAAAGGCCATATATGACAAATATACAGCTAACATCATACTTAATGATGAAAGGCTGAGAGCTTTTTCTCTAAGATCAGGAACAACTCAAGGATGACTGCTATCACCACTTCTATTCAATACAATATTGGGAGTCCTAGCCATAGCAATCAGACAAGAAAAAGAAACGAAAGACATCCAAATCAGAGAGGAATAAGAAAATATCTCATTATTTGCAGATGTCATAATACCATATATAGAAAACCCTATGCCAGGCCGGGCATGGCTCAGCGGTTGAGTGTCGACCTGGGATCCAGGTGATCGGGGTTCAATTCCCGGTCAGGGCACATACCCGGGTTGTGGGCTCGATCAATGACTCTCTCATCATTGATGTTTCTGTCTCTCTCTCCTTTCCTCTCTCTGAAATCAATAAAGATATATTAAAAAAAGAAAAAAAGAAAAGAAAACCTGAAAAACTACACCAAAAAATAATTAGAACTAATAAATAAATTCGGTAAAGTTACAGGATACAGAATCAATAAACAGAAATATGTTACATTTCTATACACCAATAACAAATGATCAGAAAGAGAAATTGAAAAAAATAATCCCTTTTATAATTGCATTGAAAAGTATAAAATACCTTGGAATAAATTTAACCAAAGAGATGAAAGACCTGTACCATGAAAAATATAAGGCATTAAAGAAAGAAATTGAAGATACAAATAAATGGAAGAATATACCTTGCTCATTGATTGAAAGGATTAATATTGTTAAAATGTTCTTAGTACCTAAAGCAACATACAGATTTAATGCAATCCCTATTAAAATGTCAATGGCATTCTTCTCAGAATTAAACAACTAATCCTAAAATTTATATGGAACCACAAAAGACTCCAAATAACCATGGAAATCTTGAGAAAGAACAAAGTAGGAGGCATCACACTTAACATCAAACTATACTATGAAGCTACAGTAATCAAAACAGTATGCTACTGGCATATACAGATCAATGGAACAGAATAGAGACCCAGAAATAAATATTGACTTATATGGTCAATTAATCCACAACAAAGGAGGCCAGGATATACAATGGGGTAAAGGCAGTCTCTTCAATGAGCACTGTTGGGAAAACTGGATAGAGTCATGCAAAAAAAAAAGGAAAAAAGAGGAAGGAAGGAAGGAAGGAAGGAAGGAAGGAAGGAAGGAAGGAAGGAAGGAAGGAAGGAAGGAAGGAAGGAAGGAGGGAGGGAGGGAGGGAGGGAGGGAGGGAGGGAGGGAGGGAGGGAGGGAGGAAGGGAAGGAAGGAAGGAAGGAAGGAAGGAAGGAAGGAAGGAAGGAAGGAAGGAAGGAAGGAAGGAGGGAGGGAGGGAGGGAGGGAGGGAGGGAGGGAGGGAGGGAGGGAGGGAGGGAGGAAGGGAGGAAGGGAAGGAAGGAAGGGAGGAAGGGAGGAAGGGAGGAAGGGAGGGAGGGAGGGAGGGAGGGAGGGAGGAAGGAAGGAAGGAAGGAAGGAAGGAAGGAAGGAAGGAAGGAAGGAAGGAAGGAAGGAAGGAAGGAAAATGGACCACTTTCTTCCACCATATGCAAAAATAGACTCAAAATGTATTAAAGACTTAAATGTAAGACCCAAAACCATAAAAGTCTTAGAAGAAAACATAGACTGTAAACTCTGGCATTGCCCTTAACAATATCTTTTTGGATATGTCTTTTCAGGCAAGGGCAACAGAAGAAAAGATAAACAAATGAGACTACATAAAACTAAGAATATCTTTGCACAGTGAAGGAAACCATAAACAAAACTAAAAGGCAGCCCACTGAATGGGAGAATATATTTGCAAATGATTCTTCCAATAAAGGGTTAATATCCAAGATATATAAAGAACTAAGACAACACCAAAAAATTAAGCAATGCAGCTTAAAAATGGGCAGAGGACCTGAATAGACATTTTTCTGAAGAGGACATCTGGATGGCTAACAGACATATAAAAAGATACTATCACTAATCATCAGGGAAATGCAAATTAAAACCACAATGAGATATCACCTCACACCAGTCAGAATGATATCATCAATAAATCAACAAACAACAAGTATTGGTGAGGGTGTGGAGAAAAGGGAACCCTCATGTACTGTTGGTGAGAATGCAAATTGGTGCAGCCACTATGGAAAACAGTATGGAGGTTTCTCAAAAAATTAAAAATAGAGTTGCCATATAATTCAGCTCTTAAACTTCTGGGTATTTATCTGAAGAAACCTGAAACACTAATTTGCATTATTTGCAATAGCCAAGTTATGGAAGCAGCCTAAGTGTCTACTGACAGACAAATGGATAAAAAATATGTGATCTATACACACCATATAATTTCACTTATATATAGAATCTGAAAAATATCGAAACTAAAATATAAACAAAACAAAACAGAAACCGACTCATGTTTGCAGAGAACAGGTTGGCGTTTGCCAGTGAGGAGGGGGTCATGGAATGGGTGGGGAGGAAACACTCCAAAAAGAAAAAAATGAAAGAAAATGATATTCACATCCTTCTCGTCTCAGACATTTTTGTTCTTTAGCAATATAAAACACATCTCAATTTCTTTTATAGCTGAATATCTTTACCTCTACACAATATTTTAAACACATACTGTAACAAAGCCCGCTCAGTGCCTTCGGTGCTCCCTTCTGTGCGGGTAACAGACCCCCCAGTGTTGGTCAGGCATACGGTTCCCGTGTCAAATAAAAACCTGTACCCGCCTCCTCTGCAGCTGGGTATGGCTGCGTGACTAAGCTGAGGGCAGTAGGTCATGAGTGGCGAGATGCGTAAAACTGAGCAATCTCGCTGAAGGTGACGCCCTGGGCCTGTCCTGCCCCGTCCCGCCGACCAGGCCTGGCCAAGGCGGCAGCGCCTCGCGGTCATATATGGAGAACGGCGGAGCCACTGTGCCAGCCTTAGTCCGCTCACCTCTGGACCATGACATCACGGGAAAGTAACTTTTTTTACTGAATCTACTATATCTGGGGTCTTTCTTTAACAACAGTTTAGGTTATAACCCAACTAATTAAAAGAAAATTTCATAATAACAAATCTGGGGGGTGGAGGGATGAGTGCACAGTGCGGGACAGATGGTGAGGCGCTCAGAGGAAGCGGGCGCAGCACGGGCGGGCGTCCCGGCGGGGCCAGCTGAGCTCAGCCGGCGGGAAGCCAGGGCCGGCAGGGTGCGGTGGGCTCCTCCAGGGGAGGCGCAGAGCACAGCATCGCCCGGCGGGCGCTCAGCAGGGACCTCGTGGCGCCTGTGCGGGCTCGAACCCCATCCAAGGCTGGGCTGCGCTCCGGAGGCAGCGGGGAGGCAGCGCAGGGAGGTGTCTGAGGAAATTCAGGTCGGCAGAGGCATGTGGAGCTGGAAGGGAGAACTGAACAAAATGGGGGGGAAACAGGCCAAAAAAATCTGTGGTCTAGTAGAACAGAGAGGATGGCCACATAATTTATCAGCCAAACTTATGGGTGAATGGGGCGCTTTAATAACTGCACTGGAGCATGGGGCATACGCTGGGACTCCCCTGGGCAAATCACCGCGTCCAGTCAACTTGGAAACTGGCCGCAGGAATGGGCTTCTCAGGGTGCACTCCGCGCGTTCCAGTACCTGCTCTGACAACGCCCCCCAAGGCTTTCTATATCTCCCAGATGCCAGACCTACCTTCATGCTGGCGCCAAAGGTTTGGGGCCAATATTATAATATATGCTCCATTGTGTTGGGTGAGAAAAGATCATATTTTTCAAGAAGTTTTCTCATGACCTACCCTTCTTTTATTATCATAGGAAGTAAACACTGATTACATTTAAATCATCTGTTTTCCCCACGCCTTCTGGAGCAGTGGGTTTGTGAGATTTAAAACGCAGCCATGAGTAAATGGCCGTGTTCATTTTTTTCTGTCTACTCTATTCAAGGAGATAGACTGACAGTCTCCAGCGTGTACAGGGAGAGTCGAGGACAGCATCGGGAGGATTCCTCCGTGTGGGACCCACAGGCTGGCCTGGCGGGGGGAGCGCGGAGAACGCTCAGGAAGGAGGCGGCCACAGAGGCGGCGGCCATGAGGGCTCCCCCTAAGGGATTTGGGGGTTCATTCAACATGGTTGAAATTATTCCTTTTTCCCTTTAAAAATATTCCATATTAGTAAGTTTTCAGCACTGAGGCCGTTGGAAATGCCTGGAAAGGGGTTTACCTGGGTTCACTATTATACATGACACAAGTATCTGTAAATATATCATTTTAGCAAACAAACCCCAATGGCCCTGCTCTCAGATGTCGTGTGGAGGTAAATTCCAAGACAGGGAGGTGAGCCAGCCTTTCCCCACAGGGGCTCCTTTGAATGCCGGCCTCAGATCCAAGCAAGGTGAGCACTGCCGCTGGTGGGTGTGAAGTACTTGGGAGATTTCAGGCTATAAGTCAAGTGTAAACATGCTTCAGCTGCCACCCAAGAATCAAGTATTTACCTGTTGAAGCTCAACAGCTTCAGGGCCATGCATACACCCTGTGCCACCTAATGGAATTGTAATGAATTCCAAGACTCACAGCCCCCACCCACCCTCAGTCTAAAATGGAAACTATTGTCAAAGAGAATGTAAGGGGCCTGAGAAATCTGAGCATCACTCAGCTCAATCTCCTCATTTACAAATGTGGACGTAGTGCCTGAAAAACCAAGCAGCTCATCCAGAGCTGCCCAGCAGTGGCAGAGCCAAGCTGCTGGCTTTGCCAAGCTCAGGGTAATGAGCATGTCAGAAGAATTCCCTGGGTTGTGGATAGGGGCAGAGTCAACAGAAATAAGGGACTCAGGGAGCAAAGAAGGGGACCTCCCAGGCTAGTGACTTCTCCAAAGAAGCAAGGAATGAGAACACGCCTGCAATGCTGGCCGATGATGTCTTTGGAGACCACAGACCACTGATGGTCCTGCGGCTTTCCAAGAAATCAGAAATGTACAAAAATGTCTGATACCTGCTAGCTCTGTCCAGCTAAAAAACCCAAAGGGGTAGAATCTTTACAGATTTTGGATCCTCATAACCTGTCTGTGAGGGGAAAAGACCCACAGAAGTTGTTGCTTAATTGGGTGACTTTAAATGGCCAAAACAATCGTTTAAATTTTAATCGATTTTAATTTTAATTTAATCCAAATTTTAATCATTTAAATATTGACTTTCCCTTCCTGTGCCTGCCTCCAATATTCATCAGACTTTTCTTTTATCCAAATATCAAAAAACAACTCTTTCTCCATGTACTGGTACATTGTATAGTTTAATACAAAATAATTGACTAGAATCAAAACTTCTGAATGAATTATCACATAGATTCATACTCTGTTCAGAAATTTACCATTTTATACCAACAAGGAGACAAGAATATACAATGGGATATAGATAGTATACTCAATAAATGGTGTTGGAAAAACTGAGCTGATACCTGCAAAAAAATGAAACTAGACCACTTTGTTGCACAATATACAAGAATAAACTCAAAATGGATTAAAGATTGAAATGTATGACCTGAAATTGTAAAACTCTAGAAGAAAGCATAGGCAGTAAACTTTTTTATATTGCTCTTAGTAATAGTTTTTCTGATATACTTCCTCAGACAAGGAAAAAACATAAAAATAAACAAATAGAACTACACCAAACTAAAAAAAGTTATTGCACAGCAAAAGAAACATTCAACAAAATCAAAAGACAATCAACTGAATGGAAGAAGATATTCACCCATAATACAGCCAACAAAGGGTTAATATTTAAAATTTATAAAGAACTTACACAACTTAACACCAAAAAAAAATCCTGTTTAAAAATGGGCAGAGGAGCTGAATAGATATTTCTCCAAAGAGGACATACAGATGGCCAAGAGATATATAAAAAGATGCTCAACTTCAGTGATCATCAGAGATGCAAATTAAAACCACAGTAAGGTGTCACCTCACACCTGTCAGAATTATTATGTCAGTAAATCAAAAAATGAGTGCTGGCGAGGGTGTGGAGAAAAGGGAACCTCATGCACTGTTGGTGGGAAGAGGACTGGGGCATTGACTATGGAAAGCAGTACAGAGGGTCCTCAAAAAACAAAAGTAGAACTGCTCTATGACTCAGCAATCCACTTCTGGGTATTTATCTGAAACAATCCAAAACACTAATTTGAAAAGATATATGCACGCCTATGTTCACTGCAGCATTACTTACAATAGCCACGCTATGGTGGCACCCTCAGCGCCCATCGGTGGGTGACCGGCAAGAAGAGGTGGTGCGTATATACACCGGGATATAACGTGGCCATAAAAAGGACGGCATCTTCCCATTTAATGCAACGTGGATGGACCTAGAGGGCGTCACGCTGAGTGAAAACGTCAGACAGAGGGGGACAAATACCATATGATTTCACTTACATGTGGAATCTAAAAAATACAATAAACATGCAAAACAGAAACAAACTTATAGACACAGAGAAAAAACTAATGGTTGCTCGGTGGGAGGGGGCTGGGGAGCAAGGTGAAAAGGTGAAGGGATCAAGGACAAATTGGCAGTTACAAAACAGCCATAGTGATGTGAGTTACAGCATAAGGAATATAGTCAACAATATTGTAATAACTCTGTAGGATGTCAAGGGGGTACTGGAGTTTTCGGGGGATCACTTTGTAAGTTATATAAATGTCTGACCACTATGCTGCACACCTGAAACTAATATAATTTGAATTTACCCTGTGGCAGCTATATGGTTGTTATTATCACCACTGCTTTGTGCCTTGTACTATAATCCCTTTAATGAAAAATCAATGTAATTTTATATAAATTCTTCTGTAACTTTACAAATGCAGCCCAACAAGTTGGGGAGAAGGGCGATTTAAACTGAAAAGAGAAGCCACTGATATCTTCTGGGTGACCTTGCTACCCAGAGGTTGGGCCGTCCTGGTCCAAGTAGCCCTGCCCTGTACACTAAGCACATACCTCATCTGCTCCCCTCTAAAGATCAGATCTCCCTGCCTCTCATCAGCACATCTGGGAAACATGTTTTCCCAAGTGAACCTGGTCTGGTTCAAGAATTCTGACATTCCATCAAATGAAAAAGCATATTGTAGAGAACTGGCTGCAGAGAGACAGACAGGGACACACATGTAAGCATGTAGCTCAGCAGGGACAGACCGTTTAGGGGCGGGACGGGAGAATGCTGTGAGAAATTCAATCCTGTGAAATTCCACCTGGACATTCTAGAAGGTAAGAAGAAATGTGTCCGCCCACCGACACATACCTGGTATCTTAATTTGCTGAACACTGTGCCTCTTATTTCAGAGTATGGTGAAAATACAAAGCTCAGCTTCACACATTCCAGTCTGTGGTTGGTAAGGACATGGAGTGGAAGCCACGCATTAGGCTTCCTTAGTTGAACTCATCACAAATGTCCTCAGCAAACCAGTGCAATTCTCAGACAGTGCTCATCAGAACCACTGAGTAGGCCCGCATGAAGGCAGACTCAGCTCTCAGAGGTAAGATCTCAAAGAAAGAGGCTCCTCCAGACTGGAGGCAAATCCCTTCAGTGGTGCTCAGCCCACTGTCAAAGGCCACCCCTGGAGGCTGGAGCTCAGAACTTAGGAGATGGGCATGAGGTGTTGCCTTAGGCTTTGCCCCCAGCTCCTGAAGCTTGTAGACAGCTCAGAGGGTGACCAAAATGCTGAAGCTCTTTTTGTTTCCTATTTTTTTATTCCAAAATATAATTCCTTGATAAAATATCTAACCCCAAAAGACCAGGGTGTAGCTGAGTTTGAGAGAATCACTTCTTTGTTCAAATTTCATTCACTCTTCCCAGAAGAGAGAAATGATAGTCGAGTTCACTCTGCCTATTGGCTGGTTTTCCCAGGGAAGCCCATAGAGGCCATTCCCCTGGCTTGTCCAAACGATGGGTGGTTGCCTTTGGCTGGCATGTTGAGTGTCCTGTCAGCATGGCAGGTGGAAGTAGGGGTTTCCTCTAAGATGTGCCATGCCCCCCCCAGAGAAAGAAAGCTTCAAAGGCTGGTGCCCTCTCCAACCCGAGGCCAGAGTGCAGGAAGGGCTTGTCAAGCACTTTTCAGTGACTACATTCAGATCTTGTTTTCTCCAAACTCATACTGAAACTCCTCTTGAAGAGCTCTCAGCTATTGGGACATTTGAAATGAGGCTCAAACCTGCTTCCTCAAATATCTAGTTGGCCTAACTGTTTAATCAGTTTGCCAGCACCCTCACTGTGGAAGGACCTCCTGGAGATTGAGGTTGTGTTGTAAACTGGAAAAAATGAGACATCTGCCTCCCCAGCAGTGGAGTTTGAATCTGGTAGACAAAGAAGACCACTATCACTGTGAGCGTCCTTTCTGATGACCCAGTGACCCTCAGCCTCAGCTTCCAACAGAGGCAGACCTGGGACAGGAATCTCTAGCAGGGGGTGGAGCACACCAGGACTGAGAAGGCTGGCTTTTAGTTTAGCCAGAGGTATTCACATTTAGTCATTTAAATACAGAAAAGCCTGATAACTTGTCACTAAAATAGCAAGTCAAAGGACAATTTTTGTAGGAACCTAGTGACACAAATGTTCTAAGGAACACATGAGAAACTGTGGCAGGTAAGGAAGTAAGGGCACACAGGCCCTGTCCCCAGGGAGGGTACTCTTTTATACCTATGAAGCACTGAAGATACACTCTGAGGGGGGCTCACCAAGGGTCAGAGGAGAGACCCCAACCTAAGAATTCTAGTCTGTCATTAAAGCAGGCAGCTGACTTGGAGTAAACTTACAAATAAGTGCATCCCAAATCTAGATATGAGCCCTCTCAGGTAAGCCTGTTTCCTAGAAGGAAGATTTTAAATTAAAGTTATGGGCAATGCCCTTTCCTATGGCATCTCTCAGTAGCCTTATGGACTGACTCAGCTAGACCACTGGCGACCACGTACCTCCAACGGTTCTTTCCTCTGCCTCCAGGGCTCTGTCTCCTTCCCTGCTTGCTCCTTGCTAATGTTCCCATTCAATTGGCATATTAGTATCTCAGATTGGCATGATTCAACAATCCTTTCTTTGGCTCACATGACAGGTCCTGTGCATTAGTCACAGAGCACCAGGAATGCCCCAGAGGACCAGAGAACATAGACAGGTTTGTTATTTCCAGCTCTGACATGCAAGGCACAGCACTCAGCACTAAATAAATAGTCGTGTATACAGGACACTACAGCCTTCGGGCCAGAATAATTACAGACTGAATTGTTAGTGTAGTTTAAATTTAGAATTTAGAGAGGTCTTAATTCTTCATTCAAGAATGTCTATTTTCAGTGTTGTTCTTGGACTTAGACTTAAGAGTGTGTGTGTGTGTGTGCACGTGCACCTGTGTGATCTAGACACTCTGTGGGCTAGGAGGCCTGCCTGACCTCTAAAATATTCTCATTTGAACTGCAAATGCATTTCTGCTTTTGCAATTAGAGAGTCATCATGGCTTGGGCTTAAAAACGAAAGGTGGGGTGTAGGAGGAGCTATGTATTATGTGGAAATACTCCTCTCTTTTAATCAGATATTTATTTATTTCTCAGAATAAAAGTGCCCCAATGATCTTTTACTGAGATTTTATTTTGATTGGAATACAATTGTAAATATCTATGCACTCAACACAAGAGCACCTAAGTATACAAAGCAAATATTAATGGACAAAAATGCAGAAATTAATAGTAATATAATAGTAGGAAACTTTAATAACCCACTTACCTCAATAAATGGATCCTCCAGACAAAACAATAATAGCCACATTAGTCCAGGCCGACTTAGTAGACATTTCTAGAACATTTCATCCAGAAACTGCAGAATACACATTTTTCTCAAGTGTACATGGAATATTTTTCAGGGTAGACCATATATTAGGGCACAAAGGGAAACTCAAGCAATTCAAGAAGTCTGAAATTATATCAAGCATGCTTTATAACCACAGTGGAATGAAACTAAAAATCAACTACAGGAAGAAAACTGGAAAAAATAAAGAAATGAAGATTAAACAACATGCTACTAAACAACCAAAGAATCAAAGAGGAAATAAAAAACTATACTGACACAAATAAAAATAAAGAGACAACTTTTCAAAATTTATGGGATTCAGCAAAAGCAGTTCTAAGAGGAAAGTTCATAGCTATATAGGCCTACCTGAAGAAACAAGAAAAATCCCAAGTAAGAAATCTATCTTTACACCTAAAGGAACTAGAAAAATAACAACAAGTTAAACTAAAAGTAAATAAAATAAAAGGAAATAAATAAATAAATAAATAAATAAATAAATAAATAAATAAATAAGAGACCAAAAAAAAAAAGATAAATGAAACCAAGAGCTTGTTCTTTGAAAAGATAAATAAAATCAACAAACCTCTAGCAAGACTGGTCAAGAAAAAAAGAGAGAGCTCCCAAATAAGTGAAATCAAATAAAAGAAGTTACAACCAACACCATCCTTTTGCTCATTGTAGCATTATTTACAATAGCCAAGATATGGAAGCAACCCAGGTGTCCATCTATCCATCAATAGATAAATGGATAAAGAAGATGTGCATATATATTTATTCCAAATATATATATGTGTATATATATATATATATATATATATATATATATATATATATATTTTTTTTTTTTTTTTTTTTCAAATATTACTGAACAATAAAAAGGAATGAAATTCTGCCATTTGCAACAACATGAATGGACCTACAGGGTATTATGCTAAGTGAAATAACTAAGAGAAAGACAAATACTCCATGATTTCACTTCTATGTGGAATTTTTTAAAAACCAAAACAAAAGAATGAACAAAACAAAAACAAACTCATAGAAAAAATCTGATGGTTGCCAGGAAGAAGCGGTTAGGGTTAGGTTAGGTTAGGTTAGGTTAGGTTAGGTTAGGTTAGGTTAGAGTTAGGTTAGGTTAGGTTAGGTTAGGTTAGGTTAGGTTAGGTTAGGTTAGAGTTAGAGTTAGGTTAGGTTAGGTTAGGTTAGGGTTAGGTTAGGTTAGGTTAGGTTAGGTTAGGTTAGGTTAGGTTAGGTTAGGTGATGGAGAAATGGGTGAAAATGAAGGGAAATACAGTCAATAATAGTGGGGTAACTGATGGTTATTAGACAGTGTGGCGATCACACTGTTAGATATGTAAATGTTGAATCCTTAGGTTGTACACTCAAAACATATAATATTTATTGTATACCAACTATATCTTAATTTTAAAATATTCTGAATAATAATAACACCACAGAAATGCAAAGGACCATTATCTAATATCACACACAAAAATCAAATCAAAATTGATTAAAGACCTGAATGTAAGACCTAAAGCCACAAAACTCCTAGAAAAAATATATGAATATTATTTAACCATAATAAAGAAGATCATAGATACAGAAAACAGACAGATGGTTGACAGTGAGGAAAGGGCTTGGAGGACCGAGTGAAGGGACTGAGAAGTACAAATTGGTAGTTACAAAATAGTCATGGGATGTAAAGTGCAGCTTAGGGTATATATCAATAATGTTGTAATTGCAATGTACAGTGCCAAGGGGGTACTTGAAATATCAGGGGGATAACTTTGTAATATACTTACATTATTGTCTAACCACTTTGCTATACTCCTGAAACTAATACAAAATAATACTGAAGGTAAACTGTAGTTGAAAAATAAAAATAAAGATAAAAAAGGAAATTCTGCCATTTGCAACAACATAAAAATGGACCTTATGCTAAATGAAACAAGTCAGACAGAGAAAGACAAACTGTATAGTCTCACTTAACTGTGGAATGTTTTTTAAGTTGAACTCATAGATACGGAGAACAGACTGCTGCTTGCCAGGGGCAGCGGGGGGCAGAGTGGGCAAAACGGGTGAAAGTAGGACAAAAGTACAAACCGCCCGTTATAAAATCAGTAAATGCTGGGGATGTACTGCACAGCGTGACGCCTGCAGGTCACAATGGTGCATATTTGAAAGTTGCTAAGATCTTAAAATTCCTCATCACAAGAAAAAAATTGTAGCTATATGAGGTGAGGTTGTTAAACTTGTTTGGTAATCACTTCGCAATATATACATGTATCAAATCATTGTGTTTCAAACCTAAAACTAATACAATGTTTTATACCAATTATATATCAATTTTTAAAAGTGATGTGGACCCAGAAAAAGAAAATGTTCCCCTAGGTCCCAGCCCCATTGTGTAAGAAGCACATTTTTCCCCTCAAAGGGCAGATTCTCTAAGGCTCATTCAATCCTATCCTTGTCCCTTCATCTATTAGTTCAGAAATATGAGAAATTAGCTGAAGAGAATTTTATTTTTCTTCCCCTCTACAAATACTCTTATGGGTATTAACTATGAACAACCTCACTCCCATCTGCGCCACACTGACCAGGGTACAAGCAGCCCTTTCTTTGTACGCTGTCTGCTGCTGTCTTGACCACACATGACACACAGCAAAAAATTTTCAATGGAGGTCTAAAGTGCTACTTTAATTCTTTCCATAATTTTTGCTTTGGGCATTTATCAAGACTTTTAAGAACTGAGCAGTTAATTGCATTATTTATTTGCTCTACAGTATCATCACACTCTCACCACATCCTGAGGGGAAAGATGCTCCCGAGGAAAACAAATAAAAAACACTTGTCAAAATGTAAAACACAACTACCTAGAGGCACTAGAGAGAGACCCAAAGCAGGCAGAGGTGTAGGGGAGTCCACACTGGAAAGAAGGAAATCACTCAGGAGAGAGTGCTTGCAGTTTCAATGGTCAGGTTAACTATGAGCCAAAACAAAAATGCAATACTCTGTAGAGGTATATACCATTACTCGGAGTCCATACAACAAATCAGTCATAATACCAGAACAGAAGTCAAAAATAACATTTGAGGAAACACAAGAGTTTCAATGCAAACTGACCCAAGATGACTCAGATGTTGTAATTAGCAGATAGGAGTTTTAATCTCTGCTCTAGGACATAAAGGAAATCATACTTGTAATGAATGAACTTGAACTTTATTAAGGATCAGTTGGAAATACTAAATCCAAAAAAATAGAATCTAAAAAGAAAAATTTGCTAGGTGGGCGTAACCAGAGAGTTGGAGGTAACAAAAGAAAGATTCAGTGAACTTGAACACTGTCAACGGAAATCAACCAACCTGAAGAGCGAAGAGCAAAAAAATGGAAGAAAAATGAACAAAGTGTCAGTGACAAAATTAGAGGATCTGAAATACATACAATTAGTGTAATTAGTGTCCTAGGAAAAAAGGTTACAGGGGAAATGGCACAGATTGTTTGAAAAAATAATGGCCAAAAATTTCCCAAATTTGGTGAAAGACATAAATGTATGTATTTAAGAAGTTCAAAAGAGTCCTACGACTTTAGAGCGATAATATATAGGACATCTATATTATCAATACTTCTTTCTTGCTTTGTGTGTCATTAGAAAACGATTCTGTGAGTGTGCGAGTGATCAGCGGCTTCTGCTTACACTTGAGGTTACATGGAAACCATCTTCCTCTGACACCCCATTCTTCTTGTCCTCATGGAATATGATCCGAACACATCTTCCTTTGGGGGCTTAGCTGGTTCTAAATTATTTTAACATATAAGAATTTTTAACTCTAAAAAAAAATTTGAATTTGGAATACTGTTGAATTTAAAAACACAGCATTCATTTGTAAGCAAAGAAAGCACAAGTTTTATGACATTGAAGAAAGCTCATTATCTTCTGTTTGCATTAGCTTTCAGTTGATCCTGCAAGGTGATAAATCCAAGGAAACCTCAGTGACTTCTTTCCAAAAGGGAGATCTTCATTTTGCAACAGCTACAGCTTGATCATTTAATTTTTTGTGGCCTATTTCCATGCCTCTGTCATAACAAGAAGAAATGGCTCCATTGTCTAAGCATTACCCTTTGTCACTCTGCTGGGAGTGCATGTCCTCAGGATCAGTATTTGATGCCCAAGGCATGCCCAGGTCATCTAGAGATTGTAAAATTGTGAAATCACATAA
Organism: Miniopterus natalensis; assembly: GCF_054644295.1. Classification (NCBI taxonomy): domain Eukaryota; kingdom Metazoa; phylum Chordata; class Mammalia; order Chiroptera; family Miniopteridae; genus Miniopterus; species Miniopterus natalensis. The sequence continues at coordinate 80,510,346 of NC_142089.1, forward strand.
GCCCTTTGGACATCATTGCTTGGAAGAGGTATGTCTAGCTTCTGAAAAAAAAAACAAAAAAACTGTATACAGCTCTCCAGACATTTATCCAGAACAAAGAGGCTAAGAGGCTTGTTGAAGGGCTTCATTCTCTGTTGCTTGATCCTTCCCAACAGACCAGAAATTAACCTTTCAGCTTGGGCCAGTCAGACACGTTTGTTTGGCCAACAGCACAGGCAAGTGAAGCGTGGCTCAGGCTCTCGGAAATCAATCCACAGTGACATGCGATCCGAAGTCCTTGCTGCCAACACCGATCCCACTTCTGCAGGCTCCCTACAGAGAATATGAAAGCCAGTCTCTTCCCTTCTTGCTGTCCCCTTCATCATCATCATTGTTATTTGGAGGAATTTAAAAATCGTGTCATGTTTTGCAAAAAGATGCCAGCCGCCAACTTCTCAGCACGAGATGGTGGCTTAGTCACTTGGCACCGTCAGTCCTTCTCATTGACTTTGGCACGAAGGCCATTTCAGCAGGGAAGAACCGGCATGTCAGTGGAGACATGTGATCTCCCAGCGTCGCCGCCAGTGCCAACTCGGAGTAAATTAGGCGCCTACCTTATTAACGGTGATGAATCCCTTAGAGCTGACAGGCGCCTGGCTGTGCCACCTGGAACTGGCTGTGAGCGGGCAGAGGGCTGCGGGTGACCAGGCGCGAAGTCAGGTAATGCAGAGCCGCCAGCCCCTTTCCCTGGGCTTTCACAAACGAGAGGCTAGGAATCAGGCAGATGAAGATGCGCACAATGTTTGAGATTGAGGATCCGAGCTAAAGTTAGAAATATTTATGGCTTGGCACAAAACCTGAAATTGCTGTAAAGACAGGACATTAAAAAAAACACCTCTCCGCAGCGAGGCATAATTAAACTCCCCCTCCGTTTGAAACGCTCTCCTAATGGCCCAAAGTGCTCAGTGAACATGCCAAAATCCCGCCCCTGGTTGGCAGAGTAACCACCTGCTTTGAAATCTAGTTTATTGTAATTACCACACAAATACTTGGAAAAAAGGGACTAATGTATTTCAACCCATATGCATACACCTAGGAAGACAACGCCTGCCGCTTAGCACAGCCCAAATGTGCCTCGAGCTGGGCCGGGAAGCGGGTCGGGGCAGACACCACGGCGCAGGTGCATTTGAGCAGAGGGTCAAAAGGCGCGTGTGCCCGCCTAGCAAGAGCGCCTCAGCCCCGGGCTGGGCGCCCCACGAACTTCCGCGGGGCGACGTGACACGCTGCTTTATGCCCAGTGAGTGGGATTTTTAACAATAGCCTACTGCTTTTGTAGTATCAAGTGAATTGCATCAAGAATTCTAATGACACCCAAATGGTCTATTTTAAATTCTAGCATCACTCATTCTCAGTATATTCAGTAACTTGAGGCTACAGAATTTGTTGTAAATGACCTGAAACTGGAAGCCGAAGTTTTCCATTGCACAGCAACATAAATTTCAGCTCTGTTAGTCAAGCGTGGTATTTTAGCCCCAGCCCATTAGACGGTAGAAATATCCTGAAAAAAAGGATGTGAAGGGGAAAGTGACTCCTTTAAGATCTCTGATCATGGACAATACATTCCCAGACTTGAAAAGATTATTCTGGTTATTGGGAGGAGTCAGGAATTACCCAAGTCAGGAACGGGCTGTTTGCTCTGCGGCGGCCTCGTGGTGCCCTGAACCCCCCCACCCTTCCCCGGCCCCCACCCATCGGGACGGTTGAAGGGGAGTCTGCCCCGGCCTTTCCTGGGGCCGAGGCTGTTTCTGTCTCTTCCCCATCGCATCCTACCCCGGGCTGCCTCCCTGCCGAGAGAACGGGCGGCCCGCCTGCGAGGCTGAACGCCAGCAGCCTCGCGGCTCCTTGCGCCTCGCTCGCGTGAGGGACGCCGCAGCCGTGAGCCACGAGGACCGAGAGCGAGCCCCAGCCCGCTTCCTAACTTAGTTTCTCACCTTCCTGCCCCAGCTCCAGCCCGCCCTAAATGTGACGGCTTCTAACAGGAACAGAATCTTCACAGTTTCTCTGTCGCAAGGATCAGGTTGACTTGATGTACAGGCCGCCTGGTTGCTAACATATGAAGCAACGCAGACTCCGCAGCCCATCCTGGGAGCTGTGGCAAGTTCAGTCTCTGACTCCTTCTTGACAAGTTCCCGTAACCACATGACTACTGACGTTTTATAAGTGAGCCAGAGCCGGCCTCTGTGTGGGCCCTGGGTTATTTCTTTACCGAAGGCTGAGACCCGTTAGCTCAAAAGCCTACTGGCACCAAATTCAAATTTTTACACATTTGATTATTTTTAAAATAGCCCCAAGAAGCAGAATTTTGGCCATTTGGGGTCTGTCTACTTTGTGTTCCCATGAAGCATCACCTAATAGTTGTTTTCATTGATAAAATAGGGCCGTGTAGTCAGTTCTAAGGCCCTGTGCCACTCCCACCCTCAGGAGCTCTCCCATCCAGAGACTCCTGCCGTGCTCTGCCTGACCTCCCTTCAGACAGGCAACCCCTTCTCTGACCCTCAGGCCTGCACTCGCTGTCTTCCCTTTCTGGACGGTGACCTCCTCACTGTGAGCCTCTGACGGTCTCCTCCTCTTAGGGACCTCCCCTCTCGTGCAGCCCTGTCCGAGAACTGCCTCCTGAAGCTTTGTATGTGCTACTGGCTCCTCTGATCATATCTTTTTCCTTAACCAACCCCAAATCCTTTGAACCCCTATACAACATATAGTTACAAAGAGGCTGAACCCTGAGAAGACACTTGGTAGACATTCATATCCAGGGAACATCTTCGCTGTGAGCACTTCATTAATCATAAAAAGAACATTTCACCACAATTTCAAAGCCAGAGCTCTTAAGCTAGAAGGATCCATGGATATACTTTCAAAGGTCTACAACTAGCACCTTTTCCCAAAAATGTTATATACCAAGTGCTGTGTGCATAAACTTCTTTTAGGGGAGGGAGTCCCTAGACTTCATCATGTGTCTCTTCAAGAGATTAAGAAACCCTGAAGGTTAAGAACCACTACTTGGCCATCTCCTGTAGGCTACAGTTCTCCCCCTCCTTTTATATGAGTGCATTGTGCCTACTTCATGTCCTGCTGGACTCGGCTCAGCTGGCTGGAGCACAGGGTGGGAGAAGACCAAATCCTGGAAGCGAGTTTACCCAGAGTCTGACCTCTCCCGTTGCACATATGGAATGGCAGTTGAGTCTTACAAGCACAACCTGACACTCAGCGATATAGGTACTATAAATATAAGGCGTAGGTAGTCAGTCATGCAGACTGGAGGAAAAGCAGCCCAGTGTCCCAACAGGCGAGGCGGTAACAGGAGCCATCAGCGTGCATGAATGGAGCCTCCCTCTAAATTCAGATCGGGATTGGTTTAGGGAATTGGGAGCTGTTGTCCATCAAGGGATTCCCACAACGGGGAATGGCTGCAGAGGCCAGGACCAGGCTGGGCTGGAAAAAGAATAGCTTTATAGTAAAAGTCCACCAAGAAGGAAGGAAGGAAGGAAGGAAGGAAGGAAGGAAGGAAGGAAGGAAGGGAGGGAGGGAGGGAGGGAGGGAGGGAGGGAGGGAGGGAGGGAGGGAGGGAGGGAGGGAGGGAGGGAGGGAGGGAGGGGAGGGGAGGGAGAGGAAGGAAGGAGGGGAGGGAGAGGAAGGAAGGAAGGAAGGAAGGAAGGAAGGAAGGAAGGAAGGAAGGAAGGAAGGAAGGAAGGAAGGAAGGAAGGAAGGAAGGAAGGAAGGGCAAAAGAAAGAGAGAGAAACAGACCTAGAAAGAAAGGAAGACAACTATGGTTTCAAGATCTTGGACGTCAGACAGCAAAAGACCAAGATCCCTGAGAGATGAGAAACAAATGAGACGAGATTGCCTCACACAATTGCCTCAGCTTAGTGCCTTGAAATAACCCAGACAGAACAAGGCAGATTCCCTGAATTGAAGAGACAGATCTTAATGTCCAAGGAAAACAAAGAAACAAAAGTTTTTAGAACAGAGTATTGAAGAGAAGACAGCCAGAGAGAGAGAGCTCTGGGGATCCTCAGAGGGTCCCTCCTGAGTACTGAGAAGCACGTGTGTGTAAGGACACGAACAGGAAAGTATCTGGGAAATTCCCAAATATTTATAAACTAAATATCACAACAACATAGTCACCTATGTAAAAAGTCTAATGGACTCTAAGTCAAAGTGAAACTAGAATCAATAATTAAGACTATCAGGGGAGAAGGGTACAGATCAATATTAAAAAATCAAATGCATTTCTATGTACCTACAATGAATGGAGAATTGGAGACTTTAATTAAAAACACACCACCATTTACAATGTCATCAAACTTAGGACTAAATCTAGGGCAAGATGTGTGAGATCTATGAAACACGCTACAGAAAAATCCATCTCATGTTAGTGGAGAGATACACTTTGTGAGTCAAAAACTATATTGTTAAGGTGTCAGCTCTCCTCAAATTGATCTACGGGTCCAAAGCAGTCCGATCAGAATCCCCAGCAGGCGTTAGTGCCCCCTCTCTTAAGCCTTTCTTCACTAAGAAGCCCTGTCCAGCTTTGGTCAGTGTCTGACACAAAGCTAAAATCAAAATCGAAGAAGCCTCGTCAGGGACGTCCCGACACCTACGTCCCGTCTTTTGCTCATTCTATCCTCTTTTGCATCTCACTGATTAGTCCATTTCAAAAAGATGTTGCTGTTGATCTATTTGTGGGGAGTTAAAAGAAAATTGTGCTTGTTACAGGAAGATAATTAACTCGTTTAAGGGAAGAGGTAGCTGAAATTGAGCCTGGCCGGGTGAGGAAAGGGGCTTTGGTCCACGCGGGCTCAGCCAGTGGTCTCCGGAAGGGCCCTGAGAAATCAACAGTCATCTTTGCAAAGCCGGGGAGCCTGGTGGTGCTGTGCATGCTGTGGGAGCCGGAGCCTGGCTCCATCCACCCCCAGAGGCAGCCGTTTCCTGGGAGAAAGCCCTTCCCTTCCCTCCTAGATGCTAGATGGGCGTTTTCTAGGCTGTGTCCATCAACACGCTGGCCTCAAAACCTTTTGAATTGTATACCCCTCCTCCAGGAAAATCTTTGAATATCCATATCCAGTAGATGCATATTTATTTATTTGTAAATTACAAATATGTATATGTTTGTACTATATCAATATATTATATAAATTGTAAAAAGTTACAGAAATGACTTCTTTAAATACGAGATGAAAACAAATAGATGTTCTCACATTTTCTTCCCACGTGTCCACCTGTCCCTTGGGATCCAGGCTCCCGTGGCCTCATGCCCATCACTGCCAGTGACCCCTGAGGTCCCCCGGCCTCAGCAGCCGCAGCCGCTCTGTAACCCGGCCTGTATGTCGAGGTCCACGGGCCCAACCGCTTTGAGCCACTCACCTAGCGGCTCACGCTAAACACTTGCTTCAAATCCTCATCAAAACACTGATTTCCCCCCATTGATTTCCACGCATCTAAACGAACTCATAACATGCCACGCTGACCACACAGGCCCACCACTCAGACCACACAGGCCTCCATAGCACGACTGCCCGCAGACCCGCAGCCGCTGCTCGCTTCGCTACCACTGATACACCCTGAACCTCCGCCACCCTGCAACGCACAGGCTGCGCTTAGGAGAAGGTGGCGGTCGCTCCCGCCCCCTCCGCTCAGACATCTCGAAGTGCGTGACCGATATGTCTGAGCGTGGTCAATGGAGTCCAGTGCACGAGCCATTTCTTAAATAGGAAAAGTTCCAAGGGGTTTTCCCCATTTCCACCTACCCCACGCGAGGACAATGAGACACCAGGCCCACTAAATAGCTTCCAGTGCAAAAGTTACTGTGAAATGGGGTTCTGACCGAGGGCAACGGAGGACCCCAGGGCGCTTGCTGGTACCCGTGCGGCTCACAAACCGAAGGCCCGGTGCAGCGCGGTCCTGCGGTCGCCTGGCAGCAGGCTCCTGCAGCTGCGCCCCTGGAGCGGGACACCCTGTTGTTTCCTAGTCGAAGCCTGACAGCAGGTGCGACCTGACTTGGGGAGATTTTGTCAAATCTAATGCCCATCCCCTACCGTAAGCACTCCTGCAGCGGAACTTCTACCAAACACCTACAGACTATAGGAATCCTGCAGACAGCCTAACAAATGCTTCTAGGAATTTTCATAAGGCCACTCCGGTTCAGGAGTGCTCCCTTTGAACAGCACCAGTCCTCCTGATTCCCTGAGGCCCAGGAAGTGCTCTTCTCCTTCCGAATCAGGGCACTGACCCTCCAATAGAATCTATCGGCATCAGCAATTCCGCCCATCCCACTGGATGACCTGCATGCCCCCCCTTCCTGGATGCCCTGGAGCCCATCCCATTCCTGGATGCCCTGGGTGCCCATCCCCTTCCCTGGGATGCCCTGGTGCCCTCCCCCTTCCCTGGGATGCCCTGGATGCCCATCCCTCCTTTCCTCTGGATGCCCAGGTGCCCATCCCTTCCTTGGGATGCCCTGGATGCCCATCCCCTTCCCTGGGATGCCCTGGATGCCCATCCCCTTCCCTGGGATGCCTCCTGGGTGCCCATCCCCTTCTCATGGGGATGCCCTTGCGATGCCCATCCTCCCCTTCCCTGGGATGCCCATAGGTGCCCACCCCTTCCCCTGGATGCCCTGGATGCCCATCACCCTTCAGCTGGATGCCCTGGGTGCCCATCCCCCTTCCTGGGATGCCCATGGGTGCCCATCCCCTTCCCTGGGATGCCCTGGATGCCCATCCCCTTCCCTGGGATGATGCCCTGGGTGCCCATCCCCTCCTGGGATGCCCTGGTGTGCCATCCCTTACCTTGGCCTGCCCATGGCCCATTCCCCTGATCCCTGGTTGCCCATTTGAACCCCCTTCCCATGGATGCCCTGGATGCCCAGCCACACCTTCCCTCGATGCCCCTGGTGCCCACCCCCTTCCCTGGATGCCCTTGGGTGCCCAGTCCCCTCCCTGGGATGCCCTGGGATGCCCATCCCCTTCCCTGGAGCATCCTGGATGCCCTCCTTCACAGGAGCCATCGAAACAGCTTCCTCCTGCCCCCAAGGGCAGGGAGGGTTCATGCGAGCGATGCTGTAGAGCTGGTGGAGGTCCATTCGTAGGATCTCACCCTCACATCCATGTACTGGACTGCACCCCCCCTCACCCTCACCTCGCCACTGAAAGCACTGGACAGGTAGCCAATGCTCCCTGCGGCTCTGCCTCCCCGGCCTGCCTGTGAGCACCTGCAGCCCAGAGGGCCGCAGGCTCGGCCTCACCCAGCAACTTGAAGGAAGCCACTGACCACAGCTCAATTGCCTGTAAACTAGCAAACCCGACTTCGTGGAGCAAGTCCACGAATCAACTGCAGCGGCCACTGAAGCAAAGCCTCTTCTCTTCTGCCAAGAACCCCTCTCTCCACACAGAGAAGAAGGCTTCAATTCCTCCAAATATGTGCAAGATGATTTCCCTACAGCTCACCATGCCCCCAAAGGAACTCACCAGACACCCTGAGGGACTGGCCACATGAAATCGGATCCACAGACTAGGAGAGGAGCTGGGCTTCTCTCTGAAGGCAGAAGACAGTGGGTGGGTCAATGCATATTACATCTCTCCTTTACCGTCAGCAAATGGGGCAGGGATGGGACACAGCAATGGTTCATCCACAGTCCATGTCCTGGGGTGCACACATGTGCATGCACGCACATACACACTGCATAGGCACATGCACACACACATGCATACACACACGTGCATCCCACGCATCCACACACATATAGACTTAAAGAGAACAGAAACAGAGAGGAGGAGGAGTGATGCAGGAGCCTCTCAGCCACTGACCCCCCGTGCACAGCCCTTTTCCTCTCAAAGCGATCCTCCGCTCCCCATATCCCACAGCTGGTCAAGTTCCTCTTCATGGATTAAGCACCCAAATTTTCCTACTTGAAAGGAAAGGTGGATTTGCTTTTGTAGGTGGTAAAGTTGTACTCAGGGCAGAAGGCAGAATGGGGGGCTTCTGGGTGGGCATGTTGTCATCGGACTTCCCAGGAGCCCATGCATCCTCTAGCCCCGTTGCCCAGATGGCCCTGAGTCCCCCACAGTTGCTCTGGCCCTGAGGAGCCACCCAAGTCACTCACAAGAGTTCCCTCTTCTACTGGCCAGAGCTTGGCAGCCTTCAATGTGGCCACTTTCCTCTCTGAGATCTGTTTCTGGATCCCCAGGGAGGCACGTCTGGAAGGAATAACAGGAGGAATGACATGATAAGTGATCATGTTACCATCTTGGCCCTTTACCTTGGAGCCCCAGTCACAGCAAATCAGTTGCAGGCTCAGCTCCCACCTCCCAAGGACTCTTTCTGGGAAGTGTGACCCCCAGGGCCTATGTCAGCCTCCATCCTGACTGGTAGGAAAGACATTAAAAGTACTTGGGCTATCCTCTGGCTGTCCCCATTTCTATTGTGATGAATAACAAGAAGGGGGCTCGTCAGTGTTGGGTGAGTAGCTCGGTGAGGCTTGTGCATGGGATCGCTCTGTGAAGGAAGTATCCCCAAACGTGGGAACAAAAGGCAGGTGTCAAACTTTACAATGGGTCAAAGATACATAAAAATAAATACAAAAAGCAAAACACTCCTTTGATCAAAAGTGTTCAAAGATCATTTTTGCTTAGGCTACGTTAAAGCTGAAATTTATCACCATGACAAGAGGTTTCATTTTTAATAGAGCATGACACAGTCATGTGGACGTTCAAAGCAAGTTACAAATAGCATACACCTGTTGTGTCTTATTTCCAGATAGTTTTTTAACATCTTCCAGAAATTTAGTTCTAGTGTCAATGTCCTTAACCACTATGAAGAAAACGAGGTTATACTGGAAAGCTGAGGCTGGTGGGGTCCAAGTTGAAGAGAGTGGAGCACCAAGGGAAACTGATTTAAAGCATAGTGCGTGATTGAGTTATTAAACATAAAAAAGTCCCAAATGAGCTACTGAAAGAGAGAGAAGCACCCACCGCAATCAGCAGTTAGGGAAGCGATGATCATGTTAATATCGGAAACGGTATACCTGAGGGACCATTCTTTTCTTTTTCATTAACTTAGTTAAAATTGAAGAAAACCACTCGATGCTTTGAAAAATAGTAAACTTGTCTCTCTTCTCTGTTAGATAGCAAAGAAGTGGAAGGAGAACACTGAGCTAACTACCTCATTCATTCTTTACATTCCTGTGTTGACCTGGAAGATAACCCATCTCACTTTCATATTAAAGGATCATTTGTAACATTTATAAATATGAAGCAGATTAAAAACCCGTATGCTATTTTTATAAAAATAAACATGGAGAAAATATACACAATATTAAGCCTGCTACTTTTAGTTAAGCAAAACAATTTAAATGTGTATGATCTCATTGTGACAGTAGCTGTCCTCCTAGTAAGTACAGGGTGTAAAATATCCTCTCCAAATCCATAATTGATATTTTTAATTAGAGATGTTTCACCTTGTAATGACTTGATAAGTATCCACCTCAGTTAGTATCCACATACACATAAACCAAATTAAATATCATGCTTCCTCATTTAACTGCAAAATTAATCTGCAAAAAGTAATTAAATGAGCACTATTTTAAAGGAACAGTGCACCTTCATTCTTTGTCTCCTGCCCCTGCCCCCCTTCTCTCTCCTTCTCCCTAAATGAAAATTGATTTAACCCAAACAAAAGACCTTAAATCAAATCTACCTAAGATCAATCATAACTAAAGCTGAAACTAGTTTTAAACCTTGGCAATAAACTATTTAGACAAATGCATGTGCTGTTTCCTCAGAGTCGGGTAGATGAGATAAGACTGTCTCGGCTGTTTTCATGCTCGGAGGCAATGTTCTGACCCACATCAGCCCAGAGTGCCTGGAGCTCGTGCCTAGGACTCTGTGAGCCAAAAGAGTGTTGTCGGGCCCTGAGTCAACCATGTTAATTGTTATACAACACATAAAATTCAGTGATTTAAACATTTTTCAAAAGACCAATTCTCCTATTCAAGAAGCAAAATGGAAAGATTTTAAGCCCAGCTTTTTTTTTTTAAATTTATCTTTATTTTTGAAAATATTACAGATGTCCGCTTTTCCTCCCCATTGACCCCTTCTATACCCCCCCTCCCCCAGCAACTCTAAGGATGTTAGAATTGCCTCCAGAAGGAGGGAGTGGAAACTTGGCTGTGACATAGCTCGGGCATTGCCCTGTGGCTGACAATGGAGCGGTGAATTCTTAGCTCCTCGTCAGGGTTTTATCCTGAGTATATCAACCCGGTGGCAAAACAAAGCTGGTTCACATGAGTGTCTGTGAATCTCCTTCTTATGAATTTCTCTCCTCCCTCTAGAAAGCCCTTTCTCTCTCTTAACACCTCCCCCCCCAAAAGGATTCCTTCATTAGGCAAACCCACCCCTGTAGAGGGGCCACTTTGATTCAGTGGCTGCGGTCCGGGGAAGCAGAGCCATGTTAGAATTTGCAGCAGCAACACGCTCACGGTACAGGGAGCGAGGGGCCTCGAGGTTGCGAGGCATGGCGTGCACAGCTGGCGGCCCCCACTCTCCACGGACGAGCAGGGGGCCCGAATGCAGCGGGCTGCCTGCCCGCGACCCTCCGAGCCCAGAGGCCCAGCTGAGAACCCGACGAGGGTGCCTGACCATTGGGCGGTTCACAGATTGAGAACGGAGGGTTTAAATCCCTGAAGCATCACGTTTGCTAATTTCTGTGGTATAAATACTCTTATTCAAGCCACCAATGTGACCTCACTAAACCAGAGTGGGGAAGGGGCCCGCGGCTGGCTCTCTTATCCCATTTTAATGAAGAAACAGAGACACCAAGAAGTCTCGACTCTCCAAACCACAAGTCTCCAACAGTAAAGTCTGGGCATAAATATTTTCATTTTTCAGCTCCACTGGTAGATCTGATGTCCCCTAAGATAAATAACTGTGAAGGGCCTAGTGGCGTATGGTCCCCACATCAGCTTAGGGATCAAGCTCAGGGTGTGCGTTTGTGTTCTTGGCTGGGCAGTTGCAGCTCATTTCCGTGGAGAGGATTTGGGCCCCATGAGGAAATAAAAGCTGTAATGCTAGGGCCCAGAAGAACATCAAAACTCCGCCTGGATAATATAGTGAAGACAGTATTGTGCAGTTTCATCACCCCTCTTCCCAACTGCCAGAGGGAGAGAGAGAACTAGAACTAGAACTAGAACTAGAACTAGAACTAGAACTAGAACTAGAACTAGAACTAGAACTAGAACTAGAACTAGAACTAGAACTAGAACTAGAACTAGAACTGGAACTGGAACTGGAATTAGAACTAGATTTGGTCCATTACCAATTCCCTTGGACAGCTGTTCTCAAACTTCTTGCACTCAGGACTCATTTATATGAGAAAAATTATTAAGGGCCCCCCAAAGAGCTTTTACACACACACACACACACACACACAGACACACACAGATAAAGTTTTAAAATATTTATTAACTCACTTATTTAAAATAAAAATAAATTCATCAAGAAAAACTATGTTTTCAAGAAGAAAATTCTAATGAGAAAAGTGGCCTTGTTTTACATTGTTGTAAATCTCATGCCTGGACTCAGGTCAGCTTTGCATTCAGTCATCTGCAATGTGCTGCTTTGGCTCAAGTACATGAAGAAAATCCAAGCTCATACAAATGTAAATACTTAATTGAAAGTTTTTAAATGCTTTTTCAGATAGTATGGATATTTTTTGATACTACATCAGAACTTGAGAAGCAATAGTTTCTTAAAGATGAGTTTTAATGTGGAACCTGAACCCATATCAAAGAACTTTTTATCTCTGTTACCTTAAAAGCCATTGCTCTCACCCTGTCCCGTGTGGCTCAGCTGGTTGAGCTTTGTCCCCAGGCAGCAAGAGGTCACCGGTCTGGGTTTGATTCCCAGTCAGAACACGTGCCCAGGTTTCAGCTGAATTCCCAGGAGGCAGCCGATGGATGTTTCTCTCTCATTGATGTTTCTCTCTCTCCCCCTCTCCCTTCTTCTCTAAAATCAATAAAATCAAATTTTAAAAAAATAGAATAAAAGCCATTGCTCTCTGGCATGACTTTGAAACATCATACTTGGTCATTTGAAATATATGGGCTCATGGATCTATGCTGATAGGTCTTCTAATATTGAAAGGTTTCATTATATAATATTAAAAATTATCTCCATTAATATTATCTCTGACCTTAATAGAAAAATCTTGAAGTATTGTGAAGCTGTAGAGTTTATAGTGATGGATAAAAGTTTTGCAAAATTCTAGTTTTCACTTCAAAAATCAAAGTTTATCATTGGCAGCAAATACAATTAGTTGTCTTCTGTAAAGAAACAGACTCAATTCCTTCATTTTTGAGAAAATATCTGTCACACACTCAAGTCTAAATAACCTTAAGTCTTCTGTCAGTTGTTCTTCATGTAAAACTGCGGCGCCATGAAAACGCGGCTGGTTAGTTCACAGCTCAGTCTCCGCGTGGCTTTCCCTGAGATGACCACAGACCAGCCCATCCCCCCAAAGGGGAGTGGGGCCCGTTCTCCAGGGCCCAGAAGAAGCACAGTCAATGATTTTCACTACTCTGTCAGGGCATTTAAAAATATATATATCTTTATTGATTTCAGAAAGAGGAAAGGAGAGGGAGAGACAGAAACATCAATGATGAGAGAGTCATTGATGGAGCCCGCAACCCAGGCACGTGCCCTGACCGGGAGTCGAGCCCCGATCGCCTGGATCCCAGGTTGATGCTCAACCGCTGAGCCACGCCCGGCTGGGCTATCAGGGCATTTTTATTGTTGTTGTTAATCCCCACTCGAGGATATTTTTTCCATTGATTTTCAGAGAGAGTGGAGGAGAAAGAGGGAGAGAGAGGGAAACGTTGATTGGTTGCCTCCCAAAATCCCCGATAGGGGCTGGATCGAACCTGTAACCCAGGTACGTGCCCTTGACCAAGAATCGAATCCTTGGCCCTTTGGTGCACAGGCCAATGCTCTAACCGCTGAGCCACACTGGCCAGGGCATAGCAAGGACATTGTTAAATGAAGGTAGTTTTCTGCTTGCTCCTTGGCTTTTCACTATGCCCCCCACCGCTTTGGCACCGTCGGTGTGACAGTGAAAAGCACTGAGTGCCCCAGGCCCCAGGGGCTGCAGACCACACTCTCAGATCCACTCCAGGGGACCCAGGAGTGGTTATGGTGAGAAAACAGATACAAGAGCGAAACCTCAGCCCTCACCCCTGCCCCCGGTACAACCTGTGCTCAGCCGAAAGTCAGGAGGCCTGAACCAGGGCTGCTAATTAAATTTGGAGAGATCGCTGAACCGTTTAGGACTCAGTTTTCTCTTCTTAAAACGGAGACAACTGGAACAAATTAGTCCTGCCGGTCACGAACCTTCGCCCCTCCACCGCCACGAACCAGATGATGCCCAGTGTAAACAGCCAGACTGCGGGTTATGTAAACTCTGCTAATTTATTAGGGAGGGAGTGGCAGATAAAGGATCAAGGTTGATTTGTTCATGTCTGGGACATGGAAAAAGTCATGATTTTCAAGTCTAACCATGTCAAACTATGACGGTTAAATGGGCGAACCTAATGGTAATCTCCCAGGTAGCAGGCCGGGCAGGGAGGAGAAGGGCCCGAGTGAGCAGGAAAACACCGGGTTGCTCTCAGAGGCAATGTGGCTGGCCCTGCGCTGAGTCTTCCCCACACGCAAGCTCTCCTCAGGTCACTGCCACCAGCCCACTCCTGGCTTAGCACTGGTTCCCCTGCAGGCTATGAGAGGGTGACTCTGCCAAGCCCTCCAGCTAAGCAGGTTTTAATAAACCCATGTGCATTTAGCGAGCTCTTAACAGACACACGGCATCCAGAAGTGGTGTTTATAAAGCACGTGTTTGTCTGTAACAGGAGGGAGCGCACAAGGTGGACATCTAGTCGCCAGTGATGAAATATTTCAGAGATTAATTAGGAAAGCACTGAGCTGCAATGAACGAAAATCCAAATAGAGTGGCTTTTAAAAAAGGGTTCATTTTTTGACATCATAAAAAGTTTCAGTGTGACCAGTTGCTCAGTAGAGTCAGCAGCTCAGAAGCTTACATCTCTGTGCTTCTCTTACCCTCTCCCTCAAGGTTGCAAAACAGTTGCTGTAGCTACAACTATTACATTCACATTTAAGGCAGGAAGGAGAAAAAGCCCGCCCCGGCCACACCTGCCCCTTTACCAGGAAAGCAGCAGCGTTCCCGGGCCTCCCCAGCGGGCTCGTGCTTAGGTCTAATGGGCTCGAACTGCGGCACCTGTCACTGGGCCAACAAGTCATCTGAGTTATGAGGGAGGCTTAAAAAGTAAGCATCTGGGTTTACTCCCCTCTCCCAAAAAATCACTGAATTTTCATTAACAAAAAAGTGGAAATAGTACAGTGTAGATCCCAAAGAAACTCCAGTCTCTCAGGAGCACAGCCGCCTTCCTTACGCACGGCCACCGAAGCCCGTGATGGATTTCATTTGAACAACACGGTACACAGTTGTGATGTTACTGTCTTTCCAGGCAGTGATGGCCTAAACCCTTCTTAATCTCTAAGCACTAGGATTACCATTCTCTTCCCCTAGATTACCCTCGAAGAATAAACAAAGAAAAGAAAAAGTGAAACTGCTGTCAGTCACTTTGTTACTAGCCAAAATGCTTAGCATTTGGGGCAGAAGGCATGGAAATAAATGAACGGCTGTAAATAAAGTTGGGGGTACATTCATTCAGCGGTGCTTAATTTCCTTGTTTGGCTAAAAAGAACAACTTGAAGAAAACTGAGTCTCTGCAACGCCCCATAAGATGAACGAAAACCTGTTATGAAATCAAACTTAGGCCTCTTACACCATTTATTTTGCCAGCCCTACTCTTATTTTGAGGTTTCTAAGTGTGTTCAGGTAAGTGCAATATATTTTGCTATGTAGAGGCTAAAACTGGCAAAATTAAATCTTTAGCAAAAAAAGTAGAGGAATATTGTGCTTCTTAGAGTTCATCAGTACTGTTTCAACAGCGCCTGGGGCGAAAAGACAAATACTCTAGGCCTTCTCAGAGGTTCCGTTAAGGTTTCACACCAGACAAGCACACTGCCTGCTCTGAAGTATGTGCAACATTGAACAAATTTTAAATGAATTTTCCAAACTGAAAGATGAAGAACAACATGTTCAGAAAGTATCAAAGTAGATGATGCAACCTCTTCAACCATAAATGTGCAGATCATTTAGGGATTAAGAAAAAGATTTTAATCTATGTGGGAACTGGTTCTTAGAAGTGGAAGGGAAAGAACAAAGACAACACAGCAGAAAATCCCGCAAGTAGATAATCAACCTACAGGAAAGAGGCGGGGAGGGGAGCCAAGGTTAGAAGGAAGCGGGAGGGACAGATGAAGTAATCACACAAGCAAAGGAGAGGGAGGGTGTCCCTCATAAAACCTGGGAGCTGAGCAAAAAGGAAAGGTGAGAGAGAATGGCCGGAGGAGCACAGTGACAATAGACCACCGGACAGCAGAGTTGGAAAATCCAAAGCTGTCTCGTATGAACCTCTCACTTACAAGTGGTGAAACAGAGACTGGAAAGTTTAGGAGACTATCCTAATGTTAAATAAGACAAGGTCTCAACACCTGAGCCATCCTAAATGTTATTTCTTGCTAAATGTTAAAATGTAGAATAGTATTTTATAGATGTATCTGTAAATAGGATGAGCTGACAGGAACTCAACCAGATGAAAGTAGCCAGCTGCAAAGAAGAAATCAGCATATGATTGACCAGAGGATATACAAGCAAATGCTAAGGCGCCTCGGGAGGCAGAGCTTTGAATATGGATCCCGTCTCCTTTACTTGCTGCAAGTAAGTAAAACTACCTTGTGAAAACCATGTCTTGTTTTTTTGTTTGTTTTCAATTCATGTGTACTGTTGAAAGCATTACAGATGTTACCTTTTTCCCCCATTAACCCCCTCCACCCCCTCCCCAGGCCTTCCCCGCACCATTGTCTGTGTCCAAGGGCTATGCACATATGCATATAAATTCTTTGGTTAATCTCTTCCCACCCCCGCAGCTCCCCCACCCCGAAATACCTCAGTCTGTTGCATGCTAGTGCACTGCTGGTGGGAATGCAGACTGGGGCAGCCACTGTGGAAAACAGTGTGGAGGTTCCTCAAAAATTAAAAATGGAGCTACCATTTGACCCAATGATCCCACTTCTAGGAATATATCCTAAGAATCCTGAAACACCAATCAGGAAGAATATATGCACCCCTATGTTCACAGCAGCATTATTTACAATAGCCAAGATCTAGAAACAGCCCAAGTGCCCATCAGTAGATGAGTGGATGAAAAAGCCGTGGGACATTCACACCATGGAATACTATGCGGCTGTAAAAAAAGAAGAGCCTCTTACCCTCTGAGACAGCATGGAGGGGCCTGTGGAGCGAAATAAGCCAGGCAGAGAAAGACAAACATCACATGATCTCACTTATGTGGAATCTCACTCATGAGCATGTCTTGTTTTTGAATTGAGCACCCCAAGTGGCAAACCCCTTGAGTTTGGTAACACTAAGATCACAGTTAAAATAATGGCAGAGCCAAGGGCAAAACCCAAGCTCTGCGAAGTTTTCATCCCTTAAAAAATGAATAAATAGGCTCAGGAAATTAGCCCGAGGGGAAGCCAATGGGAGGGCAGCAAACGGCTTCCGGTAGCTGCAAATGTAACTGGAAATGAGAGGCCGCAGGAAAGTCATAGAGAGATTGGGTAGAGAGGGACAGCGCTACTGCAGTGACTATTTTATTTGTATTATCTTTTTAAAATTTTGCTTTACAAATTTATGATCTTCCAAAGGTCTGGCTTATCATCTTGAGTTCCCAGTACATTCTTCTGGCACCAACTACAAACTTAGGTTGGCCACCAACATGGCACCTGGAGAGAGTCCGTGCATAATTCATGTGATACGTAACTAATACTGGAACCTCTGAAAACCCCATCGAAAGCGTAAAGTGTATGCACGGTAGATGTACTCTTGATTAGTATCTACACTGTTCATTTGCTCTGAAAAACGTTCTACCTCTTTTAACATTACACCTCTCATGTACAGATGACATGGTATTAAAAATAGGAAGAAGCAACTGTCCGAGAGAAAACCCGGGAAGTTATCGCTTCTGGTTGCCTCCACATCTACTTCCATTCTTCACCAAGTCACCTCTAACTGAGACCCAAGAAAGTGGCATTTTCCGAAATCACAGAGAACTTCTAACCTCTGTTTGCCAACAGGCTAGTATATTTCATTTGAGAAATTCTTTTTTTTTTTTAATAATTTTTTTAAAATATATCTTTATTGATTTCAGAGAGAGGAAAGGAGAGGGAGAGAGAGAGATAGAAACATCAATGATGAGAGAGTCATTGATCGGCTGCAGCCCGCAACCCGGGCATGTGCCCTGACCGAGAATCGAACCCCGATCACCTGGATCCTAGATCAACGCTCAACCGCTGAGCCACATCCAGCTGGGCCATTTGAGAAATTCTTTAACTTACACTTTGAGATTATAACACCAGAAAATTAAAATTTTTGGTAGACACCAAAAAATTATAATGCACTTTTTGAAAAATATAGCTGCAGTGAAGTAATAAGAGATTAACTGGATAGGAAGAAATGAACACCTAGGGAAACTGGTGGAAAAATTTTAATCGCAGACACAAGAATTTTGGGTTTGTTAAACAAAAAAACTCTATAGGCTGCTTCGATAATCCAGGTGTTGCTCATTTATCAAAAACAGTTTCTAAGTACCCACAGTATTAGTGGCACTTTATAAGATACAAGTTAATGCTGACTTGAACTAGGGCAGGGCAGTGACTACAGAAATGGAAATAGTCCTATTGAATATTAATAAAAGGATTTAACCAGAAAAAAAGAGTCTATGGTCAGTAGTCAGCATGTCAGCCGTGGTTCAAGGGGGTCTCTGTCTGTAGATAACCTCTGGCCAGGCCTCTGCAAGCCAAGTTCTTGTCTTGCTTGTAGAATAAAGTCAAACAAGAGACAAGAATAACAGCAAAAGCAGGTGAGGATTTATTTATAGGAAAGAGATACACTCAGAGAGGACCTGAGCAAGTCAGCGGGCCCAGACCAAGCCCAGTGCCCGCTTGGGTGGCGTTTGGGATATTTAAATCCCTAGACTGGAGTGTCCCCTCAGTAAGTCTCCCCCTCCCTTATTTCTAAAAACAAACAAACAAAATTATCTGTAAGCTATAAGCTCCTTCAGCCAGGGGCTATGCCACGGGTTAGGCCACATGCCGTTAGGCTCTGACTCTCCTGCTCGCAGAGGGGCCGCCACCTCCACTGTCTATTTTCAGTCCGTCACGTCTCACTCGTCCTGCCTCCTAGTCCAGCTGCCGCTCCCAGCTCATCTTCCCATCTGCCTGCTCTAGCAGCTGGACCTGCAACTGCTGCCTGTTAAGTCCAACAAGGTCATTACTGCCGAGTGAGGTGTGCCGGCCTCATACAGAGAGGCGGGAGCTACACCCCAAGCTCTGCAGTGGCTCCGAGGAAGTCACAGGACCACCGGCACATGACTTGGAGGGTTTCCTCCCTTAACTGGAGAAAGTCTCCTGATCCAGTACCGACATCCCTGTCTCAAGCCAGCGGCTGTGAGCCACTGATGCCGTGGAGCCAGCCAAGCGAGCGCCTTCCACGCAGCCGGCTCAGCACAATCGGGAACAGCTGATGGGCTGTGACAGGGTTTCACAAAGGCTTCCCACCTCCTTCTATCTGTTCTTGACTGACAGCTGCCACATTGTAAATAATTACACCTCAGAACTTAACTCTTGTGACCGCTGGACAGCTTCCCCCTGGCATTACACATGCCTTCATTCTAAGCACACAAGGAGACAGGAGCTAAGAGTTTCACCTCCGGCATCAATGGAGTCATTAAACCACATATTGTGTGACTTAAATGCTTACACTTAACAGATTAATTAATTTCCTCCCCTGAAATTCCACGAACACAGTGTGCAAATATCATGCATGTGAAGGCTATCATTACGCTGCTCAGATGTGTGCAGTCTCTATTACTTAATAACTCTGAGTGATATTTATAGTGTCTGCTAATAGGTAAGGTCGGGGAAAACAAAAAAGACAGGGAGATACTTAGAGCTAACATAAGCTAAGAGGGGAGCGTAAAGCTGGGAGATGTGGCTGAACGTCCAGATTCACGCCCCCTCTCTGTATTATGGCCCCAGAGCTCTGGGCTCATTTTGAAAGGTTCTTTGTCATCGGGATCTTTGCCACCTGAAATCTTAAACTGATAAATGGACACCCACAGAAGCTCCCAGTGAGTGATGCACTTTGCAGGCTTTGACTCTCTCTGGAAGAGCCCCAGGGCCACCACTGGACGGCAAGCTTCAGCCCTGGGCGTGCAGGGTCTTCACTCACACACTGGGCCAGCCTGTCACATTCTGGCTGCTGGAAGCATAAGACACTGGCTTCCAGGCCGAGAACGTTGCTTGAATCCATGCAACTCTATATTCCTGTGGAAATCTTACTAAAACTAGTCAGGATATTTTTCAAAGACATAAACCCATGAGGAGAACGGGAGAGAAATCAGCCATGTCCTGCTGGAAGCTGGAAGCCGGAAAACACATGTGTGTGCAGTGATTTTAAGTAAGGAACACACCCAAGAAAGCTCAGTCCTCAGCCAGCAGTGGGGAAAGGAAATAACCCAAATTATGTCAGGACATCACCAAAGACTCAGGAGCTCTCATAACGGGCTTTCAGAACTGGGAATGACAAGGAAGCTAGAGTGAGGTAGCTGGGACAACGACTCTCTGAGAAGCAGATAGTCATTAGTCACCTTTTCCTACAACCCCATGGCAGCAGATGACCAAGTGAGAAAAAGAGGGATTATTCGGGGAGTCCAGGTGCACTGAGGACCTGGCTACTGCATAGGGAACAGGCACGGAAGAGCCTCAAGGCTGCACACTGAGACCCTGCAGCCTTCCCTGTCCCCCCAGTCCAAGGCCACAGCAGGTCGCTTCACATTCGCATGCATGCCGAGGGTCATTCCATCAGCCCGAGATCCACCCCAATGAGCTCTAATTCAGCCTCCATGTCTTCATACCCCACCCCAGGATATCAGAAGACATGTCGAATTCCATGCCAAATCTAAAACCCAGTTAACGTCATTAAGCAACCTATTGCTCACTTATTTTGGGTTTCAAAGTCCTCTTAATGATTTTCTATTTAGCCTGTTCCTTTGGGTTTTGATGTTACTCTCCTTCAAGGAAAAAGTAGATGTAAATTTAGGGCTGAATAGTTCTGTTCACCTCAGCATCAGACCGCCTGCCTCAAGCTTAGAGTCCACACATCCCGCGTGGCGTTTCCTGCAAACACAGCTCCTGGAAGACCTCCTGTTGCGTCATTCGCATTGCCATGACCCCAGCCCGTCTCTGCTTTTGGCCCCCCCCCACTCCCACACGCCGGCGCCTCCTGACTGCACGTGTCCTTGGCTATCGGCCCCTGCTTTCCTCTTTCTTCTAAAATTTGAGTCATCCAGCAGCTCTAGTGTCAGCATTCATTTTTCTAGATGCTTCCTTTCTTTCTTGTTGACCTCACATGTGATTATATTGTCAGCCAATCATTTTTTAAAGCCCCTCAGCCTTCTTGAACCAATTCCCCACTCAGATTCTCTGGCCCTCAGGTCACAGATGCTCTTCCCTCTGAGCCGGGTGTTGCCTGGCTGTGGCCAAAGCCTCTGCTTCTTCACTACAAGGGGGGGCAGCCCAGTGAATCAGGAAAGCAGACGGGTGAGGTCATTAAGAGGCCAAGTCAGAGCTTGACCCTGTGGTTTCAGGTGCCTGGAGCTTTCTAAGGTTGTCTGAGACCACTGGGCTGGGCCCCCCACTCCTCCCTACAGTGTCATGTCTGGAAATGGAACCACCAAAGTGGCAGGGCTATGGTGCATTTTGTAAACACCCAGACAATAGCCAGACGCAAACAGCTGGCCACCCCATCCCTGTCTGCTCGGACCGTCTGTTTCATTCTCTCTCACGCTTCCCTGGGTGACCTGGCCTCAGCTGGGTATTACTCACTAGGGTCTCACTAGGTGTCAGCAAAGGCCACAGTCACCTAACGTCTAGCTGAGCTCATTCGCAGGGCTGGAAGTTGATGCTGGATTGGCTGGGAGCTCAGCTGGGGCTCCAACAAGACAGGCTGCACCAGCAGGCAGCCAGGTACCCAGCGAGAGCCCCCAAGGGCAAGCCTTCCAAAGGACCCAGGCAGATCTACGATGTACCAGAATGTACCACCAATTTCCACCAGCCAAGCAAGTTGCCAAGGCCAGACCCAACCCAAGGGGAGGGGAACCAGCCCCTCCCTCTTGCTCGGAGGCATAGTGAAAGCAGAGGGAGGAAGGCTTTGGTGGCAGCCAGCTGTAGAGACGATCTGCCTTGCAGCCCACCTGCATCACTGGCTGACATCTCTGAAAAAGAGCAGCCTGGCCTTGGACCTCACAGCCTCAAGAGGCCAGGAGTCCAGCCCTACCTTCAAGTATGAGAAAGGGCTTCTCCTTTTATACTTGCCGCAAAATGCATCTGTTCTTACTCTGTGTGGTCCCCAAGGCTGCCCCACGTGCTCTTACCCTCCACCTGTCAGAACCGGAACCCGGAGGGGTACAGTCTCTCCTGGCACTCGTCTGGGTGAATTCGTCTTGGGAAACGGAGACTCTCATTTTGAGGAAAGACGAAAAAACTAACCTGGAAGAGACTTTTTCAAGATGTGTTCTCAGTATCTATGGTCAGCTGAATAACAGCTCCCCCAAATATGTCTGCTTTCTGATCCCTAGAACTTGTGAAAGTTACTTTATCTGACAAAAGGGACTTCGCAGGTAAGATGAGTTAAGGACCCTGGGCTGGGAGAGGACACAGAGCCAGGGAATGCGGGTGGGTGTCCCTGAGGCTCCAGAGGAGCCAGCCCAGTGAGGCCGGGGCCTTCTGGCCTCCAGAACTGTTAGAGTTCCTATGGGAAACTGAGACAGCGTCCCATCAAAATAATTTTTTTTAATTTACACTGTTCTGAATGAATCTGGTCAAGAGCCTAGAACTTTGATTCTGTCCTAGAATTAAGTTTCACGCCTCCAATAAAATGTATTTTGTGTTCGGGTCTCATATACTCCTAGAAATCTGTTCGCACCCAGAAACTACATATAAGCTAGAAAGCTTCACGAACACGAGACCCCAGGATTCTAAAATTAAAGGAGTAAATAATTTATAAATCATAACTACATTAATAGCAGCAAACATTTATTGAGTTCTGTGTGCCAGGTACTGTTCTAAGGGCTTAATGTGAAAAATCATGTAATAACACTGTGAGGAAGGCAGAATATTCATTCTTGCTTTACAGTTGAGGAAACTGAGGCAAGCAGTTAAATAATAAATCCGCTCACTGGCAGTCCCCCGCTACGCAGACACACCCGTCACACCATTTGGACACAAAGATCATCGCTAGTGTTTAGTGACTGCTGGCCGCGGCCACACACTGTGGCTAGCGCTGCAAGTGTAGGAACCATTTACTGCTCAGTGAGCCCGCGTGGTAAGTACTGTGGTCATCTCAGTTCACAGATGAGAGAACAGATACACAGAGGGTTGAGGAAATGGGCCCGGTCACGCCGCTGGGAAATGACAGTGCGTTTCCTGCCCCGCAGGCCGGTCCCGAGGCTCACACTCAGCGGCTAGGCGACGCTGCGGCCCCTCGGGTGATGAAGGGGCTGACGACGGGAAAACACACCCACCTGTGGGTGTCGGCCTGGGGCAAGGCCAGCCGGAGACCCAGAGAAACTCAGTGGAAGGGACAGTGTCAGGACGCGGGGCCTGGGGCCAGAAGCCCAGCCGGCCTGTGGAAGGTGTGGTCCACCCAGGTCACAGCCACTGGCGGGTGCGGAGCCCACCCCAGCCCGTCTGCAACCAGCGGGCTCCAGCATCCACCCCACCTAAGAAGATGACTGACTGTGCGCAGGTCAAAATGAAAATAACACGCGGGCCCAGCAGTGGGAAGGGAGGGCTGCCACTCACTCCAGGGAACCAGTGTGGCCTGGAAACAGCTGAGGACCTCTGGAGACAGCGGGTGGTGGGGGGGACAGCACTGCAGAGTGCCTGCGTGAGCCAGAGCTGGGGTCTGCCCCCAGCAGGACGGGAAGCAGGCTCCCTGCCGGCCCCTGCTCTCCACCTGCGGTCTTGGGGTAAAGTCTCAGATTCACTGGTCCACGTGGCAACTGACTCCTCTTCCAGCTATGATATGTCTGTCTGTCCAAAAGGTTCATTGTCCTTAGAAAACTTAAGAACAGCCCGGCCGGGCGTGGCTCAGCGGTTGAGCGTCGACCTGGGATCCAGGCAATTGGGGTTCGATTCCCGGCCAGGGCACATGCCCGGGTTTCGGGCTCCATCAATGACTCTCTCATCATTGATGTTTCTCTCTCTCCCTCTCCTGTCCTCTCTCTGAAATCAATAAAGATATATTTTTTAAAAAAAAGAGAAAAAAAAAGAAAGCTTAAGAACAATTCTCTTACATCATCCAACTCCTTTATTTGAACCATTCTGTTAATATTAATAACTCAAAAGGCTAAAATGATCCTGATTTACACTAAGATTTGGTAAAAAAAAATCTCAGCTTTTTTTAAAGATCAATTTGAGTAAGTTTTTAAAAATTCAAATAATAGAACTAGATTTTGATACTTATGTCTAGCTCTTTAGGAAAATATATGAAATAAATTTCTTATTCTTTGCAGAGAAAGTGGATACTTGTCAAGCTTAAAGAAGCTTAAAAACAATTGGTTTTCTTTAAAAGTTTTAAACAAATTACTGTAATTTTCTTTAACTTGACTTATTTGCCAAATTCTTTCTTTGGCTCATAGTTCAGGGTGAATCAATTCAACTTCTGTCTAAATTTACTACATAAGTGAACTACAAGACTTGAAGTCAATCGGTTTATATCACACAATCACACAAATACAGGCAGTTAACCAGATGCTGTGTGCCAAACCAGAGGATGGCTAATGTTGAAACTAGTAAACACCAACATGGGATAATCTCATCCTCAAGAAATATGAGAAGGGGAAGACTCATTGTGAAGACTGTGCGAATGGCATTGTTAGCCACCCGCGGAGCTGAGAGAGGTACCCCCAGCTGCCCAAATACGAATGGCTATGGCTGAAGCTAATACGAGCCTGGTAACCTGTATGAGCCACACTCGGGTTTGAGGCCAAGCCCTACATGCTGAACACCTGCCAATGCCCGCACTCCTTTCTCCCTTTAAGTCTTTGGTATAAGCTCTTGATTCCACCCCCTCGCCCCCTCCCTCTCAGTTGTGTCAACCCTACAGCGTTGCCTGTCAAGGAGCTGTTTTGTAATTATCTCCTATTTCTTTCCAATTCTGGGCTGCAAGCCCCTTCTTGGCAGGATTCAGGTCCTTAGATCTATGCTCTCTGGTACATATTTGGTGCTAAAAAGTGTTGGCTGAATAAAAGGCCCTTTATAAAACCAGAAACAAATATGAAAATGTAGAAAATGAAGCATGCATTTAAATCTTGTCTCCTCTTTTCCTTGGAAGTTCTGATTCAAGAAAGGAACTCTGTGCAACCTGACGGCAGCAGGTACTGTCCATGAGCACAGCAGGGACCATGCCACTGAGCCAAGATCTCCGTGCTCTCGTTTCTGAGCTTGCTGGCGCTCAAACGTGTCCCGCAGCCGCTGTCAGCTGGACACCATGCTTGGGGAGCGGAGATCTGCAGCTGCAGGCCCGCCTTGCACCAGCCTGTGGGCTCCTGGAGCTTATGTCAACAGGAGGCCTGCACCCAGCCAATGATACGACACACTTTTCATCGTCCTTGACAATTAAAGCTCAAGTGTGACATGTTTGTGCTTCAGGCGAAAGTGTTGAGGCCATTGTTGTGTCATCAACAGCTAATAAGCTGGCATTATTTCCAAATAGCCTTTGATTAAAGACTTTGAGGCAGTGACAGTAAAGAACAAGGTCCAAGTCTTCTCGAATCAAACCAAAGAAACGCTGTCCACAACAGTGACGTCTTGGAGCTCATTGCCAGGAAAGTAAGCCCACCGAAGACCAGCCATCACTCGAGAGCACCTGAAAGCAATCTGCAGAAGGATCCAAGCCTGGAGCTCAGCAAAATGCCCTGAGGTGCCTAAAATAGAGAGGTTGGAACTACTTCCCAAAGAGCCTACAAGAAGCTCTCCTCCCCCAGCGGAGAATATAAGCAATAAAAAAATATGGACTCTCGTGGCAAGACCAATTCACACGCCTCCTCCCGAGTTGCATTGCTGGCCAGCAGCTGCAGGTCACAAACCGGAACGTGCGTTGAGTTGTACCGTCAGCCTCAGCCTCCTGCTCCCAGGTTTCCCTCCCCTCAACCTATTCCTGGCCCTCGCCCCTGCTGCTGCTCCTTGTATGCCTCGTCGCCTCTTCTCTTGCATCTTCTGAGAGCAAAGGCTGCAACTGATGTCAATAAATTACATCTAATGGGAAAAAAACAGCCAGTCATTTTATTGCCTCGCCCAGATCACCAGAGTCGGGTAGTAAAAGAAAGGCTTTGCGCCTGGGTGGAGGAGAGGGAGCACACAGGGCACGTTTCCGTTGCTTCTGCTGGGACCTGTTCTAAAGCCTCTTCATTCAGTCCGGCGCCCACTGAGTGCTCCCTCTGTGCCAAGCACTGTGCTAGGCACTGAGGATGAAAAAACAGGCAAGACACATACCTTCCTTCTCTCAGGTTGCTGGGGTCTGGGGGGTCTACCGGCAGGGTTACAAGAGTGCTCTTGCTGTGCAAATTCAGTCAGTGAGGTCGGGAAAGTAGCCTTTCCCTCCACCCCCGTCAGAAATTCGGAAGCTGTTTCCCTGGTTTGCTTCCAGCTCAGACCTTCCCTGGCCCCACGTAGCGACGGCCTTTCCGCATACCAGGTCAGTCACAGGACGCTTCCTTAAGCTCCACAGATTTCTTACGGCAGGTTTTCTTCCTTAATTTTGTCCCACTTTGGTCCATAAAACAATATGAGTCTGTTTATGTTTTCCTGAAATCATATTAACCAGAAACTCAAGGGCCACCTTACTTCCAAACATGTTAGATTTTCAGTCTTAAATAATGCCACCAATAATTCACCAGGTACACACAGTTTACTAACAAATACACAAGATTTGGCTAAGTGGGATCTAGGAAATTAAAATAAAACAGTGAGTGGAGAATCAAAGGTAGAAATTGTTCCCAAAAGAGTGACTCGCTAGTGATGTTCAAATCTATTTAACCTAAAGTGACAATATTGATTCGAGGCCCACATAATTGCCCTAACATTGCGGATCATGGTAAGCGTCAAACAGGGAGGCAGCCGGATCTCTGCTCCTGGATGGAGGCATGTCGATCCTTCTCTTTGGTTGTTATTCTTGTTTGTTTGTTGATTGTTGGTGAGTTGGTAATAAACTTGCAAGTCTTGGGTTGAATTTCATTAATATGCAATTTAAAGGTTTAGGCTTCCTGCTTCCATCCACAAATTACTTGCCTCTAAACCAGCGATTCTCAACTGAGAGTGATTGCACCCCAGGGGACACTGAGTGATGTATGGACACATTTCTGTCTTCACAACTTGGGAATGGAGGTGTGGGGTGCTGCTGGCATCTGATGTGTACATACTGGGGATGTTCCTAAACCTCCTACAATGCCCAGGACAGTCCCCACAACAAAAAATTGCACCGTCAAAAATGTCAACAGTGCCACGGTGGTGCAACCTGCTCTGAAGGAATCCATTAAACATGCACAGTGCGTTTCTGTTGTCAGTGTGTCGCTTTGCCTATCCCACAACCCCACCTTTTCCATGTTACCCAGATATGTTCCCTAAGTGTCCCTCAGGGAAGTACCCATGGTAAGACCAATTGCACAATGCCTTAGGTCTGGACGGCTTTCAATCTTCTTCTTTTTTTAAAAAAAAATATGTCTTTATTGATTTCAGAGAGCTGAAGGAAGAGGGAGAGGGAGAGATAGAAACATCAATGATGAGAGCGTCATTGATTGGCTGCCTCCTGCATGCCCCCTACTGGGAATGAGCCCACAACCCGGGCATGTGCCCTGCCCGGGAATCGAACCTCGATCTCTTGGATCCTAGGTCAATGCTCAACCATTGAGCCATGCCAGCAGAGCCAATCTTTTCTTCTTTAGAGACATGCCCTTGCCTGGTGATAAAGTGCCAGAGTTAGCAGCAGCAGACTCCCGTGAACCTCATTAGCTCTCTAAACCCTTAGAGCTATCAGAAGGGACCTTAACCAGAATAGGATAATTACTTTTTTTTAATTTACTTGAAAGGTTCAGAGAAATAGGTGGAATAGGCCACCTGGCAGTACACGTGTGGCTCTGTATTGGCTGGTGGCGGCTCTAATCACACTAGACCCGCATGAATGGTGTATGAACCCTTTCTGAAGAACAACTTGCCACACTCACAGCCTCCGGGTTAGAGCCTCCCTATGCATAGCCCACCACAGTTACACTTGGGGCTTGCTAACCTGGTCACACTGACTGGACCAAAGATGGGTGTCTGGCCCAAAGACGATACAGAAGAGAGTCTGAAACGCAGGTTCTTAATACAAATGATAGATTGGCAGGAACAGCCATGTTCTTTGCTCGGGTTTGTGCTGCATATAAACAAGGACACAGGCAGTTGAGAAGCACAGAGAAGGCAGTGGACAGAATGCATGAATGGCATGGCTATCAGCAAGCAGAAACATGACGCAAAAAGAAGACAAATCTGTTACACATGTTTGTGACTTCTCAGAGCCTAGAATCCTCAAGGGCTCATAGGTAGGAGTTCAGTAAATGCGAGTCTAAAGATTGACTTAAGGAGAGGAAGTTGTGCATCATTAGCAGTGGGAGAGACCGTAGGAGGCTTGACCATAATGTTGGAGACCTAATCAGGACACTGCTGAGCGAATAAGGTGAGTTGATGCCCAGAGGTCTCCTATCCCTTTGTACCCTGAGGCCGGGCCGGGCCGGGCCTCTGTGGAGGCTGCTTCCTACTTTCTCTCACCTAAGGAATTTCAAAACAAAATGACAGCGACTTAGATACTCTGTCTCTTGAAATGCAAAAAAAGGTCCCTGGGACCATGTCAAAGTGAGAAGGACTCAAAGCTCCCCAACCTGGGAATATTTTAAGATGATCGGAAAACCACTAAACTTGGAAGACTAAGGGTTAGTCTCTAGGACATCTTGACTTGTCTTCTAGTCATGACTTGGATTGATAATGGGACATAACCTCTTAGTGGAACTAGAAGAAAAAGTATTTTTCAGATGGTTTATTCCTTCCCCTGCTGCAACCACAGGGTGCCTGTTGCCGGATCCAAGACAAGATTTCCTGTACTTCCTCCTGGTTGACGTAAGCAGGGCTGAGGACTGGGTGAGCCCTGTCTCAGCTGAGACCCGGGACAGACCTCAACTCTGTGCCCAGCCCCCTCCTGAATGAGTCAGCACAGCCCGAGCCACTCTATCATCAAAGCAGGATTTATTCTGGAGCTCTGAACCCACAGCAAACAGTAGATAATAACTAGCCTATTAATAAGAGATGAAAGTGTTATTTTTACATTAGATTAACCTAGAAAAAAGCTGACTCAGTTCTGGCTTGCTAAAATGGCCAAGATTATATGTATATTAACAGCTCACCTACTTAAGTACTTAGCAGTGCTCAAATCAGCAGGCACATGTCTACTCTCAGAGCCCTTTGTCGCATCTGATGGACGCATATGATCTAGGTTAGAGTTCCCTCTGTGAACAAATGCATTTCCTTTTCCCCTCAGAAAACATCTTGAAATCTATTCCAAATGTTAGGCAAACCAAGGCCTGTAAGGATAACACAAAGTCAGTATAAGCCACACTCACTACAGTTTCACACTCAGTTAACATCCGCTCGCTCCTCTTTTTGGTTTTCTTTAAGGTGGCTAGATGGTAAACACAGGCACGACACAGTGCAAGGGTGACTGCTATGGGTGGTTGTTGTAGTAAGGTTTTAATTAAGAATTCATTTCTCAGTTTCCACATGGAACTAACTTAAAGAGAATGAAAAAGAAGATAACAAAGTGCATTGTTTTCTTCTGTTTCAAAAAAATCTCTCTGTGTATCCTTTAGATTCAAAGGCCCTGACAATTATGTAAATGAGATAGTATGACCATTTTGCAGATTGGGTAATTGAGAGCAAAATACCCATCATCACAAAATATTTTCTAGTTGATTCTGGAATGAAACTCAATTTTTCTCACTTTAATTTTAGTACTATGACCTAGATACATGTATTTCATTATCTGAGTAGGTTAAATGAGACCAAAAAAAGAAATAGAACAACTAACTCAAAATTATTAATATAGGATGTTTATTTCTGGCTCTGAAGGAGTAGTAGTCTGTTTCAATCTAACCATCCCACTGAGAACAACTATAAAACCTGAAGAAATTACAAAAGAAGTTATTGAAAGACAATAGACAGTAATCAAGTCAGCAGAGACTTGAGGGAGAAAGATCTCAGAAGAAAACAAACGAACAGGTGAGCTGTGCATTCCTCTTTGCTTCCCCTTGAAGCATCTGCTGTATCTTAAACAACACTCCAGCACAAGCAGAAAGCAGCTTTCACCAGGTGTCAGAAAACAGAGGAGACGAAACTGGAGTCCAGGATGACCAAAGCAGCAGTGCTAAAGAATGCAAGGACTGGGGGCAGAAACCACAGAGCAGTGAACACAACACTCTGCATTGCATTTCACCTTGAGGTGTCTATCAGTTCCTAACCTGTGTGCAATGAGAATCCAAGAAGCCAATAAGAGAGTGTCAGTTAAGAGGCTACAAAACTTAGCAGAGCTTTCAGAAAACTCATGGTACCAGAGAGAAAAGATAAACCCCTGAAGATCTAGTCCCTGGTAATAAGAGAAAACTAGAAATAGACTGGCCCACATAAAGAGTTGAAGCATCTCAATCCCTGTTGGATCAAAGTGATCTGACCTTTTGTAACTAACTGTCTGTTAAAAAGGAAGTAAATTCTCTGTGAGAAGAGATAGCATCATTCATAGAATCTACAATTTTTATATGCAATATTCAATCATTATTTATCAGGTATGCCAATAAATGGAACCAAATGAATGAAAACTAGGAGAAAAGTGTAGATGACAGCAACAGGCCTATAGGTGATTTAGGTCTTGTTATCAGATAGAATTTTTAAACAACTATGATTAATACAGTCAAGATAATAGATGACAAAGATGGGGAACTTATATATTTTTTAAAATTTATGAAAAATGAAAAGGCTAGAAATTAAAAATATAATTATCAAAATAAAAAATTCAAAGATATACTCAATGATAAACTAATGAGCAGAGAGAATTGGTGAATTGGAAAACCAATTAGTAGAAAGTCTGAAGCAGAGAGAAAAAATTCAGGAAAAGAAATATGAGCATAAGAAATACATGGCATAGTGAAAAGGTCTAACATATTAGTAACCGGAGTTTAAGGAGAAAAGAGAGATAAAGGACCAGAAGACAGGTTTGAAGAGGAATTGGCCAAGAATTTTTCCAAGATGGTCAAAACATTAATCCACAGATTTAAGAAACTCTGCAAAATTGAAGCAGGTTAAATACAAAAGGGGAGAAAACACTTTTAGATACATCAGAATTACATCAAGCTGAAAACATCACAGGTCAATATACTGAAGACTAAAAACAAAGAGAAATCTTAAAAATAGCCAGAGGTGAGAGCTGGGTCAGCAAAGAGGGAAATACATCACATTCAGAATAGCAACAATTACACCTATAGCAGACTTTTTGAAAGAAACAATGGAATCCAGAAGATGATGGAATGATCTTTAAAATCTTTAAAATGCTAAAAGAAATAGTTGCCAAATTCTAGACCTAGAAAAATATCTTTTAACATGAAGGTCAGATAAGGTATTTAGTCAAATCTATTGCTATATAGCAATATATCATAGCAGACAAAGTTGTAAATATTTGTTAAAAACGTTATTTGTGGCCTGGCTGGGCATGGTTCAGCAGCTGAGCATTGACCTAGGATCCAGGCAATCGGGGTTCAATTCCCGGTCAGGGCACGTGCCCGGGTTGCAGGCTCGATCAATGACTTTCTCATCATTGATGTTTCTATCTCTCTTTCTCCCTCTCTTTCCCTCTCTCTGAAATCAATAAAGATATATTTAAAAACAAAACAAACAAACAAAAAAGCCCATTATTTGTGTAATCCATTTTCCTGCCTCTCCCACTAGGCTATAGACCTGCAAGGAAACAGACAAGACCAGAAACCACAAATTATTTTTAAGAGCAGTCAACTAATGCATCTCATGTTTTTCTTTACTCCAATTCACGACTTTCAGACAACTTTTACTTTTGTCTTCAAATACATAAAAAGCTGTGCCTAAGAAACTATGTCTCTACATATAAGTAAGCATCTTTGGTAATTGAAAAGCATGAGAAAAACAAATTTAAACATCATTCCTGGCAGCATGCAGCAGCTGAGGAAGACGGGAAGCACACTGTCTTTCTGCATCATGATCCTAATAACCCTGCATCGAGCAGAAAATACTCAGGTGGGAGGTGTGGAGCTGAGTAGAGGCATTGGTAATTTACTAGAGATGCACTGCCTGATGGTGGCACTTTGAGACGACCTGAAAACATGATAGCATCTGTCCTATCAGACAGGTCCACAGAGGATGAAGGGACAAATGTGGGCTTTGGCATCAGACAAATCTGTCAGCCGACTCCTCACATCCATCACTTTCCAGCTGAATGACCTTAATCAAAGCACTTAACTTCTTTATGCCTTGTTTTCTCCATCTTTTAAATGGGAACCTACCTCACAGAACTGTAAAGATTAAATTAGATAATGAAGATGAAGTTCCAAGTACAGTGCCTTACTCAAAATGGGTATTGTTTTTATTAAATAAGTATTCTGGCCTTTCAGGTTGACTGACAAAATGCTAGGTAGAAAAAAATCATAGATAAGTCCATTGTCACTCAATTTTAGTATATGTGCTGCTGAAGCGAGCACCCATTGTCACTCAAGAGTGACGAGGAATGGGCTGGGCACCAATAGGGCAGCATGTCACTTATGTGTGCTCATTTCCCTCTTCTGCTGTGAAATCTGGTTGCCTTAGAGATGGGGTAGTTATTAGCCACCAGTGAAAATAAGCACACTACTGAGAATTATAGGAAAATGCATTTAATTAAGTGCCATCTGAGCCACCCACACTGTGAGCAAGGGTTCTGGCAGCAAAGGGGTTATTATTGCCAAGTTCCTGCCAAACGTCATTTTCCTAAGTTAGTGTGTTGTGTGTGTGTGTGTGTTTTCTTTTCTGACGGAGGCCTGAACAAAGAGTTCCAAGTGGCAACGTGGAGTGAGAAAGCCTGGTCAACACAGACCAAAAGTCTCCTAAAGTCCAAAGAAGAACGGAAAAAGCTTTAAAAATATTTCCCTGAATGGAGGAAGGGAGTGGGTACCACAGGCAAATTTAAAGTAGGAAATAATGGTGATTAAACCTTACGGTGAATTCTCTGAGGATGCTAATTAGGATTTGTTCATCTTTGAATGTGCTTCCAGAGTGGGGCCTGTGCAAAGTACAAGGTTCTCACTACTTGCTGGTGGGACTGAATTGGACTGATCACTGGAGAAGACACTAGGTACACAGTAACGTGAACAGCAATAGCTAATTTATTAGGCATCTGGATGTGTCAGTCACTGTTAAGCACTTCACATGTATTATATAATTGAATCCTTGCAACAACCCTATGACAACTCTATTGCATCCTCAATGTTTAGATGTAGAAACGCAGTCTCAGAAAAGTTGAAGAGTTTGCTTATCAGAGCTAGTCAGTAACAGAGCTAGGCTCAGAACAAGGCTGCCTAGAGTGCAAAGGTCATATTGTACCACTGCGCTGAGAAACAGGGCAAAGTTCCCAGAAGTCCACTCTGACATGAAGAGGTAAATAAAAAATCAATGTATAAGATTAAGTTTGGCCAATAAGGCAATACCAGCCAATATGAGAATATAGGTCAAGAAACTCAGAGAGATATCCACTGTGTTGACAGTCGATGTAACAAAAAAGGTCAGTGTCATGGAGTTAAAAGTAAAAACATTCCAAAAGTACCTGAGGACCAAGTGTTTAACCCAGGCCCCATATTTCTACTAGAGGGGCAGGGTTTACATCTATATGATTTTAAAGCCTCCTGTTTTCTTCCCAGCTAGTAGAAAAATGTACATGTGCAAATTGCAATTATAAATGGAAAATTGTTTAAGTCATTGTCAAATTTTCTTCTAGATGTCAGATGTAATGACAAAGAGACACAATGATAGAGGTCCTGTTTTCATAACTCTTCAGAAATGGAAAATAATGGAATTTAGATATTCAAAGTATTTAAGTACCAGATAAAAGTGAAAAATTGTCCCATAGCTGTGCCCTGCCTCCACTCCAGAGTCTCCACCACCTTCTAGATGTATCATCTATAACTGAAGACCCCCATATCACTCATAAATATCTCTCCTGAGCTGCAGCTCTATATGTCCACTCAGCTTCCAGACTACCACAGTTGTATGTCACAAGCAGTTCAAATTCAGTGTATCTTGTAGTCCAAACATGTTTTTCTTTTGATCCAAGGGCACAGTGTGAAAGGACACTGGGGGGGGGGGGGGTGGTCACTAGAGTGTCTCTCTACTTCAATAAGCCTCTGTTCATGTGAATAATTAGATTATCACAGATCCCGACTTCATGTTATGACCTGATTGAAATCCAGACCTAAACCTGTCCTGGAGCATGTGGTAAACCAGAGGAGCCTGGAGCTCAGTTGTCACCACCTTTTCAAATACAGGCATCTTAATTAAAAAATTATAAGCTAGACTTTTGCCAAGGATTCAGATAAAACATCTAAAGTGGGGAGGAAGGTGTTTTTATTTCAGTTAAAGGGCAGGTCTAAGGTTGGGGAATGGGGTGAAAATCACTCAGAGTGGGCTCTTGAGGTCTGGAAGGAAGAAGGACCAGGGGGGAAGCACAGCCTAAGCCAGGGGGACTTCCCCATTTCAAGAGAGATTGCACCGTGCTGATGACCATGTGTAAAAACAAGCCTCTACTCTCCACTCCTGAAGCTTGTCTCTGAAAACAGGCCTGTCCCAGCATGTGGGGAAAAACATGCAAAGCATGCTGAGCTCAGATATGAATCTAAATGCTGTGGAAAATAGCCAAAAAAGTGGCATCTTGTCAGCCACTAACAATATTTTAGATCCCTCTGTTCCTTTCAGGTAAATGAGAACTAGAACTCAACCTTGGCTCCCAGCAGAAAACAATTTAACACAGGAGCATCTACATTAGTGTGGCAAAGTTCAGTGCCTGGTAATAGATGTAGGAAAAGAAAGTCAAATTTGTTAATGCCTGGTAATAGAGGTAGGAAAAGAAAGTCAAATTTGTTAATGCCAGGTGTAGTCTTGGAATTACAAAACTGGAAAATTTCAACCTTGAAGTCAAGAAAAAACAGTCTGTCTCCAACAATATACTAATAGTGACCTGACAGTCTTCAAAAGTTTAGGTATTTAATAAACCAGTCAGAGAAAGACAAGTATCACATGATCTCACTTATATGTGGAATCTAATGAACAAAATAAACTGACAAACAAAATAGAATCAGAAACATGGAAACATGGAACAGACCGACAAGTCTCAGAGGGAAGGGAGAAGGAGGGGCCAGAAGAGATTAACCAAAGGACTTATATGCATATATGCATAACCCATGGACATAGATAATAGGATGGTGAAGGCCTGGGGAGGGGTGGGAACCAGGTGGAGGGGGCATTGGGGTAAAGAGGGAGGGACATTTGTAATACTCTCAACAATAAAGATTTAAAAAGAAAGAAAAAGTTTTGGTATTTAAATAAATAGATTTTTATAAAATGTATCAATAATACATAATGGTGGTTGATGAAGTTTGGAATATTGAAAAGACAAATTGTGGATTTAGTTTATCTTCAGTGCTCTTAGTTTTTATTTCCTCTACCTTTACCTGTAGAATGACCACATCCTGGGAACTTAGTCACACCTCAGCAGAACCAGGGACAACCAGCAGATGAGGTTTAATGAGAACTCTCACACAAACTTCTCTTTATTTTGGTACTCAAAATTTGGACTTTTCAAAGATTCAGGTATACATGCTTCTCCAGGAAGCACAGGGAGTTCCAAATAAGATGGACCCAAAGGGGCCCTCTCCAAGACACATCATAATTGAAATGGTACAGTTTAAAGACAGAGAAATAATCTTAAAAGCCACAACAAAGAGGCAGTTAGTTACCTACAAGGGAGATCCCATAAGACTTCCAACTGACTTCTCAACAAAAACATTTCAGGACAGAAGGTATTGGCATGAAACACTCAAAGTGATGAAAAACAAGGACCTAAAATCAAGACTATTCTATCCAACAAGGTTATCACTTTTGACAGAGACATAAAGAGCTTCCCAGACAAGAAGAAACTAAAGGAGTTCATTACCACCTAACCTGTACTATAAAAAAATGTTAAAATGTCTTCTTTCAGAAAAAGAAAATAAATGTAAATGGTTTAAATGCTCCTATTAAAAGACATAAGGTAGCTGAATGAATAAGAAAACCAGACCCATATATATGCTGTCTTCAAGTGACCCAAGTGCTGTGTGAATGAAAGATACACACAGACTAAAAGTAAAGGAATGGGAAAAGATATTTCATGCAAACTGAAAGGGGGGGAAAAGCTGGGAAAGCAATACTTACATCTGAAAAAATAGATTTTAAAACAAAGGCTATAGTAAGAGGCAAAGAAGGACACTGCATAATGATAAAGGGAGCAATCCAAGAACAGGATATAATTCTTATAAACATTTATGCACCCAACATAAGGACACCTAAATATATAAAGCAAATTTTGATGGGCATAAAGGGAGAGATTGACAGTATACATTCATAGTAGGGGACTTTAATACTCCATTGACATCAATAAGGAGACAGCGGCCTTAAATGACACACTAGATCAAATGAATTTAATTGATATCTTTGAAGTATTTCACACCAAAGCAGCAGAATATTCATTCTTTTCAAGTGCATATGGAAAATTTTCTAGGATAGACCACATGTTAGGACACAACACAAGTCTGAATAAATTTAAGGCGATTAAAATCATATCAAGCATCTTCTCTGACCATAATGCTATGAAACTAGAAGCCAATCACAGGAAAAAAACTTGAAAAACACACAAATACATGGAAGCTAAATAACATGTTATTAAACAGTAAATGGGTTAACAGTGAGATCAAGGAAGAAATCAAAAGATACCTTGAAACAAATGAAAATGAGAACACAACAACCCAAAATCTGTGGGACATAAGAAAAGCAGTCCTAAGAGGGAAATTCATAGCTTTACAAGCCTATCTCTAGAGAGAGAAAAAAGCCCAATAAACAACCAAACTTTACACTTACAGGTACTTGAAAAAGAACAACAAAGACCAAATTGAGTAGAAGGAAGGAAATAATAGAGATCAGAGCAGAAATAAACAAAATAGAATCTAAAACAAAACAAAACAATACAAAAGATGAATGAAACCAAGAGCTGGTTCTTTGAAAAGATAAACAAGATTGACAAACCTTTAACCAGGTTTGTCAAGAAAAAGAGAAATAGGATCCAAATAAAAAAATCAGAGATGAAAAACAAATAACAACTGACACCAAAGAAATACAAAGGATTGTAAGAAAATATTAACAACTATATGCTAACAAACTGTACAATCTAGATGAAATGGATAAAACCTTAGCAACATACAATCTTCCAAAACTGAATCAGGAAGAATCAGAGAATCTGGATAGATAACAAATTACAACTAGTGAAATTGAAACAGTAATAAAAAGCAAAAAAAAACTTCAAACAAACAAAAGCCCAGGACTGGGTGGCTTCACAGATTAATTTTACCAAACATTCAGAAAAGAACTAACACCTATCCTTCTCAAACTATTCCAAAAATTTTAAGAAGAAAGACTCACAAGCTCATTTTACAAGGCCAGCATTACCTGATTCCAAAACCAGATAAAGAAATTACAAAGAAAGAAAATTATAGGCCAATACCCTTGATGAACACAGAGCTAAAATCCTCAACAAAATATTAGCAAACTGAATCCAGCAATACATTAAAAAAATCTTACACCATCATCAAGTGAGATTTATCCCATGGATGCAAGGTTGGTACAATACCTGCAAATAAGTAAACGTGATACACCACATGAATAAAATGAAGAATAAAAACCACATGATCATATCAACAGATACAGAAAAAGCATTTGATAAAATCCAGCACCCATTTATAATAAAAACTCTCAGCAAAGTGGAAAGACAAGGAATATACCTCAACGTAATAAAAGCCATATATGACAAACCCACAGCCAACATCATACTCAATGGGCAAAAACTACAACCATTCTCTTTAAGGTCAGGAACAAGGCAAGGATGTCCGCTCTTACCGCTCTTATTCCACATAGGACTAGAAGTCTTAGCCACAGAGATCAGACAAGAAAAAGAAATGAAAGGCATCCTAATTGGAAAGGAAGAAGTGAAACTGTCATTATTTGCAGATGACATGATACTGTATATAGAGAACCCTAAAGATTCCACCCAAAAACTACTAGACCTGATAAATGAACTCAGTAAAGTAGCAGGATACAAAATAAATAACCAGAAATCAGTTGCATTTTTATACACCAGTAATAAACTCTCAGAAAGGGAAACTAAGAAAACAACCCTATTCACAGTTGCTTCAAAAAGAATAAAATACCTAGGAATAAATTTAATCAAGATTGTAAAAGACCTGTACTCAGAAAATTATAAGACACTGAAGAAAGAAGTTGAAGAAGATATAACTAAGTGGAAGCATATACCATGTTCATGGATAGGAAGACTTAACATCACTAAAATGTCTGTGCCACCCAAAGCAATCTACAGAGTCAACACAATTCCTATCAAGATATCAATGGTGTACTTCACAGAACTAGACCAACTATTACAAAAATTCATATGGAACCACAAAAGACCCTGAATAGCAACAGCGATCTCTCTTTTTTTTTTTTTTTTTTAATATTATCTTGATTGATTTCAGAGAGAGGAAAAGGGAGAGAGAGAAACATCAATGATGAGAGAGTCATTGATCGGCTGTCTCCTGCACTCCCCCGACTGGGGATCAAGCCCACAACCTGGGCATGTACCCTGACCAGGAATTGAACCCTGATCGCTTGCATCCTGGGTCGACGGTCAACCCCTGAGCAACGCCCGGCCGGGTGCAATAGCAATCTTGAGAAAGAAGAATCAAGTTGGAGGAGTCACACTTTCTAATATCAAACTATACTACAAGGCCATGGTAATCAAAACAGCTTAGTACTGGCATAAAAACAGATCAATGAAATAGAATAGAGAGGCCAGAAATGAGCCCACACCTTTATAGTCAAATAATATTTGACAAAGGAGACAAAAACATACAATGGGTTAAAAATAGTCTATTCAATAGTGTGTTGGGAAAATTGGACAGATACGCGGAAAATAATGAAACTAGATTATCTTTTTACAACACTCATAAGAATAAACTCAAAATGGATTAAAGACTTACATGTTAGACTGGATACCACAAAAACCCTAGAAGAAAACATAGGCAGTAAAATCTCAGGCATTTATCATAGCAATTTTTTTTCTGATATATCTCTTCGGGCAAGGGAAACAAAAGAAAAAATAAATAGGACTACATCACACTAAAAAGTTTTGTACAGGAAAGGAAACCATCAACAAAATGAAAAGATAACCCACTAAATGGAAGAATATATTCACTGATACATCTGATAAAGGGTTATATCCAAAATTTATAAAGAACTTATAAAACAACACCAAAAAAATCCAATTAAAAAAATGGGCAAAGGACCTGAATAGAGACTTCTCCAAAGAGGTCATACAGATGACCAATAGATACATGAAAAGATGCTCAACGTCACTAATCATCAGAGAGATAAAAATTAAAACCACAATGAGATATCACCTCACACCTGTCAGAATGTCTATCATCAATAAATCAAGAAACAAGTGTTGGCAAGGATGTGGAGAAATGGGAATCCTTGTCCACTGTTGGTGGGAATGCAGACTGGTGCAGCCACTAAGGAAAGCAGTATGGAATTTCCTCAAAAAATTAAAATGGAACTGCCTTTTGACCCAGAGTTTCCACTTCTGGGAATTTATCCAAAGAAACCTGAAACACTAATTCAAAAGAATATATGCACTCCATGCTCATTGCAGCTTTACTTACAATAGCCAAAATTTGGAAGCAGCCCAAGTGTCCATCAGTAGATAAGTAGATAAAACAGCTGTGGTACGTTTACACAATGGAATACTACTCGGCCATGAAAAAAGAAGAAAATTTCACCCTTTGCAGCAGCATAGATAGACCCGGAGAACATTATGCTCAGTGAAGGCAGTCAGAGAAAGGCAAGTACCATGTGACTTACTCATATGTGGAATTTAATGAAGTCACTCAACTAACAAGCAAAATAGAGACAGACTCATAGATGGGGAGCAGGCTCACAAGGGGGGGGGGTGATGGGAGGCATTGAGCAAAAATGAACAAAAGAGAGAAAGGACTCGTGGACAGCTGTGTGGTGATTGTGGGGGGTGGGGGAGTAGGTGGAGGTGGAGAGGTTATGGGGGAGTAAATGGTGACGGGGAAAAAATGAAACAAGAAAAAAAGACAGGGAAGTGGTTAAAATTCTAAATAAAGCTCTTAATAAATCAATATGTGCTACTAGCTGTGTGAGTTTGGATGGTCATTGAATCTCCCTAAGTTTGTATAATTTTAATGGGGATCATAACTGACTATATCTCATAAGATTATGAGGGTCAAGAGATAATACAAGACAGCACAGTGATAGGCACTTTGTAAAGGCTTACTAAATATTCGCTGTCATGATTACCACTATTATGATTAAATTACAGTTTATTATAACACATAAATGACATTAAATATTTATATTCCTAAATAAATTATTATATTAAATACTCTAATAGAATTATGAGCAAAATCTTTAAAAAGCAACTCAAGCCAGAAGAATGCAAAAGGAAAAGAAATGAAATGAAAGCTGCTCACAGCCATCAAAGCAGCCATATAAACAATAATGTGTTTCAATGATAGCACGTGGAGTGTGGGGAGACCCTCATACCTTGTTGGTGAAAGTGGAAATCTGTATAATCTTCCTGGAGGAAAATTTATCACAATGTATCAAAAAGATATAAAACAATGTTCATATCGCTTTATCTAATAATTGTACTTCTAGAATGTTACATAAAGGAACAATCACATATGTGCAAAAGAAAAATATTCTTTGTAATAGCAAATATCAGAAGTAATTTAAGGTCCAACAAAAGATTTTTTCATCAGCCACTGAAAATCAACTTGTAGAAAAATATTAGAAGCATGCAAAAATGTTCACTGTAGCTGACCAATGGAAAAAAGTAACAGTTGTATTCTATTCCCATTTTTTAAATTGTATATTTTAAAGTGTATAGATAGGCCTATATAAATAAATATACATGTATATATCTGAAACAGAAATAAATATAGATCTGGATGGTAGACATGTGAGTCATTTTTTTTGTTTTGTTCTCTTTATTTCCTCTATTTTCCAAAATTCCCCACTATTTATATCTATCCCTTCTTTCTTATTAGAAAAATGCAACAAGTATTATTTTTAAATAATCCCTGAGACAGCTCCCGTCCTTGTCTCGAGACTAACTTTCTTGTCAGCCGCTCCGCCCAGGGCCTTCTTCCCACCCTCGGTGCCTGCGCGCCAAGGGGCCCCTGGGAGCCGCAGCCCGCGCCGGCCCGGGGGACCCCTGCCCCTGGGGGGTCGGGGGGGGGTCGGGGGGGGGGACCCTGCACAGAGCTTCAGGCCCGGCGCCCGCGTCCTGGGACGGGCGCTGCTTCCTCGCCCCTTGACCCCGGGCTCGG
Organism: Miniopterus natalensis; assembly: GCF_054644295.1. Lineage (NCBI taxonomy): Eukaryota > Metazoa > Chordata > Mammalia > Chiroptera > Miniopteridae > Miniopterus > Miniopterus natalensis. Next base: position 80,551,421 of record NC_142089.1, read on the forward strand.
TGCTGCGAAGGGAGCCTGTGTTGGGCAAAAATCCCGCAATGTCCACGCAGGACAGAGAAAGCCTTGTGGCGGGCGGTAAGCCTAGAGAGGCGGGGCTTCCTTCCGACGCCAGCGGGGCTGAGCACGCAGAGAAGCGGGGCCTGTCGTCGGTCTCAGCAAAGCCGCCCGCCGCGGCGTGGGCAGGGGCGGGGGACTGACCCGGAGCGATGAGGGCGGGGCGGGGACGGGGCGGACGGACGGGAGGGGACGGACGGGACGGACGGACTGACGGGACGGACGGGACGGACGGGACGGGACGGGACAGACGGGACGGACGGGACGGACGGGACGGGACGGGACAGACGGGACGGACGGACGGGAGGGGACAGACGGGACGGACGGACTGACGGGACGGACGGGACGGACGGGACGGACGGGACTGACGGACGGGAGGGGACAGACGGGACGGACGGACGGACGGGACTGACGGGACGGACGGGCGCGCGGCTGCGGGGACGGCGGGGGACTGGGGCGGGCTGCCTCCCGGGAGGAGGGCCGGGCCGGGCGCCGCCCTCAGGCGGGAGCTGGGGACCCCGGGGCCCTGGACAGGACAGCGGCGCAGGGTTCACCCCCCGCGGCCCGCCCCGCACCTTCCCCTGCGATGCTTTCCCTAATGCTTCAAGTAAAGTAGGTTTCCTCCTACTCTTGATCTTCCTTTAGTTCTTTGTTCTTTTGTTTTATATCTATTTTAGTTTTTAATTTTATAGACATTGGTTCATTTAAGATTTGTCTCTCTCACACTCTAGCCTTTCCATCACTATATACCACAAAGCGGCCCAGGACAGCTTTTGACACAGGGAAGGTGCTCAATAAAGACTCAGCGAATCAATGACAGGAGAATAATTTTTCAATGGTGAAGGCTTTGATGATGATGATATGAATGAATGAATGAATGAATGAATGAATGAATGAATGAATATGTACAGGGGGAAGAGGTAAAGGAAAGGTGGCCTTTTCCACTCTTTTTTATTTTTAGTTTTTAAATATGTCTTTATTGATTTCAGAGAGGAAGGGAGAGGGAGAGAGAGAGAGAAACATCAATGAGAGAGTCATCGATCGGCTGCCCCCTACACACCCCCTCTTGGGATCGAACCCGAAACCCGGGCAAGTGCCCTGACAGGGATTTAAACTGTTATCTTCTGGATCATAGGTAGATGCTCAACAGCGGAGCCCCAGTGGCAGGGCCTTTTCCACTCTTTTAAAGTGAGGGGTTGAGAAGAAAGACTTTCTGCAAGAGATGAGTTTGACTGTCCTTAAAATATAAGCTGGTTATGGAAGTACGTTTGGTGAGAAATGGGACAGAGAATCTAGTTGAAGGGGACACATAAGGGAAGTTAGAGAAATAAAGAGAATGACCCACTGGGACTTCGTCAGGAGTAAGAAGAGGCAGAGAAGGTGGCAGAAGCAAGATCGGGAGGAGCCTCTGTGGCGCTAGAAGTTTGGACTTCGTCCAGCGCTCCTTTGGAGTCTGAAGGTTTTTAAGCAAAGAGCATCTTAGGCAAATTTGGATCCTGGAAAGCTGACTCAGTCTGCAGAGAGCAAACTGGAGGGAAGGAGGAAATGTGGAGGGAGAGGAAATGGCTTGACTGAGGCGTGCCAGTTGAACCAACAGCACTTGGTCACAGTTTGGGCTGCGGAGTGGGTGCTGTGTGGGAAAGCCAAGGTGGACTCCAATTACCCAGCTTAGGCGACCGAGGAGACCGTGCACAGGTCATGAAATAAGGAACGTGGGCAGCTTTGTGGGAGAAACAGATAATGAATATCCTTTGGGACATGATCAAATGCTTCTTTTCCCATTTTTGTGCCAACTTCCTTCATTCTGCCCAGTGGCGCCTATTAAGAAAACGTATCTAATTATTCCTGGACCACCTGACCCTCTCATTATACCAAACTCACCTCTTCCTAGATGCCATTCTTTAGGCCTAGAAGTCTGCTGAAAGGAAATGAAATAATTGGGTAAATGACTCTAAGAAACATATCCAGGTGTTATCACCCCACAGGTAATCCATGAGCATTTCAATGGAGGCCTTATTAAAAAATGAGCATGTTAAATAAAATTAGTTTGGCTTGTTGGGGCTACCCAGCTATAACTGTTTTGTTTTGTTTTTTAATTTATTTGCATTAATATTTTTATGTAATAAATAAAATCTAAGAAATAAAATTATGATAGCAAAAAAATCAATATAGATAAAAGTCTGTCTATAATAATTTTTTAAAAGAAAGACTTCATATGATGAAACCATCAGGATCCCATGTGGGAGATATTTAGAGCCATCTGAAACGTGGGTTATTTCCTCTCCTGCTTCACGTATCTGATTTCAAAAAACAGAGGCCTAGCTCCCTGATCACTATAGCAACTTAATTAGCAGGATAGCTCTGCACTTCCTACTCTGTGCCTTTGGTCTCCTTGCCTCACTGTGCCACAGTTTTCTCATCTGCAAAACCATAAAAATAATTTCTACTTCACTGAGCTGTTGAAAACATTGAAACTATACCCAAAGCATCTGACACACAGTAAGTCTCAAGATATGGTATCTATTTTTGTAGTAATAAAATTTCCAGGGAATATTTGTGCCTTTTCCTGATTTACTGTTTCGACATGGTTGATTTCCTCATGCCATCCGAGGCTGAGGACGGTCACATGTCTCCGTGGCATTCTCAGAGCTGGAATCAGGGCGGGGTCCCGAGCAGGCCCGGTCCCCAAGGAGCAGGAAGTAAACATTGCGAAAGACAGACTCAAACGCCCTGTAAACAACTGCGCAGAGCTCACAGGGCCTTTGGTGATCCTGTAGAGACAACAGGAACGACAATTAAGACAGCGAAGCAGCAATTATGGCAGTTAAGTTTAATGGGGGTAATTAAGCCAACTTAAATAAATGAGCATTCTTTAGACAGCTTGCTTACTTCTACCGCTTAAATGTTCCTAGGACTCAGAGGAGCGAAGCAAACATACAACCCGCAGAAGGTTTGGGGAGAAACCACCAAAGCTTCAGATGTTCCTCCTTTCTGAGGGGTACAGCCCTGAGGTGGGGGATGGGTTATGAACCGGCCCTGGTTGTCCACGTGGGGCCCGCAAGCAGGGGCCGGGCATCTTTTAAGAGTTTCTGTGTTTTGACACCTGGAGAGCTGAGTAAGAACTGCAGCGCCAGGCCTCTGACAAGGACCATGGGATTCCCTCCAGGGTAAAGCCCTTGTCCCGGAATCTCCCCTTCTCCTCAGCAACTTCTCTGCCGCAGGTCTACCCACCCGAGGAGCACCTGGATGGAGCACAGAAGAAAGCTTTAGTGTTTATGCCCGGACAGAAAGATAACTAAGACTAACTATGTGAGATAACAACCACGCTTTTGTTGATGAGGCTTATGGGAACTGTATGGAAATTCATATGTATAAAAGGACAGAAAATAGTATCTATGATCTTAAACACTTCCCAATCCACCTCCAAAGAGTCCTGCTGGTGTTTGAAAACAGTCAAATAAGGTGCGAAGCTCCACACGAGGCAGAGCATGAAAAACAAGGACTCAGATTGCCTGGGTCCAAATCACAACTGTCACTTACCAGGTGTCTGATCTTTGTCAAGTTACTTAACTTTTTCTTTGCTTCCATTTCCTAATCTTTAAAATGGGAGTAATTGTAGTATCCCCTGATAAAGTCACTTAGAGAATTAAATTGAACTATAAAAGTAAAGGAATTAGAACGGTTCCTGACGTACACACAGTACTCGGCAAGTGCTGGTGTGGGAGGGACTCCACGTGCATTTTAGCTTCACCAACTAGGAGCTCATCCCATCCTCTTACACTAAGTGACATCCTTCCGTGGGGTTTCAGGGCATATGCAGCGCTCCCTAGGGTGGTTACTGTTGCCTTCAGGGACTGCGAGGTTTTTAACACTTGACTTGTCAAACATTATATATTTGCTTTAGAAAGTTCTCTTAGATCGCAGAATCCGTTTGGGATGCCTGCGTGTTTGCTTTAAATGATCTGAGTGTACGTAATCTTCTATCCTACCCAGGCCTTCAGCCAGGCCAGCCGTTTTCTAACTGTGCCTCCTATTCTGGTCCTACTCTGTCATCCATGTTTTATCTAACTCTCTGAACAAAGTTTCCACTTCCTTTTGAGGGACAGTGCTCCCTGAGTGTTTGCATGGTCGGAGCTGTTTGAGCAGAAGTTCCTGGCAACCTGGGTTAAAGTACGATTGAATCCCAAGCCAGTTATGGAAGTTAGAGATGGGAACTTCTCTAGAGGGAGAGACATTCCTCCTGAAACGGTGTAAGGGTTATAAACCTAGAGGCCTTTCCAAGCAAAGGTCTCTCTCAATCAATCAGTTTCTTTCGCCCCCGCTCCCCCCCAGAGAAGAGGAAAGGTAGACGTGCCAGCAACTCTGTAGAAGCTCTAGGCTTCATCATTGTAAACCCCACACTCACAGGCACATTTTCATGTGATGAATGGAGGCCGGGGAACCGAACAAGTTGCCCTACGAGGAAAAGGCCTATTCCTTGATCCAGAGGTCTCGTGCTTATATATACTACAAATTCCTAAAGAACTGATATCCTGACTGAAGTGTGTATGTATGTATGTATCCATGTATCTATCCATCTGCCTACTTACCTACCATCCATCCTTCCATCCATCTGTCCTTCCACCTAAACTGTGGCAGGCTAACTTATAATCTTGCAGGTGGGATAACACGCAGGCCCCTTCACATTTTCAGACTTAACATTTCGTGTTCACCAACACCCATCTCTTCTTCCAAATTCACCTTGTATGTGAATCCATCAATGGGTAAAATTATGAATTACTACAGGACTAGTTCTATTATGTTATTTGTTCCCTGAATTGATAGTCTCCCTTTCTTTAAACAAAGCACAACTCCATAAATAAGTTTAAAAGCTCTCAGAGAACTAAAATGACAAAAACCAAAGTCAACTCCAAATATTAAAAGACTTACAAAGCCACGCTGGTCTGGCACTAGTTTGGATTCTCGCTTTGGGATGCTGCTGAGCTGTAGGCCAGACAGGGGCCACTGAGCACAAGAGCTCAGAAAGCCAGAGTCGTTCAGGACTCCAGCCGCCCTCAGCCCTTCCCTCCCTCCATCGTTTCCGTACAAGGTGGGGGGAGAGGAGCTCACACTCAGATTCCTCCAATATTTATCAAATTTAAAAATGGTTGCCCAGCGGGCATGCCTCAAAGGTTGAACCTCAACCTATATCCAGGAGATCGAGGTTCGATTTCTGGTCAGGGCATACACCCCAGTTTCGGGCTTGATACCCAGCAGGGAGCGTGCAGGAGGCAGCTGGTCAATGACTGATGATGGATGTTGCTATCTCTCTCCCTCTCCCTTTCTCTCTCTGAAATCAATAAAGACTTTTTTTGTTTTAATGGTGCCCGGTCCGGTGTGGTTCAATGGGTAAAGCGCTGGCCAGCACACCAAAGGGTCATGGGTCCAATTTCTGGCCAAGGGCACGTACCTGGGTTGCAGGTTCGATCCCTGGCCCTGGTTGGGGCACAAGGGGGAGGCAACCAATGGATGTGTCTCTCTCACATCAGTGTCTCTCTCTCCCCCTTCTGCTCTCTCTGAAAATCAATGGGAAAAGTGTCCTCGGGTGCGGATGAACAACAGTAAGGGGGTGCTGTGTATGGCAGGGCGGTTTTCATTGTCCATTTTGTTTTGCTTCCATTTTCAGCCTTAAGCCAAAGCTGGGCGGCTGCGCCAGGTCCAGCAGAGGGGGGAGGGAGACCAAAGCAAAGTATTTGTGTTTTACTCCACCCTCAGCTCCTTGGAGCCTGCCTTCTGCTGACATTCTGGTTGGAAAGTGATGCGTTCAGAAGTGATTTGGTAAGGAAACAAGCCGATGGGTGTCCTGCTGTCCCCTGCCTGGCTCTGCCCTCAGGTGGGAGAGGTGGAGGACTCCCCTGAGAGGAGGGGCAGAGAAGCAAGTTCCTGGCAGGAGGAAACAAGGCTGGGGCAGAGGACAGTGGCTTGGGGTCCTTTAGGGGAAAGGGCTTGGGGCAGCTTCTCTGGGGGGCCTGTGGGGCTGGGAAGAGCCTCAGGGAGGCACAACTGCAAGGACCACCCGGGAGAGTGTGTCCTGGACACGGGCTCCCAGCCAGCCAGATGACACAAAGCTACAGATCAAAGTGTCCTAAAGACCTGGGAACGCGCCCCACTCCCAGCTAGCAGGTGGCCAAGGAGAGGTGCCAGCCCAGATGTGGGTCACGATGAGGAGGCTGCGGAAACCAGGCTTGGGGACCTCACCTGAGGCGCCAGCATCGTGCTGGGCCTGCCAGGACTGCAGCCAGAGACTGGCCCGCTGGCCATGGGAGGGCTCCATACCAGATAGGTTTTCATTTAGGAAGGTGTTCTGATTTCCCCTGTGGACTGTAGTGGTGTAACCCGTGTTCTGGCTTCATAAATATGCCTCCAAGAGATCGAGCCCTACCTGTTTGTCCGTCATTCGCTTGCTTATGAGTAGGGCCACAGCCCTCTCACAGTTCCCCATGGCCAAGCCCCTCTCCCTCCACCCGCGCTCCGGGGGAGGGCTCACGCCCGGCCGTTTTCTCCGGTGGCCGTCTCTGGAGGCCCTGCAGGCGCCGGGGTGAGTGAGGCGAGGGCTGTCCTGCTGGTGTCCGGTTTGGCTAGCCCCGCCAAGCCCGAGCCCAAGCCCGAGCCCTCACCCCCCTCTCTGCTGCACCGCTGGATGTGGCAGGAGGAAGTCACAAAGGCATCGGGGGTCATGGCCAACACCTGGGAAATAAAGAGAGCAGTGTCTCCCCAGTGTTCTCTGTTCACCCCGAGGGACCTCCCTGCCCTCCCTCGGGGGTAGTGGGTCGCTTCCCTTGGGAGCCCTCTGCACCCTGAACCTCACCTGCCGCTTCTCCCGCGGCTGTCCCATGCGCTCCATCCGCGTCCCCACACCCTCCTTGGAGGCTGACCAGCGTGCATTTGGAATTGCACAGCACGCACCCTGGGGACAAGTTCAACTCTCTAGCTAGTTTTGGTTGCTTTAGGATCAATACCTCTTGCCTCAGGTTCCAAAGGAAAATGTCAACAAAATAAGCCATGTGTTTTTATAAACCATGCAGCTTCCCTCTGACTTTGACCCATTCTCAGGTGGCGCAGTGACTGGGTGTGGTTATGGCCAAGAAAAGCTCAGATGCGTTAATACTGGGCCACACCCTAAGCAATGACCACACAGGAGCCTTGCTCCCCAGGGGCTCACCTTTGCTGTCCTATGTGGACGGGGAATCCTTTCGTCTAGATTCTCCTTCCTACGCCCATGTGCTCCGAGTGTCCCGTGTCCCTGGAGGCTGACTCGCTGTGACCTGCTGTGCTGTTAGGAGGGTAGAAAGGAGGTGGCCGGCCCCAGGAGTGGGACTGCTCTACTCTGAAGCCCCAGAGATTTTGAGTGTGGTATTTTCTCCACTTTAAACACGAAGTTCCAGAAAAGTAGAGTGCTAACAATAAAAGTCACAATCCACAGAGGGCCTATGAAACAATATCATTGTGTGGGCTGAAGGGGAAGCGTCTGCCCTCTGATGCAGGGGCTAAAGCCACTGACGTTCAGGGACGCTCACGTTACATCAGCTGAGTGGCAGAGGGGAGGGCGGGCGAGCCCAGGCATGGTTGGTGCCAGGTGCTGAACTCTGCGCTGTGCTGCCTGGTGCCAGGCAGACTGAGCCCAGAGAGCGGCCTGGAGAGCCTGACGTGCTGCCACTGGGGTAGGTGGCGGTGCCCAAGGCAGAGCAGAACCGAGGCTGGCCCAGTCCCCTCCGCCTCTCCAATTCGTGATAGCAGATAACTGAGGGGTCCCAGGAGGAGAGAGCAGCAGGTCATGCACAGGGAGGGGTGGCTGTGTCCCCACACCCACGGCCGTGGGTGCTGCTCGCTGCTGTTGCAAATCTCCCGCAGAGCCTCTCAAAACTCAGCGCAGCATCACACCCCGTACAGTTCTCCCTGGGATTCCCTACTCTTAGGAATTGATTACTTTAAGGACTCAATGCCCCCACCTGGAAAAATGCTGCTGGTCCCAATGCATCAGAGGACACGCTTGCCCCTCAGCCCACACCTGGGATCCCATATGAAACCCGGCAGCCCGGCCATCTTCCCACCGATTTGGATTTGGGAGCAGAACTGAAACTACAGCAAAGAACTTTTGCAAAAGAGAGGTCCCTAAATAAAATTTTTAGAAATAAAGAGAGAGAGATATGTAAAGTACGTGCTTAAGGGACGTGGTCATTTCTTAATCATAATAATATCTTAAGTAACAATCTGCAGAAGGTCAGGCTTCTGTCCTGTTGAGACCCTGTGGTTGGTGGCCCCTTCAACCTGCACCTAAGACTCTTTTTTGCATAATGATAGTATAACTTTATTATCCAAACCTGATAGAGATAGTAAGAAAAGAAAATCTATAGTTTAGCTGCTCATCCTAAGTGTATCTTCTGAAATCTCTCTTGTTGGCTTATTTAGCAGCCACATTAAGATATAAAGATTGCTGATGTCAATTTATCTCTAGAGTATTTGCAAATCCTCCCTGGCTTTCCATTCCCAGCTTCCTCCAGGTGAGGTTCTCATTACCTTTGTCACCTGGACTTTAGTGCTGCAGGCACCTGTGTGGTCTCCAGACTCATCCCAATCATCAAAGTCACTAGACCAGAGCAATGTTCCTCAGTTGGCATCCTGGTCACTTACCACCAATGGTTCTCCACTGACACAAAGTAAGGGTGCTTCCTTATCGGGTACGCATGGCTCCAAGCTACCTTACACAGTTACCTCCCACTCACAGGTCCCTCTGGTCACACATGACTGCGCATTCTTCCCCAAACAGGTGCTGAGCCTTTGCTCATTCAGGGCCCTCTGCTTTTGATGCCTTCTCCCTGGTTCCCCCTGTGGGGATCCTGTGGTTCTTAGTCCTGGATACCCGTTTGAGTCACCTGGGACACTTGTAAACAGGTGCATGCCTATTATCTCACCTGTTCAACTGAAGCAACCTCTGGGGGTGACGGTACCAGAATTTCATAAAAGTCTCCCTCAGAGTGGGGCCTGCTGGAGAAGCTCTCCAGAACCAGGTACAAGTGCTCCCTGTCCACGGAGCTTCTCCCTCCAGGACCACCTGTAGGTGTTCCCTGTCCACGGAGCTTCTCTCTACAAGACCATCTGCAGGTGCTCCCTCTCTACACAGTTTCTCCTGAGCCCCACGTGATTGGGCCCCTTGCACACACAGGGCCAGCTTGTTAATGTCTCTTTTATGGCCTTCCCAGGGTCAGGTGTCTACGGCCCTGTCTACATTTTGCCATGTTACCTCATCTGAATGGTAAACTGCTTATAGCAGGATTGTGCTCTCATCTCCACACCCCCTTTGAATCTGGCAAGGTCACAGCCTTGGGCAGGTCACATGTGGACGCCAGATGCTTACACACCCGTGGAAATTTCCCCCATCCAGTCCGAAGGGCTTATTGCTTATCCATGGCCTCCTATCAGGGGCCAATTAAAAACATTAACAAACTTTATTTCCATGAATGTGATTACTGGACTAGCTCTTCCAATCAAGAATACCACGCAACACACAGCACAATAATCTTAAAAATGAGAAAATTTTGTGACATACATCTCAGGGCGGAAGTCAGGTCTGACAGAATCAGGAATGAGTTCAGTATTTCAGAGGCAAGGAGGTGAGTGGGGAGGGGAGGTTTGCTATGAGCAGAAATGAGACCACAGAGGCTTGGGCACCACATTCAGGATTTGGGTCTTCATCCCAAATGCCATCAGGAGCCATGGGGAGTGCTCAGTCAGGGATGTTAGGATGTGACCTGAGGAATGACCTCCAGGGCAGAAAGACGGGCCACAGGGAGACAGGAAGCTGGTGCAGGTCTCCAGTGAGAGGAACTAAGACAGTGGCACAGAGGTAGAGAGGGGCCAACTGACCTCAGGAAGTACCCAATGTGGGTACTGAAGGAAGGCTCTGCAACAGCTGACCTTCAGCCCCACCACTATCTAAACCATGAGGACATGCACTGGCTGAGTGACTAAAGGGGAAGCAAGAAGTAGGGCAGTCAGAGTTTTACACCTATAGGACATTCGATGGCAGATGTCCAACAGGCAACTGGATGCTTAAGCCTAGAGGTGAGGACCACATTTAGAATTGGAGTTTGGATCACATGGCAGCCATGATCCTATGGGGCCTACCTGAAACCATATGGCAGGATGTGGTCCCCCAGGTGGACAGGGGAGAGTGAGAGAGAAACAAGCAGAAGATGACCTGGAAAGAGTGCCAACGTTTTAGGGGCTGAACACTGAAATGAAACAAATAGAAAGCCCAGCAGTTGGCCAGGCCTGCCAGCATGAAGAGAGTGCAGGGTGAGGTCGGCACCCACGGTCTCAGTTAGGAGCGGAGTGAGCAATTCCACGTGGATCTTGGGAAAATAAGTGTGAACAGCAGGAAAGCTACATTAACCCCAGTAATGGAATACAGCAAGGGTGGCGGAGGGTCAGAAGGTGGAGGATAGCAAGTGGAAAAGTGCAAGAGGCTCCCCTGTAATCAGATAGGGAGCCTGGGAAAGGCCAACACAAGCTTTGAGCAGCCCCTCTGCTCTGCCACCCCACTGCCTGAGGCACCCTGAGGATGCCAGTGTGAGCAGGACTCGCTCCGCCGTGCCTGACTCCCAGCCCTTCTCCCCCTTAAGGTCCCCAGTGTAAGACAGTGAGAGATCAGGGAGGCCCTATCCTGATGCTCACAGTGTTTGCCTGTTAATACAAACACAGTCAGAAGCGTTTCCTTGCCCACCCCAAAGCCCTGAGTATTTCTGTTCCATCAAGAGTCCAACAAAGAACCCTAAAGATTCCACCAAAAAAACTACTAGAACTGATAAATGAATTTAGTAAAGTAGCAGCAGGATACAAAATAATATTCAGAAATCGGTGGCATTTTTATACACAAATAACAGACCATCAGAATGTCTTCCCATTTACAATTGCATCAAGAAAAATAAAATACCTAGGAATAAATTTAACCAAGGAGGTAGAAGACTTGTATTGGAAAAATTATAAAACATTGAAGAAAAAAACTGAAGACGATACAAATAAATGGAAACATATACCATGTTCATAGACAGGAAGAATTAATGTTGTTAAAATGTTCATACCACCCAAAGCAATCTATAGAGTCAGTGCAATTCCTATCAAAATACCAATGGCATTTTTCACAAAACTAGAACAAATAATCTTAAAATTCATATGGAACCACAAAAAACCCTGAATAGCTACAGCAATCTTGAGAAAGAACAAAGGTGGAGGTATCATGCTACCTGATATCAAATTATACTTCAAGGCCACAGTAATCAAAACAGCATGGCACTAGCATAAAAACAGAGGCAAAGATCAGTGGAACAGAATAGAGAGCCCAGAAATAAACCCACAGGCATATGATCAATTAATGACGAAGGAGGCAAGAGCATACAATGGGGTAAAGAGTTTGTTCAATAAATGCTGTTGGAAAAAACTGGACAGATACATGCAAGAAAATGAAACTAGACTACTTTCTTACACCATACACAAGAATAAACTCAAAATGGATTAAAGACTTAAATGTAAGACCCAAAACCATAAAAGTCCTATAAAAGTAATCTGACATTTTTCTTAGTAATATTTTTGTGATATATTCTCTCATTCAAGGAAAAAAAAGAAAAAATTAAAAAGAGAACTACTCTATGACCCAGCAATTCCACTGCTGGGTATTTATCCAAAGACATTCAAAACATTCATTCAAAAAAGACTCAGAAAACTCAGGCAAACTTAAGAATGGCTGTGGGTTCCATGTGGGGAGGTCGTGGTGGGTGCTCTGCAGTATTGTGACCAAGGTTAGGAAGCACCTGGCATGCGGGAAGCGGCAGTGAAGCTGCTGGAGGAGGAAACTCGCAGATACCAACCTACTAAGAACTACCTGAGCCCCCCACAGCCCAGATTATTCTGCTTTTCAAACTGACTTAATGAGAAATGAATTTGAAAGACTGGCTGCTGCTCAACAACCAATTGAATTGCTCTGTATGAACCAATATGAGCTTCAGCCCCTTCCTTTGGTCAGGAAAGTGACATCAGCGCAGGGCAGGAATGTGTTAACCATTCTGCGCCCAGTGAGCGCATCACGCGGTTGGAACAAATGAGTATGTTTGAGAATCTGGGACTAATGTCGCAGCGTGGATGCAACGCCAGGAGAGCATGTAATGAAAATCTTGTTCATATGACTGAACATGCACAGAAAGAGGTCCAGAAGCAAGGAAACCAAAGAACCTGCACTCACAGCTGGATCTAAATGAAGAGAAATGGAGTCAAACTGGGTATCCCTGGTCAGTGAGAATTATGAGGTTGGAAGGACTGTTGTGCAATTAGAAAATGAAGTCTTTTCAAATGAAGCAGCCACTTGGAGAGACCAACAAAGAAAACATCCAACAAGTCTTCTGAAAAGACAAATTAATTCGTGGGTAAGGCAGGAAAGCCAGGCTCTCACAGGTTAGGCACCAGCACTGTGAAGAGCAACAGCATTTACAGACTCAGAACTAGCTGGCAGGTGAGTGTTGGGCAACCACAGGCAGTGGATGGCTGTATTCTACTTGTACATCAGTGAAACTCAGAATTTCAACCTGGAAAAACAAGACATATGCACCCTATGTTCACTGCAGCACTTTTTATAATAGCCAATATATCGAGGCAACCTAAGTGTCCATCAGTAGATGGTGCATATATGCAATGGACATTACTCAGCCTAGAAAAGAATGACATCCTACCATTCACAACACCGTTGGTGGACTCAGAGGACATTATGCTCAGTGAAATAAGTCAGACAGAGAAAGACAAAGGTTATCTGATTTCACTTATATAAAGAACAAAATAAACAAACAAAATAGAAACACACTCATAGATACAGAGAACAAACTGATGGTTGTCAGATGGGAGGGAGTTTGGAGAGCTGGGTGAAAAAGGTGAAGGGATTAAGGAATAAAAACACAGTTATAAAAATAGTAACAGATGTGGAGTACAGCACAGGGAACACAGTCAATAAGAGTATAATAACTCTATCTGGTGCCAGGTGGGCACTGGGCTTATCACAGGGATCATTTCATTAGTTACATAAATGTCTAATCACTGTGCTGTACACCTGAAACTGATATAAAATAATATTGAATGTCAACTCTAATTGAAAAGTAAAATAAAAATAATCAAAAATTTTTAAAAAGAGTTCTCAATCTGAGGACAAGCCAAGGTAACACAAAATAACTGCAGGTGGTCTGAAACACTGGGAAGCTGACAGCCAAAATTTAAGTTTATCAGACGGGGGTAGGTCTTTGAGGAGCGTGGCTTCATACTGCCCGTGGTGGTCATGAATTCCTCACGTTTGGGAACTAGGTCAGCGCCGAGCACAAGTACATCCTGGTCTTAAGTATCTCAGAAGTGCTGATTCTCCTCGGCATTGCTACTTAAACTCTCCAATGCACATTCACAGTGTTTACTCAGTAATTAGGAGTGAGCTAAATAAACCTAAGTGACATTTAACTGTCTTGGAAATGGATTTTAAAAATAAACCAAAAAATGCTTCCATTATGCTTTGTGTTTGCACATGAATATTATAAAATTCCTAAGTGTCAGGCCATAACAAGCCCTGTACATTTATCTCAGTTAACTCCCCTCACAATACTGTGAGGTAGGTTCACTTTACTCACTCGTTGTTATGAGCAGAGTTAAGATGCAAACCCAGGTGGTGCTGGCTTCTAAATCCCAATGCCCCACCACTGCGCTGATCCGCCTCCCACCCCTTTGAGGGGATGGTGTTAATAACCAACCTTAAATAATTTTCCTCATGACACTCATGAGTGGTGGTTGCCAAAAAAGAATTCTGTTCACCAAGCAAAATTTAGTAGTTAGCAACTTGAAACTTTAGACGAACGTTAAATGAGAACAAATGTTAACTCCGTTGTTGTGGTTAAAATCCACCAATGACTTCTTGCTATGAGATGGGTTCCTAATTCCTCAGCAGAGCACACTGGCTGCACAGGCCTGCACCACCCAGCCTTGGGCCTTGGGCCTTGGGCCTTGGCCAGCGCCCGCAGAGGGGCCTCCCTCAGTCCTCAGAAGATGCCACTGCCTCCCTGCGTCAGCCCTTTGCACAGGCTCTTCCCGCTCCCGGCACTCTTTCCTGCCTGCGGGCTTCCAGGCCTAATTCCTATCCTTCCCCTTCTCAGGCTGGCTTATAAACCTTCCTGCTACCTACCCGCCATTAGGTGAGGTCCCCATTGGTCACCTACTCGCGGAGCCCAGTGGAGTATTCCCAGAGGAAACTGATGAGTTTCCTAATGAGCATTCGCCCGGTTCATCGCGGGCCCCCCATCGCTCTGCCGGGCCTCGGGGCATGAAAGCAAGAGCCGGGTCGTTATCCGCTAGCTCTCAGCCCCGCGTAGGAGCTAGCCCACAAACATCTGTCAAAGAAGACGGCGGGGAAGATCACCTTCGGATCTGTTCCATCCTTTGAAATAACACAGAGCAACCGCAGGCCCTGGCCGTGGGCTGCTCGCGTGGACGGGCACTCCGCCTGCGCAGGGACCCTGGGGGGAGCGGAGCCGACAGCCACCCAGGCTTGTCTGATTCTCGGCCAGTGCCATCTCCATCTCAGCCAGCAGCCGCTGAATTACCCATCTTCGGGTATTAGACACCTTTGTTGCTTTAACATGTGATGTAAACTTCACCTGGGACTGAGGTCTGGTTAACAGCATTTTACAGGAATACGGGCCGCAGAGAGACTAACGCACCCAAAGTGTTCCTGGCCTGCACCACATTTCAGTGTTTTCTCACACACACACACACACACACACACACACACACACACACACACACACACGGCTGCTAGATAAAACAAAGAGCAGCCAGTTTAATTTGAATTTCAGATAAATAATGAGTATTTGTTTTAGTATAAGTATGCCCTAAACACTGCTTGGGACGTATTTATACTATTATAAAAATATTTAATCTGAAATTCATATTTAACTAGGAGTCCTGTATTTTTATTTCCCAAGTCTACTAGCACTGATTGTGCAATCCTTGTGCAGTAAACTATAAAGATCTGGAAAGTAGGAACACTCAGCTCATTGGACCTAGTCTAACATTCAAACGATTTTTCGTAATTACTCACCTTCTTCCCTCCCTGAGCTTCCAAAACATCTAAAACCCCATGGTTGGCCAGCTGAAAGGCCAGACGATAAGTGGCAGGAATTTCGCTTCCTCTGGGAACTCAGGCACTTCCTCCCTTGCTGGCAGGCCTGGGAGCTCACGGAATCGCTCCTCCAGCCCCCCCCCCCACTCCCACAGACCATCGCCTACCTCCCCCCCCCCCACCATCCATCTCACCTGCCTCTTCCTTTCCCTCACGGTCACTCAGAGGTACCTGGCAACCTCTCTTCCCAGGAGAGTGGTGGTCTTGCATAATGGGAGTTATTGGCTCATTTATTTCTACCCACTTTCCATTTAATCACCTTTTTATATCAACCCCAAAGTTTTTATCTGTCTTTCTTAATATCCTGAAACCGTGCCCGTTCCCAGCGAGAACTCCTGCAGGCATTAGTATTACTATCATACATATACGCCATGCAGGCTCCCTTGCCCTTATTAGTTAGTAAGAGAAAATTAGAATCAAAATAAAACAAATACATAAATAAGCCCCAAGCACACTCCTGCACCTGAGACTTCTGTGTGACTCCAGGCCACCCTCAGGTGTCCCGGCCCCGGGGCTGGCTGGACTGCCTGCGTCTGAGAAGAAACAATGGGCTCGGCAAAGTATCCTTCTGTCCTTGACGTTCCATTTAATTTTGGAATAAGGGGTGGGGCAAAGAACAAGACAAAAGGAAAATGCCTCCCGCCATAAGTTCAACAAGTTAACCTTAGTCTAGTTTATTTGTTGACAGTCTTTTAAAATGGAATATATTTAGCCCGGCCAGGCGTGGCTCAGCGGTTGAGCATCGACCTAGGATCCAGGAGATCGGGGTTCGACTCCCAGTCAGGGCACATGCCTGGGTTGCGGGCTCGATCAATGACTCTCTCATCATTGATGTTTCTATCTCTCTCTCTCCCTCTCCTTCCCTCTCTCTGAAATCAATAAAGATATATTAAAAAAAAAAAAGGGGGGAGAATATATTTAACATATAACCTTGTATAAATTTCAGATTTACAACCTGTTAATTTGACACATTTATATATTGTAATAAGATGGCCACTCTATCTGTAATTAGCACCTCTATCAAATCACATAATTATTCTTTCTTTCGAATGCCAAGTGGACCAAAGGCTTAAACATAGGACCTGATACTATAAAATTTCTAGAAGAAAACATAGAGGGGAAGCTCCTAGGCATTGGTCTTGGCAATGATTCCTTTTTTGGATATGACACCATAAGCACAAAAAACAAAAGTAAAAATGAACACAGGAGACTAATAAGTCAAACTAAAACGCTTCTGCACAGCAAAAGAAACAATTAAAATAAAAAGGCTACCTACAGAATGGGAAAGAAACTTCACAAATCACATATCAAATAAGAGGTTAATAGTCAAAAATATACAAAGAACTCAGACAGCTCAGTAACAACAACAAAAAACCGTCTTGTGCTCAGCTGGGATAGCTCCGTGGCTGAGCAGTGACCTAGGATCCAGGAGGTCATGGTTCGATTCCCCGTCAGGGCACAGGCCCGGGTTGCGGGCTCCATCCCCAGTGAGGGGCGTGCAAGAGGCAGCCGATCAACGACTCTCTCATCGTGGATGTTTCGGTCTCTCTCTCGCTCCCTTCCTCTCTGCAATCAATGAAGATATTTTTTTTTTTTAAAAAAAACAGTCTTGAAAATTTATAAATTGCCTTTTTTTAAACAAGGGGCTTGAGCGAAGCAAGCTGCACATACACTCGCATCTCACCTCCAGGCAGCCCTGGGGACTCAAGGGCGCTCCTGGAAGCACAGGGGCCCAGACGGCAGGGCCTGAAGCAGCCTTGTCAGCAGCTGCTGCTCCCTGCACACGTCCTAGGTCCAGGCTTTCCCTCTGCACCCTGACCCAGGGTTACTGGCACTGCAGCTACTACTGGCGATGTCCCAGCAAAGCTGTTCGACGAAGCATACAGCGCAGTGGTTGAGGGGACTATGTGGGCTCCAGTGCTGGCCCCGCCGCTTCATGGCCATGTGACCAGCCTTGGGCACATCATTCCTCGGTCCCTCAGCCCCTCCTCCGACGGAACTGAGAATTCAGTCCTATGGAGCTCTCCATGAAAGACAGAGTGCTTGGCACGGCACGTAACTGTTTACCACGTTTTTCTTAGAATGATTTCATTTAAATCTTGTTTTCTTAACTATGTAATTCAAACTTCACAGAAAGACATTTAAAGCTAGTTTTCTAGACTAATATTTCTTACTAAGATGAGGATGGTTTTTCCCACTCTGAAATAACCTAATTGGCTTTATAGCCATATAAATAAAATCCTATTAAAAATTGGTAAATATAGTGAGAAAACCAGAGGTTCAAAATGCACATATCCTAGGTTCCAACTCTGATGATAACTAGCCATCAGTCCTTATGCAACTTGTTTCACCCCATCAGCACCCCACTTACACATATGAAATAAGAAAGGGAGTTTGAATCACCCTTACTGAGCCTTACAGCATTAAAATTTAAATTCTTTGAAGCGTCAGGATATGCAGACTGTAACTGTACTGGATTTGCTCAGAGAGAGTAAACAGCACAGAGAATGTACACTAAAGAGATTACCTATGTCGAGACCACATTGTTTTAAAAAGTAAAAACAAAATCCTGTAATTAGAAACGTGAAGTGTGGCTAAATTGCTAAAAACAGCTAGCAAACCACAGGAATGCGTCTGTGAAACTTGTCGGTCGAGTTGTTCACGTTATTTCCATGCCAGTAATGCCCCCTCGCCCAGCAAGGCGGGGCCGCGGTGCCGGCAGAAACAGAAACCAGGCTGCTTCCTGAGCGCACCCTGGGCAGAAAACACCAAAACGGCCGTCAGGCGCAGTGGCCTGCCCCCAGCTCCATCGGTGACGCCACATCTGTAGCTGGAAGTCAAACAGTATTTGCACCATGGAAATCAGCAAAAACAACAAATCAGGGCCTTTTAGCTCACCCCTCCTCCCCAGCTGGTTGCTAAAATTTATCAGCTCACCATATTAGATGACCAGTCTGGTCCAACTAAACCACAAAATTTCAACCCCAAAACTGAAACTTACCTTGAGGGGGTCTTCTTACTAGCGGGGTATACATATATGCATATATGTACGTGTGTGTATATAAATGCATGCGTGCGTATGTACCTGTACTTGAAATTAATAAATATAGTTATGGGAGAACAAGATAAATAACTAACTGACGCTCACTGCAGAGCATGCTCGGTTCTTCTCACTGTGTTCTTCTCCTGGCCTTACGCTTCAGTCTCTAAACCTCTCTTCAATATTTACTGATTGACTAGTTCTCTTTCTTCCTTCTTCCTTTCTTCCTTTCTTCCTTTCTTCCTTTCTTCCTTTCTTCCTTTCTCTCTTTCTCTCTTTCTCTCTTTCTCTCTTTCTCTCTTTCTTTCTCTCTTCCTTTCTCTCTTCCTTTCTCTCTTCCTTTCTTCCTTTCTTCCTTTCTTCCTTTCTTCCTTTCTTCCTTTCTTCCTTCCTTCCTTCCTTCCTTCCTTCCTTCCTTCCTTCCTTCCTTCCTTCCTTCCTTCCTTCCTTCTTTCTTTCCTTCTTTCTTTCTTTCTTTCTTTCTTTCTTTCTTTCTTTCTTTCTTTCTTTCTTTCTTTCTTTCTTTCTTTCTTTCTTTCTTTCTTTCTTTCTTTCTTTCTCATTTATTCTCCTACTTGTTCTGGGAGAATTTATGATGAATGTCTGTTTGTTACACTGTTACATGGACAGAATATATGAGCAAAGAGGGAGCAGGGTCAGACCAAACCATATCAGGCAAAGCAAGCAAGGGGAAAGCAGGAGTCACGGCAGTAACATGCAAAGACGTACTTTAAAAGCATATATAGTTTCTTCAATTCCATAAGCAGTATAAAAATTATATAGTAGTCACAAACGTGTTCCCCAAAAACAATTACGATAGAATTTGTTGATACATTCTTTTCAGAATTAGACGAGCCTAAAAGAAAAAACTAGTTAGGATACTGTGATCATAATCCAGTAAAATTAGAAAATAATAAAAAGTTTTCTTAGAAATGAAAATATACCTTTCTAAATAATCCATTTATTAACGTTGAAAATCAAATTTAAAATGAAACCTAACTAGAAAGCAGCCAAATAATACTTTATACCAAAACAGATACAGCTAAAGCAGCACTAACTGTATGAAGACATTAGGGGAAAAAAGCCTAAGATAAAGAGTAGGAAGAATCAATAAAGATACAAGGTGAAATTAATAAAAATAAGAAACAGCCCTAGCCAGTTTGGCTCAGTGGCTAGAGCACCGGCCGGAGGACTGACGGGTCCCTGGTCCAGCGCACACGGCAAGGACATGAAGCCCGGCGACAGGCTCCACCCGGCCTGGGCCGGGCTCGTGCGGGAGGCCGCACTGTTGTGTCTCTCACATCGATGCCTCTCTCCCTCTCTCCTCCACTTTCTCTGGGAAACAATGGAAAAATATCTTCGGGTGAGGATTTTATAAAAAACAAAAAGGAAAGGAAAATAGTAGAAAAGATAAATCTAAAAGCTGGTTATTCAAAAAGACCATTAAAATAGGTCATCTTTTCATAGGCCTGATCAAGAAAAATAAGAGTGAAAAATATACAAAAGCAGGGAAGAAAAAATACAGATACAGAAAGGATTATAAGACTACTAAATAATAAATCACATGTTAACTCTGTGGTAATGAAGTTGAAACCTAGAAAAAAATTAGTGATTTTTCTAACATACGAAAAGCCAAAATTTCCCCATGAATAAGAAATAAGTTGATGGACGATACCACTGCCAGAGAAGAGTAATTAAAGACCTGCCATCATAAAAAGATCCTAGGGCCAGGTGGCTTCAAAGCGGAGTCTATCTAAGATTTTTAAAGTTAACTGTAATGTTATGTACATTTGCCCGTGGCTTATAAAAAGTTCTCTAAAGCTAGTACAGCCTTAATAACAAAGCTTGATAAAGTTGGTACAGCACCACACAAAAAACCCTATAGACAAATCACTTATGAATAAAAACCTCTAAAATTCTGAGTAAAAGGTTAACAAATGAAATCCAAAGTGTCTCAGAAGAATAGCATATTGTGATCAAATCAAGTTTAAACCAAGAATAAATGCATATTTACTATTTGGAAACATAGCAGCATAACTCACGACATTCAGACAAGCACACCAAATGGTACTGAAAAGACCTTTTGTAACAATTCAATAGCTGTTCCTACCTCGTCAGTTAAACAGGAATAGAAATGGAAAAGCTAATACATCGTAGAGGACCAAAATACAACCAACATCACTGTAAATGAAAAAACACCGGTCCCCTCCGCTACCATCAGAAGAAGCGGGAATGGCCACGATCACCCGTGTTACCACAGCTTTAGCAATCCGCCAAATCAAATGAGAAGACGGTCCCCATAAGCATTAGAAGAGTAAAGATACATTTTCTCATTGGTGGTATGGTTCTATTCATATAAAATCAAGACACTTTGAGAATGAAACACTATTAGAACTAAAAAATTGGGTAAGGTAATTATATACAAGATAAACAACAAAATCCCTGCTTTTCTATATTGGTATTAAGTGGCTAAAAATGAATATTGGAGAAGTGTTTAATTCATAATAGAGATAAATCTATAATGTAGAAGAACAACCAGTAAGAAATATTGTTCAAGCCTGGCCAATGTGCGCAGTGGCTGAGTGTCGACCCGGGAACCAAGAGGTCACCTGTTTGATTCCCGGTCAGGGCACACGCCTGGGCTCTGCGCTCGGTCCCCAGTAGGGGGCGTGCAGGAGGCAGCTTATTGATGATTCTCTCTCATCATTGATGTTTCTCTCTCTCCCTCTCCCTTCCTCTCTCTGAAATCAATATAGAAATATATTTTTTAAAAATACTTTCAACAATAAAGATAAAAGAAACTAAATAAATAAAATAAGTATCTCAAATGGCACTTATAAATAGAAGTGAGGCCTACCCACAAGGGTAGCTAAGCCGCTTGTCCCGCTGGCAGGTGGCCGGGCCTCCAGCAGTGCGTGGCGCCCGCGGTGAGCTTCCTGAGCTGAGCCGAAGCCGCGTCCACAAATGGAGGCAACAGAGGCGGCCCCGGGGCCACTGAGAGACTTACCTGACATCACGCAAATAATGCCCAGCACGGAGTGAGGAATCAGCCGGCGTTAGAGGTTTTAGTATTGTTATCTATTATAGTGTGCCTACTTTAAAAAAACATTTTGTAATTTTTCTAAAATGTAAACTCGCCATCCATGTTTTCATCCCCAGTCATTGCTGCCAGAAATGACGGTGCTGCTTGAAGCACCTTTGGCCCGTGGCATGGGCTGCTTTCAGGCATGCTAGGGGGAAAAGAAAAAATATATAAGACAAACGACTACTCACTCAGGGCTTTTCTATAGAAAATACCATTTCCTAACAAGAAAATGGTATTTATACCAACTCCGCTTTTTAACTAGTTAAGAGTAAGGAAGAACACAATGTTCTAAGCGTGAGCGGCTCAGCCTTGTTACTAATGAACTGTTGCACTTACCCCGAGGTGTGCTGCCTTGGAGCCCAGACCCCTGTCTGGCCCTGTCACTGAGCGAGTGCCGGGCCCGCAGGCTCCCCGGCAGCTGTGCCTCTTGCTCCATCTGCGTCTCCCAGGCGATGGGCTGCCTTACACAGTAAATGCTGGCGGAGTTTAAGCGAAAACCCCCTGGTTATTCTCTTGGTTTACTCTCCCCCAGCCATCTGGAACCCCAGGCCTCCGAAACGTCCTCCCCGTGCACAACACACAGCCCTCTGTCAGCTCCTCGCACCGAGGGGCCGACTTCACCATCTGTCTTCCGAAGGAGCTGCTTTAAGCAGCTGCAGCTTTTTTCTTATAACATTGGCAAGTATCTACACCACACAATGTTCTCTTATAGGGTGTTTTAAACAGGGTGTTGTCATAGACTAAAAAGCAGGTTTTGTAAGCCTCGCCAGGGCTGGGGCCAGGCCTGGGGACAAGCCCATGGGGTTTTGGAGGGTTGGTGGGGGAGAGGCACACACCTGTCCCAGTGGCAGGCTAGGAAGCTGAGCTCCGGGCCTCCATTCCCATACCTACAAGGGCCACTGGGAGAGTGAGCCTCCTCCTAAAACTCCCTGAGCTCTAGGAGGGTTCTAAAGATGGACTCAGACACTGGGACCAGGGCACAGTCCCACCATTAGAACCGGGCTGCAGTGGGACCACGGAGAGGTCCGCTATCAGAAATGGCACATGAGGTCACCCGCTCCCTCACCCACGTAACAGAGTGTTGACCTCAGCTTATATTTAAGTCAGTCATTCCAAACATCCCTTTACATTTGATGAAAATCTGCCCAACCATTTTTGCACAATGCAGTAACAAAGAAAAAGTTATTTTTTTATTTATAAAAAAAGATTTACAGTGTGCAAGGATACATTGTACTGGGCAGTCTGTAATGTAGCTTCATTTAATCTGCGCAAATACTCCATTAGAGAAACATTATTATCCCTGTAAAGAACTAAAACCTTGGCAGAGCTGAAATTCAAGCTCAGCTTTTATCCGATTCTGACATTCATGCTCTTTCTGTTACATGACACGGGCTTTCAGCTCTCCACACGCATGGCAGGCCTCTCTCTGCTTATATTTTAATCTCCAAGAGGGCGGAGTTGTGTCTTAAATTGAATGGTACTCCTTGCAGCACTGAGCCTAGTTTTGATTATAAAGTAGGTTTAATAAATATATTTTAATTAACTGATGATAAATCAATGGCCACCGGTTTTCAGGAAAGCAATTTCAATGGGAAGCATGACCTCGCAGTGCCCCGTCCCACTCTCTTAAGTGTAAGCTCACAGTGGGGGTCTCTATCTAAGAAGCACGATGTTGCATAAATATGAAAACTGTCACTCAAGCCAATTCACCGCTCCAGATGCTGTGCATGTAACTTCATACCAGCCATCTCAGTACAGTGACACTGCGTTCACTGGCTGACGGACCAGGGAGGAACCTCTGGGAACCGCCCCATGAAAGCACGGCTGCTACTGGTACCCAGTAACCTGGGCTGGCCTCGGTGGAGAGAGGGCCCCGCAGCCGGGTGCAGACCTCCTAGTGCACCAGCCAGAGCGGTTCCACTGCACCTGTGCCCAGCCGAAGGTGACACGTATCCTGTTGCGATGTTGCTGGCACTGTGTCCAGGGCCATGAACGTATTTCACTTGTAGGTCACAGCAATGCTATGAGACAGGTGCAATTGCTCTCATTCTTAAAGTGAGAAAACGAAATCTAGGGAACTTTTGGAATGTGCTTCTCAGAACAAGTAAAGTGGTGGGCTAGCCGCAGTCTTACAGCATTTGTCAATAAAATGTCTTTCAGTTTCCACAGGGCAAGGCTCTTTCCTTGGTACCACTTAATTCCCCACAAGGTTAAATCTTCTCACCAGATGCCACAGATAAAGGCTGTCCAAACAATTTCTCCAACAGGTCTTTTTTAAAAATATAAATAAATACAGATAGACATTGCATGCTGAATATTATAGCATTACCTACAGAATACTTAATTATTTAGAAAGACATTAATAACACATTTTAGAATAAAATAGCATATATTTTCAATACTTTCATGAAATATAGAACAATGTTGGGAATAGGGCATTTTTAAGGGGCAATGTTGGAGACAGGAAAAAGCAGTGGTTCTCAACGGGGAAAAAGAGGAAGATTTAACCCCCAGCACACACACACACACACACACACACACACACACACACACACACATGCTGCTCCAAGAGACATGTGGCAATGTCTGGAACAGTTTTGGTTGTCACAGCTGAGGATGGGGCTGCTACTGGCATCTGGTGGATAGTGGCCAGGGATCATCCTAAACATTTTGCAGTGCACAGGGCAGCCCTGAACAACAAAGGATTATCCAGTCCAAACTGCCAACAGTGCCAAGGCTGAGAAACCCAGAGACATAGGCGGGCCAGTCCGTAGGTGAGTAAGTAGGTAGAAGGATGGGAAGTTACTTCAGGGTCAAAAGACTAACTGAAAACGCCATGATTATTCTCCCAGTTTTGGCTGATACTGTCTTGTGGCTACTGGTCAAATCATTCAAAATTAATTTGTCTTTATAAGCAAGTAATGATGTTACCAGTCATGCTTAGGAATAACTCATCCGTCCTATGGAGGAGCAATGTGAAATCTTACAGAAATGGAGAGTATTTCTCAGCAGCTGAGATGCAGCTATGAGAAAAAAGAAAATATAAAGATTATTTCAAGATTCTGAAACCATTTAATTAGAAAAGTAAGACACCATTCATGGAAATAAAGGAGTTGGACAAGAAAATGAATTGTGTTTTGTGGCTTTGGACATGTTGAGTTTGAGATGACTGTGAAGCGTCCATGCAAAGATGCTTAGAAAGAGTCAAAAACATAGGGCTGGAAACAGAATAGATCTAGAGATGAGAGTCTCAACTTTGAAGTAATAGCTGAAGTCATGAGAGAAAGATTGTTTACTGAGGGCAAGAAAGGGGTAACATTGATGGGAGCACTGGCTTCGGGGAGCAGTGTGAGGGGGAGTGAAGAGGAGAGGGTCAACAAAGAGACAGAAGGCCAAGAAACGCTGATGTGGCCAGGCTCCGGGAGGAGAGCATTTGGGGGACAGAGTGGTCATAGGTACCAAACGCTGTGGGGCGAGCAAGAGGAAGACGGTGGAGGAAAGGCCAGATGTTTTGCTAAATGATTGGTGGCCTTCAGAAGTGCAATAGAAGCAGGTAACCAAGGCATAGATAATGTTTTAAATGGAGACCTTCCGGGTGGACCAGCTGTTTGAGAAGTAGAGCGGTGGAGGGAAGCCAGTTTGGGTAACACCTAGACGCGCGTTAGTTGAGCAAAGTGTTGCTCTCTGCAGTGAGAGCTGTTTTCATGCCTTAAAAGGGGTGTGGGAGGGAGGAGTTGCTGAAAAAGTGACCTCAGTGGACTCAGCTGCTCTTCTTCTATGATAAGAAAGAACGATTATAACTATTTGAAATGTGAAAGTGACAAAGAAAAACTTAGTCTACCACCAGACATTAGCCAAGAAGAACCAAATATTTAAATTTATTTCCTCATCTGCTTGAAATAATAAGAATCTTCTGAGTCTATTTCCAATTATTAAAAGAAAAGAAAAACTGCTCCAAAGATAACTGGACAGCACCAAAGAAAGTTATCTCAGTGTGCGTTCAGTAACACTTGTGAGCCGCGCTCCCGCTTTCCTCTGCAGGTTAGGTTTCGCAGCTTCCAGGAGAGGCTTGTGCAAGACGCTTGGCATGATCTTGCCAATCAATGCTTATATTTTAGAAGCAAGGTAATATATTAGCTTAGTAAATTTGCTTTAATGCCAAGGGGGAAATGGTAACACCGACCTGAAATGGTTCCAGGGACTGATAATCTATATAAAAGAAAAGTGATGCAATCTGGAGTTATAATACCTACTGGTGATAAGAACAGCAGGATGACATGTTTGGTGCTGTGGCCAGGCGTGCCCTGAGTTCAGTTACATAAGCACCTTTATAAAGCTCGTTACAGAGCCAGGAAACCCAAACCCAACCAGCGAGGTGATGGAGGTGTTTCCCATGTTCTTAGCAAAATCCGGAGACCTGGGTCAAGGATCACCATCATCCAAACTGACTGTCTACTTGAAATAAAATTATGTCTATCCATTTCTATACTCTCCTTATTCCAAAAAAACTTAATGTTAAATTTATTTTCTTTGTAAACATATAGTCTTTCCTAAAATTCACAGTATAATGTAGGACTAAACATGAGTAAACATGGCACCAACAAGGAATGTTTACATGTTCAAAGGCACATCCCCTATTGAACGAACATGCGGAGGCGACAGAACTCCTGCCCGAGAGCAACATGGGTGCTTGCAGGTCACCGGGTTCGCCCCCTCGAGCCCCGACTTGTGCAGAACTAGCAAACCGAGGCCGGCGGCCGTGAGGTGAGCTGCCTGAGACATCCTTTAACCCCGAATTCAAACAGAACTAGGACCGGTCATAGTCATTTGTCTTCAGGGCACTTTTATTTCCACTCCTGAGAGTTAGCCCTATGGGTGCATATATTTTGTTAGTCACAACAAAAAATAAACAATAATAAATCTTGGATTTGTTGTTGTTTCCTCGGAATCCTTTTCAGGAAAAACAGTGATAATATTAAAATCTCATGATTTCCCTCAGGAGCTCACTGAAGTGTCCGTGAGCTCGTGTCCGTCCTCTGACGCCCGCCAGCGGGGCCGAGGGAGGAGCTGCTGGCTGCCCAGGGCTCCGGCGGGGGGAAGCCAGGCCGCAGATGCCCGGCCGCGGGCAGCGAGCTCCTGCCGGGCCCAGGCCTTCAGACGGAGCGCAGGGCGCTGGCTGCAGGAATCCACGGGGGTGAGGCTTGGTTTGGTTGAAACCCCAAACACAGCGATCACCACACAGCACTTGAAGGGGGAGGCGGGCCGGCGCTAGGCCCGACCCCAGGACCGGCACGGGCTCAGCAAGGAGACTCCTTAGTATTACTTGGTTTCTAAACTGAACCAAGCACCAGGCAGCCGGGGGAAAGAGCCCACCAGGAGAGGCTCAAGCAGAGCGAGCGCATCGCCTTGTCACACTTTCCCCCGAAAGGCCTGCGAGCTGCGGGTTTGCCCTGGGCGAGCCTCAGAGGGCACGCACCTCCCACCGCGGCCAGGCTGCGGGGATCGGCCCCAAGGGGACACTGAACGCATCAGACCCTGGCTCTCACTGCCAGGTGGCAGCACAGTGACTAGCTCCCGAAAACGCAAGACATTTTATTTCCTCTCACCCAAGTTTCTCCTCTTCGGGGTTTGAACATCAAATGACAGCACCTCCCAACTCATAAGAACGGCCTTCTCCTTCCTTTCAACCGAATAATGAAAAGATAAATGGTGCTTTCTGCTATATCAAATTGTCTTAGCCCTTTAGAAAAATCATGGAACAACTTTTGTTAGGAGAATGGCTAGTGATTGTTCTGAGACTGGCCTCTATCCAGTGATTTTTATGATTCTGGGTGTTTGGCAAGAGTCTGCCATGCCTAAAATGGCCCTTCAGAAAACACACAAACCTACAAAATATGCAAATCACACTGGATTTAAACTCTTAGACTTCAAACATCTATTAACTTAAATAGCATGTCTTTTCAATTTGATTTGTAGTCCTTAAAACAGATCAATTATTTTTTTATTTTAGAAAGAGGAAGGGGGAGAGAGAGAGAGTGAGAGAGAAACATTGATCCCCTGCCCTTCCGGGCATCAGACCCACCTCCTTCTGGTGTATTGGACGGTGCTCCAACCAGCTGAGCCACAGCAGCCAGGGCCAGGTCAATTATTAGTAAAGAAAGGGCAGCATTGGAGAGGAAGAGGGAGGAATATGCTGAATTATCAGCTATGTTTTATGTAAGAATTTGCTTCTATTTATTCAAGAAAATACATTAACTTGAACTAGGTCAATTCTATCAGTGCTTTATTGGGAGACCTATGACTTGAAGAATTTTCATAAGTGGATGAGTTATAATCACTTTATGAATTACTGTGAAACAAATGGTTACTTCCAAAGCAGTATTTTTCAAGTTGTGTCCCAAGGGAGACTGGAGATGTGCATAGGTGTTCGGAGGGAAACAAAACTTCTACAGTCAGACAGCACAGTCTGTCACTCCTGTTTCTAAGACACATTAATGTACTGAGGGTCTATGTGAGGACAGAACCCCATTTCCCTGACATTCCTACCAACACCCCAGTGGGTGTCAGGTTCTCTGGCCACCAGTTGCGACCATGACTCTGAATCTTCTAGAACAGTCCACTCTTACAAGAAGTTAGGAGAGTTCACTTGTGGCTTGTTTCCACTAACGGTTTGCTTGGTAAAGTCTTTCTTCATAATTCCAAAGCAAACCTCTGCCCAGGTTGAGGTTAAACCTCAGCAGGTCAGGGTTACAAGTTCTGAACCAATAGGGCTTAAGAACGAAAGTGGGCCACTGCCAAAGTGATGAGGAAAGCCCACACCCACGCCCACTCCCGTCTTAGCTGCTCCTCTGAACACACCTAATAATCTGTGCCCCACCCACCAGGCACCTGGCCCTGGCGAGGCTGAGGGCGTGAAGCTTCACTTGGGGCTCTAGCCTCTTGTGCTCCTCCATGCTCCACCCCAACATCATCTCCTCCACTGAAACCATAGGGCTGCTCCACCCCTGCTCACTGTCCCTCGTCAAAATCTGCTTTTGAAAAGAATCTAACACAGAAATCTCACCATGACTCAATGGTTCAATAAAACTTTAAATGTTACCTCTCTTAAAGGTATTTGCATTTTAATAAGAGCAAATAAATCAGTCCCTAGTTGAATAATACAGAAATTCTGAGCTAGAAGGGACATTATAAATGATGTTAATGACCTAAAATCACACAACTGAGTAAAGACCACAGCAAAGTCTCTAAACTCTCAGGCCAGGTTACCACTTCCTGGCCTCCTCCTAAGTACCGGAGAGAGAAAAAAAAGGAATTCTAGAAAGTTGCCTATTTCTCCTACATTTAAGACTGACCTTAAGTAACTCCATGAGAGTGTCACTCTCAGAACTGTGGAAACTGAAGCCTTTTGCTCAGCTTTCTTCTTGTACATCTAAGGGGCAAGAACAAAAGTCCTAGGCCTTCTGGTCATCCAACATGCGCCCACTCTGTTCCTTTCACTGTTCCAGACACCAACAATGTACTGTGAATAAAAGAGATGACGTCCCTGTCCAGTGGATCTGATACTGTAGTGGGGAAGACAAATACATATGAAAATAATGTCGGGGCGATC
Source organism: Miniopterus natalensis (assembly GCF_054644295.1). NCBI lineage: Eukaryota > Metazoa > Chordata > Mammalia > Chiroptera > Miniopteridae > Miniopterus > Miniopterus natalensis. The sequence continues at coordinate 80,580,444 of NC_142089.1, forward strand.
AATGCTGTGCAGAGAATAAAACAAGAGGAGGGGTGAAGGGGATGCTCCCTTGGGTGCAGTGCTCAGCAAGGTCTCCCTGAGAAGGGGAATTTAGTAGAGGCCTGGGTTATACAAAGAGTCACTTGGAAAAGCCCAGGGGCAGAAGCTCCCGGGCAGAAGGAACAGTGAGGGTGAAGGGGCTGAAGCCAGCACCAGCTGGGCGAGCTCCGCAAACGGTGGCTGGTGTCGGAGGAGGAGCCGGGACGGGAGCCTGCAGGGCGGTGGGCCATGGTGAGAAGCTAGACTTAGTGCTGAGGATGACGGGAACCTTTGGAGGGGTCTGGCCAAGAGCGACTGATCTTAATACAGGCTTTTTAAAGGCCACTCTGATGGTGGTGCGAAGAAATCAGACCAGGAGAGAGGGTGGAAGTAGCAAGATCAGTCAGGGGACCGTTGCCGCAGACTAAAAAGGAGCTGACGACAGCCTGAACCAGGCGGCAGTGGGGGGCCGGGGAGGGGGGGAAAGCAAAGGAATCAAGCGTCAGTCATGTGTCAGGGCCGCTGGCACTAAGCCCCGGGATGGAGAGTGGGGCACAGAGCCTAGGGTGCACGCGGTAAGAGAGTGAAGATCTAATCTATACATTTTTACTTTGAGGCGCCGCACAAAACGAGGTCATGTAGGCAGTTGGTGCACAAGTCTAAGACCCAAGGGAGAGACCAATGTGAGAATCAGCAGAGGACACTTGATTTAATCAATGGCATTTAAAGTCATCGATTAAAGGGAGACTGCCTGGGGAGAAGAGGAAGACAGAGTGCAGAAAACAATGGAGGCCCCTGTCCTGGAGCACCCAGCCCAGGCCGAGGGCCGTGTCCTGGAGCACCCAGCCCAGGCGGAGGCCCGTGTCCTGGAGCACCCAGCACAGGCTGAGGCCCGTGTCCTGGAGCACCCAGCACAGGCAGAGGCTCATGTCCTACAGCACCCAGCCCAAGCTGAGGCCCGTGTCCTGGAGCACCCAGCCCAGGCTGAGGCCCGTGTCCTGCAGCACCCAGCACAGGTGGAGGCCCGTGTCCTACAGCACCCAGCCCAGGCTGAGGCCCGTGTCCTGGAGCACCTAGCCCAGGCTGAGGCCCGTGTCCTGCAGCACCCAGCCCAGGCGGAGGCCCGTGTCCTGGAGCACCCAGCCCAGGCCGAGGGCCGTGTCCTGGAGCACCCAGCACAGGCGGAGGCCCGTGTCCTGGAGCACCCAGCCCAGGCGGAGGCCCGTGTCCTGCAGCACCCAGCACAGGCAGAGGCCCATCTCCTGGAGCACCCAGCACAGGCTGAGGCTCGTGTCCTGCAGCACCCAGCCCAGGCGGAGGCCCATGTCCTACAGCACCCAGTCCAGGCGGAGGCCCGTGTCCTGGAGCACCCCAGCCCAGGTGGAGGCCCGTGTCCTGGAGCACCCCAGCATCTATAGATTGGGAGGAAGAAGGGCTACCACCAAGGAGACTGACAGGAAGCTATTAATGAGGTTAAAATAAATAAAAACAAATCGACAAACAAAAGCAGAACAACTTTGTAAGTTCCAGAAGCCAAGGAAGAAAGCGAGAGTGATCGGTATCAATTACGTGGACTGGCGCTGAGTGGCAGATGCAGATCAGAACACCCGATGGAGCAACGCGGAATTCGCTGGTGACTGCGGTGAGCACAGAAGTGGGCGCAGCCCAGACAGCTGCTCACAGGAGTTTTGCTGTGAAAATGGAGAGAAAAATAAGCCAGGAGCAGGCACAGGTGGTGGCCAAAGGACTTTTTAAAGGGGAAAGAGTCTGAAATGCAGAGAATGGGATCGTCTGGGGTGTGGAATTCAAGGGAGGTGGGGATTTTTAAGGCGAACAAGAGAAATGGTGGAGAACAGCAGAGAGGACCAAGGTGAGCTTTCAGCTCCAACTCCAAGCTTGACATTCTCTGAGGTTTGGGAGAAAAAGCAGCACTACTTCAGGATTTCAGGGTAAGCAAGGGCCCTGTGGCCTGCAGGCTCTGGTAGAGTAAACAGGTGGCTCTATAGTGAAGCAGAGGGAAGCGTCTCAGTCACATGTCCCACAGTGTCCCAGCCTCAGCACTATTCACAATTTGGGCCAGATAATTTTATGTTGTGAGGGGCCTGTCCTGTGCATTGTAAGATGCTTAGCAGCATCCGAAGGCCTCTACCAACTAGATGCCCTTAACGCGCGCATGTGCATGCACGCGCGTACACACACACAATTTTGAGAACCAAAAATGTCTCCAGCTGTTACCTAATGTCCCCTGGGGACACAGTCACCCCAGTGGGGAACCTCTGCCCTACCCCTAACAACCTTGGTGTCATTCCTCTTTGGTCCTATTAGGTACCTAGGAAGCTGAGCCATGGAAGAGAAAGAAATACATGCCGTGAAGGACTCGCTTCTTCCAAGAACAAACATCAAGTTGCCCTGTGGTCCAGTATTATTCCTGTTTTAATGACAACCTAAAGAAACAACTGTTTGTCCCCCATTTTCCACTGGCCCTGAACACTGGAGTAGAATCAGTTCACTGGAGACCTCATTAGCATGTTCAGGACTTACAGCTAAAACTTCCAAGATGCAAAACTTAAGCCATAGAAGGCGAGGGGGAGGCAGGAGCTGGGTGGCAGGGGTCAATGGGAGGGAAAAGGGGGACATCTGTAATATTTTCAACAATAAAGAGAAATTTTTTAAAAAGAAAGAAATTAATATACAGGTCTCCACAGGTCCTATGAAGACCTGCCACTGTTTCCTAGAAAGGACTAGCCTTAGACCCCAACTTACTCTGCAGATTCTGCAGGACTGGTGAGGCGCACTGCCGAATGCAGGCTGCGAATAAACGGCAGCAGGACAAGCAGCGGGCACCTGGGCCCCGCCTGGCAGAGCGCCGATGGTTGCACCACTCACAGCACCCTCATTGTGTAACTAGTTCAGTCCAGAATCACTGGTTTCCCAAGAACAGTGAAATCACCCTGTAATCTGCGTGTTTAGAGAAGGAGAAGACACACACATAGGAAAACAATCACACACCATTTCCTTGAAGTAACCAGAATGACAACATCTAAATCAAACAGTCGCCTTGGGAAGCTCATTTCACCAGGTTAACCACTGATGGGCCGGCGACTCCTTCGTACGCTGGGTGCCGACACTCAAAGCTGAGACTGAAGCCCCACTGGGAATGTTTCCAGAAGGCAGCAGTCCTAGGGGCCTGCTCCAGAGGACAGATTTCCTGGAATGCCGTGGTCTCAGCTGGGAACGCATGGGCGGGCAGGTGACCTTCGTCTATGGAGACGCCACGCTCCTGCCTTCCCCGGTGCCCCGAGTCATTCCATCCTGTGGATTCCGCTGGAACGCACACTTCCGACACTGGGCATCAAAGGCCGCAAAGACCATTATCAAGCGGACTTAGATATTCAGTAAATGCATCTGTTCCTTGTCTCGCACCTTTATCTGCTGGTTAGTTGGATGGTCACTGGAACACAACTCTTTCAAAGGTTGGGCAAGAGGAAAGGAGGCTGCCCTGTTAGTGAACCACTCTTCAAAGAGGTGCGTGGCCGGTGATGGCATAGGCCTAAGCAACAGGCTAAGACGGCCTGTGACCTCTCCACAGCCCTCTCTCCAGCCCTCCGTCAGCACCGCAGGCTAGCGATTTTCTGAATTTGGCCAGCCTGGAATCTCCCAGCTTTCTCAAGGAGGGCAGGGCCCTCTGGCCAGCAGTTGCAGAGCACTGAGCAGGATGTTTTCCCTAGGTGTTCTTTCCAAATGAGCCCGTGGGAATGCTCCTCCAAACACTCCTTCCTGCACGGGGACCCAGGGGGAGGGACAGCGTCCTCAGCTGGTTCCCTCAGCTGCTTCTCTCTGCTCTGCAGCCCAAGCGCCCTGTGTGGGAAACAGGAGGTGGAAAGGAGAAAATGTTTTCTATGCAAAACAAATCTGAGCAAAAAGAGAAACGTCTTCACCTGTAACCAGGAGGGACCCAAAGGAAGCTAATGAGGTGGGAGAGCAGGATGTTGACGCAGAACTCCCAGCAGGAGACAAGGAAAGGTAACTGGGTCCCTGAGGAAAGCTTGTCTCCAGAGTAAGAGTGAGGGTATTTCTTTTTCTGCTCAGTACCTCAGTTAAACAATTTATCAAGACCTGTTTATTGGCACCTGCCATGAGTCTAGCTCTTTGCTATGGATTTCAGATGGGAGACAAAATAGAGGACTTTCTCTCAACACAATTTGAGTACCTACTACGTGTCAGGTCCTAAACATTCAAAGGCTAAAGAGACCCAGTCCCTGATGCTGAGGACTCAGTCTGGCAGGAAGGAATGTGTCTACCCGCGTTTCTCTGCCACAGCGCCGCTGGAACCTGGGGCCGGAGCACCCTCTGCGGTGGGTCTGCCCTGTGTGCTGTGAGATGTTTTGCAGTGTCCCTGACCTCAGCTCACCCGAGCCACAGCACCTCCTCCCCACGTTGACAACCAAAAATGTCTGCAGATACCACCAGGGGTTTTTGGAGCACAAAGTTGACGCTCTTCCCCTCCCCCCATTGAGAACCACTGACATAGACAAATATTTACAATATTGTATGAAAAACTTAGTAATCACATTATATGCAAACTGTGGTTGTCATACAAAAGAGAGTATAGCATTGTTGCCTAAAAAGGAACTCAGAAGAAGTGATGCTGGAATAAGATCTTGAAAAGAGAGTAGGGATCTGCCAGGAGATGAGACAAGGAGTGGGGCGTGCCCATGTCCAGGCAAAGCAACGGTGCGCATGAAAACAGGAGCAAAACCTGCAGGGACTGCAGGGGAGAGGGGGCTGCAGTGAGCAGCAGCTGTCTGATTTCGAAGGACTGGGCGTGGATACGGCGGACTATTTTAAGCAGGGGTATGACATGAGTAAAGCTGTTAAGTTTTTTATTCCACGGGCAGAAAGACTTCGCCACTGCTGTAAGGAAAACTGAGATGCAGCGCGGAAAAGAGACACAGAAACTACCAACCACACAGCCGCATCCTGTGCGGACACAGTAAAGAGAACTGGACATGACTCTTCTTATGAGTAATAGTAATATCATTGTTTGTCTTATTGCTTCTTATTTTAATAGAGCAGCCCCTGGCTCCGTCCTCACAAGGCTGCGAGTTTTTCAGAGTTGGGACCGGTGTTGGTCTCTCTCTGAGTCCCAGCACCAGCCGAAAGCCTAGCGTGTGGCGGAGCCTTGGCAGCCTCTTTCCCAACCGTTTGGCTCTGCTGTTGTTGTGTAAATGCAGCCAGAGATTGTGTGTGAGTGAACAAGTGAGACCGTGTTCCAATAAAGCTTTATTAGTAAAAACAGGCAGAGGCTGGGTTTGGCTGGAGGACCACGTTTTGCAAACTTCTGTTGCAAAGGTGTCTTCACGTGCTAAACAGGCTGTTATTCAAGAATGATTTTCTGAAAACAAACATTTCCACAGTGGAAGGAAGGCACCTCTTGGTCCTAAATTCAAGTAATTCATCTGCTCTGACAGACACACACACCCACTGCTCTAATGAACTCAAAGTGATGGATTGCTGGAGGCAGAGACATCCAACTCTACCCCTTTCCTTCACTGCGAGGAAGAGTCCTTGCCACCTAGAGCGCCAGCCCCGAGTGCCCAGCTAGTTCCCTCTGATGGCGCCTGTGTGGGGACAGATCTCAGAGCCAGTGACTTCCAGGTGCAGAATCCCGACCATCCTCTGCCTCGCTCTGTGGGGAGTGGGCCAGCCTTTCCCCACGGAGGGAGCTGCTCCAGGGTTAGGAACGAAGCAGTCACCGAGCCTGGCTGAGCGGGATGCTGGGCAGTGCCATCCCCTCTCATCACACCCAGGCCAGCAGGGCTGCGGGGCAAGCAGGGTCTGCACCAAGCCGGGGCCCCTCCGGGTTCTGGAAAACGCCAGGGAAAGGAGCGGTGGCTCCATCATCAGGTGGTTTCCTTCACAGGTTGCAAAGTGACGAGACAGGCGAGACGCCTCACAGAAACGGCATATCGAGTAGAAAACATGTAACATGAGCATAGGAACCCAACGTCAAAGTTCCCTGCAGACCGCGTGGAGTCAGAAGGACAGCGCCAGAAGTGCCGCGCGGCCGAATGCCCAGGCGCCTCCGCAGCGGCTCACAGCCCAGGACAGCGCCGCCCTCCTCCGCGGCGGGCCTGCTGAGGCGCACTCGCCCTTTCTTCAGCGCCTTGGTGAGTCCGGTGAACACACCCACACGCCCGTCTTACCCAAACTCCCTTAAACCTGCACACCCCAACTTACACTCAAGCCACGGATTCTCACTAGAAGTATCCACATTTTGATTTAAATATTTTTCATGGTCGGATAGCGTCCTCAAAATGGGGTGAAGAAATGCCACCAAAGGCCCATTCAAATTATTGAGACTCCTTAGATATATTTAGGACACATACACCTATTATTTTGAAAGTGCTAAGTTATTCATTAATTTGAACTCAAGAGATTCACAATTAGACTTTATTTTAGGATCCATTTGCAAACAAGAACACTGGAGGTCACGTGTTTTTCTCTCATATAATTTTTGGAATACATTACAATGAACCGTGTCTCCGTGGATGCAGAAAGTAAAATGTTGCAACGTCTGGAGCTTTGCCTGTGCTTTGCCTTCTCACACCATCCCACCTCCACCCCAAAAAGACCTTCGCTGTTTTATTTGTACCCATGGTTCTCTCTCAGCAGGGTAGCTTGCCTTCCAGGGAGGACCCAGCTAAGGAGGCATCTGGCGATGTCCAAGGTCATTTTAATTTGTCACGACTGGGGAGGAAGGTGTTTCTGGCATCTAGGAGACAGGGACCAGGATGCTGTTAAACACCCTACAGCATATAGGTTACCCCCTACCCTGAGCAAAAAAAACTATCTGACCCCAGAGTCAATAGTGCTGAGGTCAAGAAACCCGTTTGTTTATACATTTAATTACTATGAACCATAGTATAAAACTTGCAGGCATCTAGGCGCAGCCTGAGCCCCTTCCTTGCCTTCATCTTTGGTGCTATGTCTTCTCTTCCACGTGCACAGGTTTTTTTCTAGCAAAGCCCATCAGAAAGCTCCCAGTGCAGCTCCCTTAGTCCTCGCCTCGCAGGGGACTGCAGACATCCTCGCCGTTCAGCCTCGAGCCAGACCTGTGGCCTTTGAGATCAAGTGCTACTTTTCACACCCCAGCACCTCCGACCTCCTTGTCGGCATCTCCCCCAGTGAGGCCTCCCGTCCCTCCCAGTCCCCTTGAAAGCCATCTTAGCTGTTCCGTGTGCTCTCTGCCTGGAGGCACCTACCTCAGTGACCGGAAAGGAAAGAGAATCGGGAAATACACAGGAGCCGGGGGATGCTCCTGAAAGGCATCCACGCCTTACTCGAGCCACATCGTGCCCAGCAGGAGGCCCAGGGACAGTGGGTGCTAGGCAATGACATGCTGCAGCCCCAAGCAGTGTGAGGGAGGGCCTCAAGATCCCAGCCAGGAAGCAGCCAGGTGCCCCGGGAGAAAGCCGCCCGGGGTGGGCGCCCAGCGGGCCCGGCTCCTGGGCGTCAGCGAGCTGCCTAGAGATGGTTGTTTAAAAAGAGGAGCAGAGCTGACTGACAGGAACGGGAGGTTCTTAAAATTATCACGATGGGAGAGGGATGTTCCTGTCGCAAAAATTTAAGTCAAATTACCTCAATGCCCCTATGGCCTGTGGCAACCAGAGGCACTCGCGACACCCTTCAACATTTCTGTCATTCCCTGGAAGCCTGTGCCCCGTTGGTGCCTCAGGCCCCGCTTCCCTCACATACCCAGAGGAGGCCCAGCCAGGACCTCACCTAACTGACACCGCAGCGCCTTCCTCCCTCCCCAAGCAAACACATTTCGTGAACTTCACAGGCGTTTTCACGGCCTTGAGCGGAGAAGCTGTCTCAGCCCGGCCTGCCCCCGCCGCCTCCAGCGCCCCGCCCCGTCTCCGATTCCCCATGGAGCTCCAGGTCCTTCTCCCTCACCCTCGGCAGCTCAGGGAGAGCCTCTGACTTGGAGGCCGGCACCGCCCAGCCTTGCTCTGCGACAGTGGCCCAGCGACTGGCTCGCTCAGCCTCAGTCCCCTAACTATAGAGTGAGGGTTTCGAGAACCCGCCCTGAGGTTCCAGGAGGAAGCCCAGGGAGAACGCTGGCACAGCGTCTGACCCACGCTGCATGCTCAATGTCAGCCACCATCCCCTTGCCCTCCGTTCCTAAGGCCCGGTGGCCTGACAGCCACTGTCCGCCAAAGACCAAGCCGATTCCTCTTCAAACAGGTGGAACATATTTCTCTTGAGAGAATCAGGGGCTCCCCCAGAACCTGACAAGAGACAGAAATTTTAAAACAACTTTTTCTGTTCTTGCTCTCTGTTCTCTCTGCTCCCCCCCCCCCCCCCGACCTGACCATTTCTAGGCACCCACAACAATGACTCACCCAGGTGCTTGCAGCTGCCCCCGCTGAACCCAGCTGGGGCAACCTGCAGCTCCCTTCCCAGCACTGCCTGGCACAGCCCACGCCTCGCCTTCCGATCTTCAAGGCAAAGACCCTGGCTCGGCTTCTGGGAAGTGATCACCCTTGGTCTGTTAAGCTGTGGGCGAAAGAACTGGGCAGTCTGGGAACTAGAGCAAAGTCAAGCCTGTGGCTGACAGACGGCCCACGCACACTGTCCCTAAGTCCTGGCCAGAGGACACGTGCAACGGGGAACAGAGAGCTGGGCGCTGGGCTTACAATGTGTGTTAGCCTCTGAGCGCTGGGCTTACAGTGTGTGTCAGTCCACACACTCTCCTGCGTGTCCAGGACGGGACGAGGTCCAGGGGAGCCAACACCCAGAAAGTAAGGGTGCCAGAGCTGTGCACTGAGCCTGTGAGCAGACAGACAGATGGCAGGCACACAGCCCACACCAATGTGCCGTCTGCCCCTCGGAATTTCTACTCACTGTTCCCAAACGACATCTGAAGAAGCTGATGTCTGAGATACGAGCCAGTGCTCCTCACCTCGCACCCCTCTGGCAGTTAGATTTCCAAATCCCACAGGCCTCTACCCCCAGGAGAGCTGTGCACACTGTCACCTTTCAAAGGCGGGAAGGGCTTCAGGAGCAGCCACCGCTGTCCACGTTTACCCGAGAAAAGGACCCTTTCTAAGGAGAACACCTCACATCCACAGTGCCTCCAGGGAGCACAGTTTGAGAAGGCTCCCCAGGGCGTGTCTCTGTCTTTTCCCGTGTCGCGTCAGTGCTGCTGTTCCTTCACACCCCTCTCACTGGCTGTCGGCTGTCTGGGCCCTCAGGACCCTGAATCTGACTCACCCACAGTCCCTGCACCCTGGCGACTGAGCCTTCCTTGCTGCTCCCCAGTGGGAGCCCTATGGACTGTACCTTCCTTTTCTAAACTTTTCTCCCACAGTCACTTGCATTTTACCTGCAGTGCCTTCCTTTCTTCATTCTCTAAATGTCTGTTTCCCAAGTTACTCCTCCCCATCTATTTTTTCTTTAAGGAGTTGGCTGCACGGGCCTCCCAGCAGCTGGCTGTCCAGTCGTCTGTCACAGGCCCCAGTCAGTTCCCCCTCCCTGCATTCATTCGTTCATCCTGAGTCCATGTTCCGCAGAAGCACGCCCCTGGGCCGGGGATATAAGGAGGAACAGGCCGCATTCGCTAGGAGTTCCCCACCTGAGCAGGGAGTCAGGAAGGTAACCAGTAAGGACGGACCAGCGTGGCCTGTGAGGGAGCACACAGAAGAGGGGGGCACGAGCCAGCTTGGAGGCACAGGGGAGGGCCGGGGAGGTCCAGAGAGGGGCCTGGGCTGAAGGAAGCCCGAGCAAGCGGCCAGTGTGCGCAGGGAGGCCCGGGCAGTCTGCCGTTGCTGGGGCCCCAGGTTGAAGGCAGGCGCACAGAGGGGCCCTACCAGGCAGGCCCAGGCGGGGTCCTTGTCAGCCGTGAAGACTGCTCTTTGTGGTGTGAACTGTGAGCAGCGGGGTGGACCTGTGACCTGGTGCATACCTCAGAAACATCGCTCTGAGACTGGGTGGTGGACGGGAAGGCGGGGGCAGACCCCCCGGGCAGACGGGAGAAGTGGTGACACTGAGGATGGTCACGAGGGAAGCCAGCAGCCCTGAACTGGGTTATCTAACTGAATGTTGCCCCTCATGCCTGAGAGTTTGTTCAAAATCACCATCTTTTCACCGAATGTCTCACCTCGCTCTAGCTCCCTATTTCTCACGGTGACTTTTCGAGGTTCCAGGGCAGGAACCGTAAGGCCGTCTTTGACACTTCTCTCACCAAGTCTCACCAGTCCTTGCCCCTCCCTGCGCCCCCTCCCCGGTCCTTTGCCTCCTTCCCTCCCTCTGCATCCCTGGGGCCTCCTCCGAGTCCCGCCCCCAGCACACCCGCCTGCTGTTCCGAGCGTCCTGTCAGCCCCCGCGCCAGCATCTCTCCCTAGCCCCGTCACTCACCCTCCAGGTGATGGCCCGCACCTCCCTCCCGCCCTGCAGCTGCCCTTAGACAGGCACCCGCTCCTCTCACTGAGCATCCTTGACTCCGGCCCCACTGACCACCTCAGTTCCCGCAGCCCGTCCTGCTTTCCCTACCCAGGGGGCACGGCCCGGGCCCCACTCAGTGCCACCTTGGCGGCAGGAAATTGCTGTACCTGCTGCTCCACTCAATGAGCCTGAGCGTGTGCTGTCATCGGTCTTGTCACGTGTCGGTCCTATTTCCCCAGCGAGACAGTAAGCCCCGAAGAGAAGACAGACACTTTACTCCGCAGGTCGGCCTCTCCTCCCCTCGCAGCCCAGAGGGGTGCGGTAAGGTTGTCGCTAAGGGAATTAGTGCTCCCGCGTACCCTCTGGGTCACTGTAGCCGGCCACAGGCTCCCGCTGGTGAATACGACTCGCTGCTGGGAAGTGAACCAGGAACAGGGAGAATTTGGTTCATTGACTCTTTTCCACCGATAACCTCTGTAAGTACTAGGATTTCTCATTCCCTAACTTGATAGAAAACAGGCCAAACCTAGTCCCACAAATACAGCTCCCAGGGGGCAATGTAAATGGGCGCCCTCCTCCAAGCTTGTGAAATTACAACACTCCCTGGAGGGTTTTCCTAGATGTTTGTACCTTGTGTACTCTCCCATCACACTAAATAAAGATCATCCAAGGACCTGACTCAGGCAGCACTGACCAAGAGAGTTCATATCCTAAGCACTATTCTCAGTGCGTTTGCACTCATATCACTTCGAGATCAGATGTCTTCAGTTTCAGCAAAACTTGGCTATTTTCTTTATTTATGTTTGTAGATTTAACTGGAGCCAGCCGAAGTAAAGTTATATGTTATATAAATCAGACAATAAGGTCCACTGAGCTATATTTAAACAGGTAACTAATAAATACATGCTGAATTAACTATTTTTGGAAACACTGAAATTAAATGTGGCCACAGCCTTGTAAGGTAGTATTATTCCCATGAAGAACACGGAAACTGAAGATCATAGGTAGGAAATACCTTGCCAGAGGTCACACAGCCCTGCTCAGTGTGGCTGCATTTGCTTTTGCATGCCTCCCAGTAGATAACCAAAAGAAAATACCCAGCCCTCCCAGACCCAAGTCTGCCCACCATCCAGAGCGAGCCCAGTGGTAACAACTGGAGTTGTCTCTGCAGAGACACACAACCACAAATATATCAACACAGAGACATTGAGCAGGAGTCAGGAATGGCTGTGTGAGGTTTCTCCTCCTTCCTAAGTTGAGTATGTACTTGTAATGCAACCGTTGGGTGCTGCTACTTTACTGAGAGGACACCAACTGCCCCACGGAGGGAAAATCCCACCCTGGGAGGCAGTCAGGCAGGGATTTGTGAGTCTCCTTCGCGCCGTCCTCTGCAGAAGCAGGCAAATGCAAACCTGTCTCTTGGAGGCTTCTGGGCTACCCCCTCTTACCCTGTCATGTGCCATATGCAACTTGCAACTTACAAATAAATATGATCCTAACATTCTCCACAAAATAAAAGTACTATAAACAATGCTAGAAATGACACCGATTCTCGCAAGGTATGCCTTCCCAGTGAGAACAGGCCACATACGAGAACAACCAACTTAAACAACTACAGCCTTCATAATTTATCCTGAAGCGTAAGTAACTTTTAAAGGTAGCAGTTGCCCTGGCAGGTTTGGCTCAGTGGTTAGTGTTGGTCCGAGGACTGAAGAGTCCCAGGTTTGATTCCGGCCAAGGGTTAGCACAGTACCTCGGTTGCAGGCAGCCAGTCGATGTGTCTCTCTCACATCGATGTTTCTCTCTCTCTCTCCCTTCCCCCTTCCACTCTCTGAAAAGCAATGGAAAAAAAAAATCCTCCGATGAGGATTAAAATAAATAAATAAATAAAGGCAGCAGTTGTTTTAAATATAGCCTTTAGGGACATATATACACATTATATAATTATATATATTATGTATATAGATATACAAGGGTGGGCAAAAGTAGCTTTACACTTGCATCATAACATTCTTTTGAGTTAATAAAGCTGTTGTAATAATCACAGCCCGTGTGTCTTTTTCCATACGAATAACACGCCTACTCTTGCCCAGCCTGTATATATATCACTGCAAAGAGTTTCATCATTTTCAAAGTGAACATTTCATGTAAAGGAAATAGAAGACACCGAGACTGAAGCTGAAGCCTTGATTGGGAAAATCTGAATTCACCTGTAAAAAAGACTACTATTCTCATGTACTACTAAGAAGCAGGAAGCTTGTTTTTAAGAGAACATCTGTTTGTTGCTCACTGAATTAATAACATTCACAGTATTATTCCCTGTCCTACAATTAACCTTTAGTTACGCCATTTTTCTTACCTAAAAATTACTAGGTTGTATATAAAACGTGTCCATGTGCATGATCTTTGATCTAGAGTGCCCATCTACATAGGACTAATCACATAAGATTGAGAAATTCCAAGGAGTGCTACAGTTCTCTGTGATGTCAAAGACATAAAAATCATTAAGTTTTGCTGTTATTCTGAGCAGTTACGCCTTCAGTTTAATTATTGGTGGTAAATCTTAGCTGAATGGTTCTTTTAAGGTTGACAATTATACGAAGGCAAATGCATCTACTCCTAGGCCTGGTAAGTGCAGTATGTAAAATGTCTGAACATTGGATGAAATTGTATGGTTAATCCTCTAATTGCCCATTGAGAAACTGTTTCAAGAATAATTACAGTACCTGGTCTTATTCATATACATTGCTAATCCTCTTTAAAATCTTATGAAGCTATTTGGCTCAACAATATCCTGAGGCTGAAGTTGCCATAGGTTTGACAGACATTTGCTTTCAAATACTGCCCTGGACACACACACACACACACCCCAAATAAGCATATTTGCTTTCAAAGTGCCCACTGCATTTGGAGTTTGTGTTACCCATCGTTTCGCTGGAGCCCTTCTGCCAGTCGCCAAGCCCTCTCCTCAGGGGTGGGTCGAACCCGGGTGTGGATCAGACAGACTGAGCAAAAGGCACGCTCTTGCCTGGCCCTCAGCCTGGCTCACTCTTATTTGCCCCCAAACCTATGTCTCAGACGTTAGCTCTTCGAACAGTCCTTGCTGCAGGCCCAAGGTGAGCTCAGCTGCGCCTTTCTGCGCTCCGAGTCCGGGGCCTCCGTCCCCCAGGCAAGTATTAGATGCTTCGGAGGAGAGAGTGAGACGCGCTGGTGCTCTCAGGGCGCCAGCTGGGCGGGGGAAGCCTGGCAAGGCTCCGGGGAAAGGGGAACAAGAGCAGGAATGTTGGAGGCGCTTTCCAAAGAGCCCCTGCGGGCTGCCTACGGGCAGGAACCAGAGCACCCACAGTGACCCTGATCGCCATATTAAATCAAGTGGGTCTAGACCTAGAACAGTTAAGGACAGAGTGTAAATTCCATGAACTTTCAACACACAAAAAGGTAGACAGGTCAACCTGAGTACAACATGTGTCCTTTCTTTCTACCGTCTCCCCCGTCTCTCCTTTTCGGTTCTTAGCACTGACAGGGCCTCGTCTTCCAAAGCTTGCAGTCAGATGGGTGACTGGGGACAAGCTCATTCTGAGGGAAAACTAGAGGTTCACTGGATCAAGAGTAGAGAAAGAAAGCAGAGGGTGCTGCCAGAGCTGTAATAACGAATGTCGTTCTTGGGAGGCCACCCACCATCTCAGCTTCCTTTCTTGGTTTTCAGGTCGTCGTGGGAGGCCACGGTCGCCCTGCCATGGGAAGCTGATCTGGCACACAGGCAGGGGGTGCAGGCCTGCCCATGTGTCCCGCTGGGACTCTGGCTCAGCAGCTGGTGAGACATAAGACTCCTCTGGCAGGAGCTCCCTCTGGTCTGCAGAGGTGGCATCTAGTGACCACTTGGAGGCTGACATCCTGGTGATGTCAGCATTAAGGACGTCAGTGACATTGCTCCCAGTCTGTGACGTCATTGTGGGCAGTCCTGGCTCTGGGCCTCCAAGGCTACTTCTCCAGCCCTCCCTGAGGGTCCGCAAGGCATCTACTTTCTTTTTCTTCTGAAATTAGACTGAGCTGGCTTCTGCGGCAACTGAGAACTCCGACTGGAGAGGGCGGGTGGAGCCTGAAGCGCGGTCCGGGGAGTGCTGCTCTCAGGCAACCTCAGGAGCGAGGGCCTTCGTCCATCTGCCCAAGGCTGCCCCCACCTCCCAGCGGGACGGACCCCGGGGAGGGGACGCGCCCCTGCCTGCCCATGATGAGAGAAGACAGGGTGGAGAGGTAATGGCTGGAGTAGAGTCCTGGCCTGGAGGCTGGGGGAGTGGGACACATGCTCCCCACTGTCCCTGAAAATGCCTCTGGAAGGCCTCGTGCCCCGTCCTGACAGCAGGGAGATCTCCCCACTGTGCTCCCATTGCCTCCCCTGACACAGAGCAGCTTCCCAGCAAACGCCAGGGCTCGTCTCCTGGGCTGCATGGCTGCCAGTGCGGGGCACAGCCAGGCCTGCTGGAGGCCTGGCTGGCTCTTCCTCCCCAAGTTTCTCCTCTCCTCCTCCTTCCCAAACGTGGCTCCTGGTCTTCCAGAAAGAGGCCTGGCCCACCCCGCCCTGGAAGCAGAAGGCTATGAGTGTCGGCAAACTCAGAGAAGCTGAGACCCGAATGGAGGGCAGAACAGCGTTAGACGGGGGCAGGGAAGGGAGCCGCCACCACCACCCGGGGAGCAAGGCCGCGGCCTGGGCGGTGGGCTGCGGGGACTCACCGTCAACACAACCGGTCTGTAGAAAGAAGCTGTGGCTCGACAGCCAGTGTGGAGGGCAGGGAGAGCCTCTGTTCTTCTGTTGACAAAAGGCAACGCAGGGGAGAGAAGAGCTATAATCTTGTACTTGATGTGTGTTCTGTGAAGCACGTGTTAATTGCAGTCTCGAGGGAGAATTGATTCTCTTTTGTGGGTAATTATCCTGAGCACAATAGCCATTAGGTACGGCAGTGTGTGTCACATTGCATTTACAGTGAGCTTTATTTTATTACTAAGCCCGTTCTTGTTTGTTCCATCTTCTACTGTCCTGTTAACATGCCTACCTGCTCGTAACTAAGAACACAGAGGGAGTTTCAGGTCAGGGCCACCAGGTTCTCCTGCCACCTCCCGGTGTCTCCTCTTTCGCCGTCTCCCCCACCCCAAGTGGAACTGCTTTGGAGGGTGGGAATGCATGTAATGAACAGGACATCGGGCTAAGTTACAAAGGAGGCAGAAAAAGACACTGAGCGCCCAGCATTATGTCACGTGTGAATTTAAGGAAATT
The DNA here is from genome assembly GCF_054644295.1 of Miniopterus natalensis. Taxonomy (NCBI): domain Eukaryota; kingdom Metazoa; phylum Chordata; class Mammalia; order Chiroptera; family Miniopteridae; genus Miniopterus; species Miniopterus natalensis. Next base: position 80,596,183 of record NC_142089.1, read on the forward strand.
GACTCGGAATTATGCAACGGAAGTCTAATCAGAATAAATGACCCTCTTGCCATCTCTCATATCAAAAAAGTCCACAAAATTACAGCTTCACCAGCTAGCTGAATAAGCCTGAAGCAGGGGAGAAAAGAGAGGAAAAGGGGGATTCCCAAACAGCCCCCACTCTGGCCCCAGGGTGTGTCTGTGATGGGTGCTGAATAGTGAAGGACACCCAGCCTCTCCCACTTCACCCTCAAATGACTGTTTGACTGTCACATGTTCTTTTAAGCAGAGCGTCCTGCTGGGTGGGGCTCCTGCTAGGCAGAAAGGGACGGGCCCCAGGCATCTTCAAAGCATGTGCGATGGCCATGTGGAAAAGGCACTGGCATCACAGTCCTCCAAGTTTCAACTCGCAAGATACTTTTTTCACTACAAAAAACCCAATAGCCAAAAGGTCCAAGTCCAGTCTACGAGCACCACACACAGTGGTGAAAATTCAGAGGACAGGTGACCCGGTTTCAGTGAGCTGCCAGGAAGCTGAGACCTGACTTCCATTCAGCATCAGATGGGAAGTACTAATCCATGCTTCAAACTCGCGGACCTCACGTCATGAAGACCCAGCATCGAATCACACACACTGAGATGTCACCTGAAGAGTGGCTGCCAACCCACTGTGCTGCTGTGACCTGCGGGACAGTCACTGGCTCCCCTGGGATGGCAGCAGCGGCAGTGGGAAGTTGGAACCCGAAGCCCCACGCCGACTCTCAGCTCTGCTTCTTACTAACTTTATGACATTGCACATTACTCAGCCTCGACATGCTCATCTGTACAATGGGAGCAATCAGGGTGCACTGCCCTGGCGAGGCCGCTGTGAGGATTCCACCTAAAGTGACACCTGGTGATGTGAGTCCCCACAACATTCGTGCAAGTCGCTCATTCTCTTTTAACTGTTCTTGGTTTTGAAACGAGTGTCAGTGACCACTGCCGCCCTATTCTGTCCACAGGTGTGTGAAGGCCCTTGTACGGTTGTTCCTGTCACCCACAAACCTTTATCTCCAAGCAGTGGACTTTTACCCCAAAATAACAAAGCCTTATTATTATGTTTGTCCTTATCCAGTTGGGACCATGTAACCTTTGTTTGTTTTTGTTACTCCTCACCTAAGGATATTTTTCCATTGATTTTTAGAGAGGATGGAAAGGAAGGAGGGAGGCAGGGAGGGGAGAGGAGAGAGAGAAACATCAGTGTGAGAGAGACAGGCACATTGATTGGTTGCCTCTCGCTTGAGCCCCTACCCGGGCCCGAAGCTCTAACCACTGAGCAACACCCACAGGGTGTGATAATGTCACATTTTTAGGACCATGGGTCTTATATTTGTCTCTAATCCATTTTGAGTTTATTTTTGTATAGGGTATAAGAAAGTAGTCCAGTTTCATTTTTGCACATATCTGTCCAGCTTACCCAACACCAGTTATTGCAGAGACTGAGACTGAGATGTCACCTCACACCTACCAGAATGACTATCATCAATAAATCAACAAACAGCAAGTGTTGACAAGGGCGTGGGAAAATGAAACCATCATTCACTGTTGGTGGGAATGCAAGCTGGTGCAGCCACTGTGGAAAACAGTATGGAGGGTCCTCAAAAAATTATAAACAAAACTGCATGACCCAGCAATTCCACTTCTGGGTATTTATCTGAAGAAATATAAAACATTAATTTTAAAAATTATGCACCCCTATGTTTATTGCAACATTATTTACAATAGCCAAGCTATGGAAGCAACCTAAATGTCCATCAATAGACAACTGAATAAAGAAGACTGGTGCATGTATACAATGGAATATTACTCGGCCATAAAAAAGAACGAAATCTTACCATCTGCAACAACATGGATGGACCTAGAGGTTATTATGCTCAGTGAAATAAGTCTGACAGAGGAAGGCAAATATCTTATGATTTCACTTATTTGTGGAATCTAAAAGTCAAATGAACAAACAAAGCAGAAACATACTCATAGATACAGAGAACAAACTTACGGTTGCCAGACAGGAGGGGCTTAGGGGGCTGGAAGAAAAAGGTGAAGGGATTAAGAAATACAAATTGGCAGTTAGAAAATAGTCATGGGATGTAAAGTACAGCACAGGGCACATAGTCAATAATATTGTAGTAACTATGTTGGTGCCAAGTGGATACTAGACTTATGGGGGATCACTTTGTAAGCTATATAAATGTCTAACCACTATGCTAACACTTGAAACTAATATAATATTGAATGTCAACTGTAATTTAAAAAAATGAAAATAGCCTTGACTGGTTGGCTCAGTCGATTGAGCATTGTTCCAAAAACCGAGAGGCCACAGGTTCAATTCTCAGTCAGGGCACACGCCCAGGTTTCCAGATCAATCCCTGTTAGGGGTGGGAGCAGAAGGCAACTGTTTTATGTTTCTCTCTCACATTGATGTTTCTCTCTCTCTCTCTCCCTCTCCTTTCCTCTCTTTCTAAAAATCAATAAAAACATATTTTAAAATAAATAAATAATTTTTAAAAATAAATAAATAAACCAATGAATAATTTATGCACATATTAATTCTTATGCTTTGAAATATATGAGAGATTTTATAAGAATTCAAAGATATTATTATTTGGTATTTATGTAAAGCATGGTACATAAGTACATTTGTAAAAGATTTAAAAGATTTAAGCCTCAGATCTGTCATTACCTATTAAATTCTACATCCATAATTTAGTTAATCCCCAAATTCTTTGCCATCATCATGAGATGAAATATCCTTGATGAATAAA